>NW_027397064.1:95059691-95434678 GCF_003265705.2 Callorhinus ursinus
TTTTTTTTTTTTTTTGCTGTTGTCCTTCCTAGAAAATCACAAACAATATGTTGGGGTTGGTGAGGGTAAGGGATGGGAACTGGGGTGGGAAAAGGGGAGATAAAACTGGAGCCGTAGTAGAGGCGGAAAGGAGTGAAGAAGGACCATGTTGGCGAGGCACACACTTCTGAGGGGAGAGCTGGAGGATGGGATACACCGATCACAAGGCCTACATCCTTCCTGGTTTTATCAAAACCAAGGACATTTATTTGGGTGGGGCAAAAATGAATATTATCCCTTTGGCTTCCCTAGAAATGCTCTGGACAACTAGCCTGAAAAGTTGGGAGAAGACACAGAGAGGAGGGGTAATTCAGATGTAGGGTAATTGAATTTCTTGTTTAGCAGAGAGCTTTATACATAATTTTACCGTACATTTGATGAGAAATTTACTTTGCGTGAGAGCACTTTGCATGGAGGCCAACGAGTTCTTGGGGACATCTGCTGGCCGTATGTGTAACACCTCCAAAACACTGTAAGAGGCACAGTGGGAAGAGGGAGGTGCAGTTAGACAGGGAGACCACAGAAGGACCCAGGCCTACGTGCAGTATTGTCTGACCTAGACAGAAGAAAGGACAATTTGGAAAGAAAGCCACATTCCAGAGCTAAGACAAAAGGGGAAGTTTTATAAGTTCCTTCTACTCTTCCTCTTCCTCTTTTACTTCTGTGAGTATTTACAGAAAATTACAATCCTGTTCTGTATTTTGAGAGAGAATGTAAATCTACCAGCTCCCAACACGTCACAGCCACCATTTGCCACTGCCAGCTGCCTATGGATTTCCTATAAGCAGGGTTCATTCATTGTGAAAATTAGATAATTGAAACAATCTATCTGCTTCAGGCGGCTAGCTTTGGGGGTGACGCTTGCCTGTTGCCATGACAAGTAGTTTTCAGAGTGAGATTTTAGCCACAATAACTCATTGAACAGTATGTTGTTGTCCTGTTCTGTTTATCAGGAAGATAGGAGCATTTTAAAGATAAAATTCTTTCTTTTTTTATTTATTTTTATTGGCTCCTGGAGATGATAAAGCAACCTCCTGCCAATTAGTATTCTAGCCAGCCCCCTTTCTTCTGCATTATGATCATCTCCCTTGCTGCAAAGGAGGATATGATAAAAGAGTGAAATTCTGCTGGTGGTGGTCATCTGGGATTCCTCAGTCATACCTTCTGGATGGCAGGCTATTGATTATAGTGCAGGTCTTGGAGGGATGAAATCAGAGCAGGTGGGAAATCCATAGCTTGTGTTGCTTCCCAAATTTGCATGTGGCTTCTTCATCTAGGGGTTAATTATATTTCAATATCTTTCTAATCAGAAAGAAGAGTCTTAAAACAACAGTGACACAAGCTTAGAATATTTTTTTTTCTTCGCATTTTATAGGATTAAAAGCATTCAGCAAAACCAGAGAAATCAGTAGAGATGTGAACTTTGTGAGACCTGGGGCCTCCACTCTTTGGTTTCTGCCTTGTCCTGTGTCTGGAAGAGTTTGTGGCCCATCAGATGCACTTGATAAATATTTTCCGAACGAATGAATGAATGAATGCATGAAATTGCTCGCTCCCACTTCACCTAAGACATTGGATTTTGGTGTCCTCTCCTTTTTCTTTCTCATCAAGACCTACTCTTCCAACTTCATTTCCGTTTAAGCACAATTCTCTGCAACCTATTCCGTGAAAGAAGGGACCTATGTTCACAGAAGTTTGGAAAACTGTGCATGCTAGATTCTATTCTTGGTAAAAGAAAATTTGCATTGGAATACTAAAGCCTCTTTCTCCTGCAGCTAAAAAATCTGGTTAACTTTGTCTAACTCAACTTTTCCTGAACTGTATTCATTTATCTCATTTTATTTGGTAAATATGAATTGAAGGTCTACTATGGGCCAGGAAATGGTCTAGGCACAGGGAGTGAACAATCAGAAAAAAGCCCCCGTCCTGTGGAATTCACATTCTAGTGGGAAGATAGAGACAGAAATAAGCAAGACCTTTTCCAAGTCATGGTAAGTACAACGGTGAAGAATAGAGGCAAGAGGGGTAGGGAGGAAAGTAATGGGGAGTTGCAATTTTCAGTTGAGTAGTTATCATTGAGGAGATGGTTGAGCAAAGACCTGAAGGAGGTGAGGGAGCGAGCTACTAGGAGAAAGGCATTCTGAGTAGGGGAAGCAGCAAGTGCAAAGGTCCTGAGCATGTCTGGAATGTGTGAGGAAACGAGGATGGCCAGGGCTGCTGAGTGTATCTAGGGTAGGAAGAGCAGTACAAGGAAAGGTCATGGAGTTAAGAAGAAGGAGGTTGGGGGTCAGGTTATGTAGATCATATCTAACCACAAACGTGTTGTTCTGACTTTTAGGTGGTATCTCTTGAAATGCTGACTAAGAAGTATTACCTTTGCTCAGAATCCTCTTTGGTCTTTTCACACATAGGTAAACACACACACATACACACACATAAACAGGACTTGTTTCCTCATCAAATGGGGAAAATAATATTGCCTTCCTTTCAAAGTTATTTTAGGAATTAAAAAATAATTTTATTTAGCTGCAGGTATTTAGTTAAGGCTCAGTAACTGTTTGAATGCTGCCCTCTTTCTCTTTCTTACTCTATCTCCCACAAACCATGCTGTCTGCCCACCCTATTATCATCCTGCTATAGTGTAAAAGCAAGAAGCATAAAGTGCAGACTCAGTCATAGGACAGCAAGCATTGAAGGTGGACAGATAAAAACTAAAACTGTCAGGAACAAAATGTAGATTTCACTACCGAAAAAGATGAGGAGAAACTAACAGTTCCCACAACAAAGGCTCAAGAAAGCAGACTAGGCAGCAAGAAAGGGGATTGTGAGGGGCGCCTGGGTGGCTCAGATGGTTAAGCGTCTGCCTTCGGCTCAGGTCATGATCCCAGGGTCCTGGGATCGAGCCCCACATCGGGCTCCCTGCTCAGCGGGAGCCTGCTTCTCCCTCTGCCTCTCCTCCTGCTCATGCTTTTTCTCTCTCTCTCTCTCTCTCTCTCTCTCTTTCTCTCTGTATCTCTGTGTCTCAAATGAATAAATATTAAAAAGGAAAAAGGGATTGTGGGCTGTAAATTCTGGGCTCTCTTTCTTTTCTATGTGAGGACACAGGAAACTGGAAGGAGGGTTCTCATCTGGAACCAAATCTGCCAGAACCTTGATCTTGGCCTTCTCAGCCTCCAGAACTATGAGAAAATGAATTTATTCCTTCCATTGAAGCCACTCCTGTCTATAGTATTTTGTTATAGCAGGCCAAATGGACTTTGGTACTGAGAAATGGGGTGTTGCTGAAACAAATACTTAAAAATGCAGAAGCAGCTTTAGAACGAAGTAATGGGTAGAGGCTGGAGGAACTTGAGGTGCATGCTAGAAATACAAACATGAAGGGTGATTCTGCTGAGGACTCAGACGTGAGTAAGGAACGTGTTATTGGAAAATGAAGAAAAAGAGATTTGTGTCATAAAGTGGCATATAGCTTGGCTGAACTGTATTCTGCTGCTTTGTGGAACATAAAATGAGTGACGAAATTGAATGTTGAGATCTAAGCAAAATGTTGAAGGAGTGCCTTTTTTCCTCCTGACTGCATAGTGAAATTCAAGAAGAAAGAAATGAATTGAAGGAGGACTTGTTAAATGAAAAGAATCCAGAACTTAAAGATTTAGAAAATTCTCAGCTTCTCCATATGGTAACACTTGAGAAGCTTGTTCTGAAGAGAACATCAGGGTGTGTCTGAGCAACCATTTGCAATTGCTATGAGTGTGAACCCCTGGATCTAATCAGCCACAGCAGCAGAAACACTGCTGGTTTGGACTGAAAGGGGATGGAGATGGGACCAAATGAGGAAAGGCTTTCAGACTTCGGAGATCCTATAGGACCAGAGCATAGAGCTATCGGGCTATAAACATGCTAGTTCTTCAAGACAGGGGAAGAATGACCCCCAAAGCAATTCAGAGATCATCAGAAATGCCTCCTTGGTTTCAAAGTGGGAGGCCATTGCTTTGGTTTCAACAGGCCAGACAGTGGTCTTCTGGAACCTTGGGGGTGTAATTCTTACTTGGCAGAGCCACAGAAGTGGGGCTATGGCCCCATTGGGTCTGAAAGGCAGATCATTGAACGAAACAGGATTATTCTCAGCCCTTAAAATCTAGTGGTGGTTTTCTTGCTAGGTTTTGGACTTTCTTGGTACCTTGTCATCTCCTTCTGCCTTCCAGTTTCTTCCTTTTAGAATGATAATGTCTATCTTACGCCTGTCCCACCATTGTATTTTGGATGTGCATAACTTGTCTGGTTTCACAGGTCACAGGTGGAGGAATTTTGTCTCAGAATGAATTGTACATTGAGTATCACTTGTATCTAGTTTAGATTAGAAGAGACTTAGACTTTAGAATTGGTGTTATTTAAGAAGTTGGGCTGTTGGGATGGAAGGAATGCATTTTGCATGTGAGGACATGAATTTTGGAGGCCAAGGACAGAATATTATGGGCCAAATGTTTGTGTCACCCTTAAATTGATATGTTGAAGCTCTAATTCTCAATATGATGGTATGTGAACATGAGGCCTCTGAGAAATAAGTGGGTTTAGAGGAGAGCATCAGGGTGGTGCCTAATGATGGAATTAGTGCCCTTACTCAAAGAAGAAAAAACAGAGTCTTTCTTTCTCTCCACCTTGTGAGGATACACTGAAAAGGTTGCTGACTGCAGCCATAAAGAATACGCTCACTGAGGGGCGCCTGGGTGGCTCAGTCGTTAAGCGTCTGCCTTCGGCTCAGGTCATGATCCCAGGGTCCTGGGATTGAGCCTGACATTGGGCTCCCTGCTCCGCGGGAAGCCTGCTTCTCCCTCTCCTGTTCCCCCTGCTTGTGTTCCCTCTCTCGCTGTGTCTCTCTGTCAAATAAATAAATAAAATCTTAAAAAAATCTTAAGAAAAAAAGAAAAAAGAATACGCTCACTGAGAACTGGAAAAAAGGTCTCAAATAAACAACCTAACTTTATACAGCAAGGACTTCCCAGCCTCTAGAACTGTGAGAAAAACTTTCTGCTATGAAATCAGTCTATGGTTTCACATAGTCTATGATATTCATCGTAGTCTATGATATTCATCACAGTCTATGACATTTTGTTATAACAGCCCAACCTGACTAATACAGAGGGTATAATATTAGATTTGTGTTTTTAATCCACTCTCTTAACCTGGAACTTCCTTGACATGTCAGTTTTGGGGAGGAGCAAGAATTGGGTAAGGTCCAGAGGCTAAGATGCTGTTGAGAGCAGAAAGCTAGAGTGTGGTTAGGGTAGGGGGTTCTGGATAGCCTGAGGGAAGCATGGTGATCCCTGGTATCTTTCAGGTCCCAGAAAAGAGCAGTGGGACTCATTGAAGGCAAACCTCACCTGCTTCAACATTTAATCTGACGTCATTCCTCCTTAACCAGGCAATGCTCCGAACATTCAGAAAACTGAGAGAGACAAGATGTTTTCTGCTGTGAATGAATATGTACCAAAGAAGATTCCACTGCCGTTTTTAAGAGAAAGTGGCTACATTCAAAAATGGGACCTGTTTGATGTAGGTCTTGTGATGGGTAATGAATGGTTCAACATGTAATCTCTCAGCTCCTTGTGGCATATTTTTAAGTACTGTACTTAGAGATGACCTTTTACAGAGGTAAATTGCATATAAGGGGCTGCAAGTGCCACATTTAATAATGCTTTAGGGACATTAGGAGGAAAGTAACAGTTATTATTCAGTGATAGGTCCCATTATTAACTTACAGGCTGCTTGCTGAGCAGTGAATCCCGCTTCAGCAACAGATGTCTCCTTCTCAAGCTTTAAGAATTGATCCCAACTGGCAGAGCTATGCTCAATAAGTTAAGAAGGAAAAGAGTATAAAAAACAAGGCATGTAGGGAAAAATGCTTGGACTAAGAAAATCCGAAATGGTTCACTTTTATGGAGAAGCAGCAATCTTTGAACTGGGATGGGGTATAAGGGAATCCTAGGTTTTACCTGAGCTGATCCATTTCCAGTTTTCCCTATGATGCATCTTGAAGGTAATTTTCCTGGAGATTTCCAGTTTAGTTTATCACATACAGCTGTTAAGTTAAAATGACACCTTCATAATGCTAGTAAAAGACCCTTCTAATGGCTTTCTTTTTTCCTATCTATAGAAAGAAGTGAAAATTCTTTGATCTGATAATCGAGAGACCGTAGTTATAATGTGGACTTTGCAACCTGACATTCTCCTTCCCCACTCTATCTTGCTGAGAGCAGATTGTCTTCTCTCTGGCTTCTCATGTATTATGATTATTCATAATTTCCTGCTTTTGTTGTGATATTCTTCCTTTCCTCATGAATTACTCTAGTCCAGAGATCAGCAGACCTTTTTCTATAAAGGGTCAGATAATAAGTATTTTTAGCTTTGTGGGCCATATGTTGCAACTACTTTATTCACTTCTGTTGTTGTGTGCAACTAGCCATAGATGGCATGGAAACAAGTAGGTGTGGGAGGAGGGACCAAGAAGTGACATAGAGGCCCCTGAACTTCCTTATTTCCATGGATGCACTGAATGTACATCTATCCATGCAGCAATTCCCTCTGAAAGAAATCCAGAAACTAGAGGAGTGATTCCTACACCTCTGGCAAATGAGAAGATACCCATGTCAACATGTGTAGGGGAAGGATGAGAACACACTCACCATAAACCTCACCCCCAGAAGAGCACCATATAGTCAGGAGAGAACACCTAATTCCTACCTTCTCCCCAAGGAATGAAGCAAAGGATTTGGACTCTACATCTAGTGCCCTAACTTTCAGATTGCCACCTGAGGAATGGGCATCCAAAATAGTCTGCTCTGAAAGCCAATGGAGCTTGCAGGCTCAAGACCCACAAAACTATATAGTAAGTGAAGCAGTTCTTAATGGGCACTTGAGCACTCACTGTAGATACCCTCCAAAGCTCAGAAGAGACGGAGAGAGCAGACAAAAATGTCCATTGTCCAGTCTTTCCCTAAAAGCAGTCTGAATGCATACTTAACAGGAAAAAAAAGGTCTCGAATAAACAACATAACTTTATACAGCAAGGAGCTAGAGAAAGAATAAACGAAGCCCAATGTTAAAAGAAGAACGGAAATAACAAATAGCTGAGTGGAAATAAATGATATAGAAACTAAAAGGACAATAGGAAAGGAATCAGTAAAACTAAGAGCTCTTTTTTTTCTTTGTTTTGTTTTGTTTTCAGAGAGAGAGCGTGCATGCATACGCATGTTAATGCACGGGAGGGGGGTGGGGAAGAGGGAGAGGGAGAACGAGTCTTAAGCAGAGTCCATGCCGGGCTCAACCTCAGAACCCCGAGATCATGACCTGAGCCGAAATTGAGTCAGATGTTAACCGGCTGAGCCACCCAGGCGTCCCCCTAAGAACTGTTTTTTTTTTTGAAAAGATAAACAAAATTGACAAACTTTTTGCTAGACTGAGAAAAAAAGAAGACTAACATAAAATCAGAAACGAATGAGGAGTCATTAGAACTGATAACAGAAATATTAAGGATCATAAGAAACTACTAGGAACATTAACAAACCAACCAATTAGATAGCCTAAAAGAAATGAATACATTCCTAGAAACATACAATCCATCAAGATGGAATCATCCAGATATAGAAAACCTGAACAGACCAATTATTTATAGAAAGATTCAACCAGTAATCAAAAACCTTCCAACAAAGAAAAATCTCAGAACGAGGTGGATTCAGTGGTGGATCCACTAAACACTTACATCACTTGAGGACACAAGTGAGACATATAAAGAATTAATACTGTAACTTAATAAAGATGATACATCAGCAGACTCATCAGGTATAAATACACAACATTCTGTTTGGACGATGGCACAGGTGCCTCCTTGCAAGGCAGTGATAATTTCCAAGGCCATTTTGTTTTGGAGAAATCCAGGTGGAAAACATTGTCACTGATTTAGGGAATCATTGTTTTAACCTGTGTTTTCTCTTGCGTCTGCCTCCAGTGCAGCCAGATATGGCCAAAGGAACCACCTCCAGGCTAGTAAAACCCCTTGCGGGCCACTCAGGGCAAACTGTAGGAGGGGGCTGGGCATAAGATTATAAGAGCAGGTTAGGACCAGTGGAGAGTGGAGGAAGGTCGTGGAGAGGATGAGCACCGCCCACTGACCCCAGAGCTGAGATCCCAGGAATTGGGAGCCCCTCTCCCTTCCTCTGTTCAGAGAACGTGGGCTCTGCTTGCCTTCCCCACGCCGAGAGGCTGCTCTGAGGACATGGCCTTGAGACTGTGATGTGGTGTTATGGCTCTATGGACAGATACAGGACTGAACCCAGGTAAGTCCTCTATATAAACTTTAAAATGTGGCAGGCAGGTGTGGAGATCTTGTTTTTGCCTCTGCACTACACAAGCCTTCTAAGTTCTAGCTGCTTAAAGCTGCTAGATTTACCACCAATTTGGAATGGCCTGCCTGTTTCTTTGGTCTCTCCCTGCCTTCTACTTGGGAGGGGGGGAGCTCAACTACACCAGGGGAGCCTCCAAGGAGGTTGCAAACTAACAGTGAAGTCTAAAAAATATAGCAAACGCATAGAAGTAGATAGTAGACTGGTGATTGCCAGGGGCCGGGGGGTGAGGGAAATAGGGAGAGGCTGGTGAACGGCTACAAACTTTCCATTATAACTAAGGTCTGAGGATCTAATGCATAACGTGCTAACTATAGTTTATGATATTGTATTGTATAATTGAAGTTTGCTAAAAGTAAAACTTAAGCGTTCTCATAAAAACAGTAAATGTGATTGGTGATGGATGTGTCAATTAACCCGAAGGTGGGAATTGTTTTGCAATGTATACATGTATCAAATCATGACATTGCACACTTGAAACACCTTAAGATTTTATTGGTCAGTAATACCTCAGTAGAGCTGAAACAACAAAATCCCCCAAAGAACCCAAATGTGTGTGTGGCTGAAATTGGCCCTCTGGGTGTGGCTTACTTATCGCTGCTCTAGCCTCCTGAGTCCTCCTGTTTTATTAACGATGAACCCCAACCCAGTGCTCTCTAGGAGACCTCAGTCTCCCATGGTGCCAGGATTTCCACGTCATTGTCTGTATGGTTGCTGCTGGGTGGGTGAGCCTGGTGGACTGCCCTTCTCTTGCTCTTTGTAGGATGCATTCATTCTCCTGTTAGAAGCCGAAACAGAACTGGAATGGAGGTATTTTTTGTTCAGGTTCTCCATCTTTCACCACATCCTGTTACTTAGATATGTCAAGCTGAATCAGATTAAAGGAAATTGAAGAGCTCCAATCATGGTCTCCAGTCCATTTTCTTAATTCTGAGCTCAACATTCTTACCTGACTGAACATTATTCACTGAGACCCAGAAATAGAATCTCAGAGGGGTTCCTCAGATCCAACCCTGAGATCAAGTCAGGTCCAGGTCCAGAAAAGTTCAGGTAAAAAAAACAAAACAAAAAACCAAAACTCTCTTTCCCTCTTATTCCAACTAAATAAAAACAACCAAATAGTCATGAAAGACACAAGAAAAACCTCACTAAATCTGCTTTTAAAATAATACTTTTCTTCAGTGCTGTCGTCTGTCACCCGAGAGAGAGAATTCTTGACTTAATGGGTCATTATCAACCAGTGGTAATTGTTGTGGATGCACTTAGCCAAACCTGGATTCTGGGGTTACAATACAGTAGTTAGCCTTCTCGTTCTCTTCGTTGGTTCTCCTATTCTTCTGTGATAGCCCAAGTATGTGGGCTCAGCCACACATGTTATATTTGCTGGGTGGGACATTAGACGTCAGTGGTTATCACTTGGGGAAATCTTACATTTATATTCCATTTAGAAAGTTTTCCAGGTATTCCATGAGAACTTAGAGAAAATAAATTTCAATCAAGACATACACACCTACAAAATTCAAAAATGTAAAATATAAACATACCAGAGTCAAAATGACTTATTCATCATTTCAGCTATTAGGTAAAACATGAATGTAAAATTAGCAAATTAAAATAGATTGATATCTCATCTGGTTAGTAACATAGTATTAATAGCTCAGTTAAATCTATTAATTATTTTTACGCCCCATATGACTAGTTCTTGTTTATAAGATGGCCTCTAAGGGAAGGAAATACAGAGCCATCCATTACCAACAGGCAGATATTCTGTGGCTTTTTAAGCACCGAATGGAGTCTATGAGCCACATTAACATCTGATCAGGAGAGTTTCAGGTCATAATTAAAGTCACTGAAACAGGGTGTGCTCTACAAGAAGGACAGCCTGTTATAATAATAGTTAGAACAAGGCATAAAAATCCCTCATCTGACTTCCTCCTGGGTGTTTTCTATCAAAACTCCCACCTGCTGCCTCACTTTTTATCATATCATTACTCAGAAAAATGACTGTAGTGTGACTTGAGGTGAAGCCTTTTGAATTTTCATTAAAAGAAATAGGTATGAAAGAAAAAAAAATCACTATATTGTCAGTAATATCACTCTCACTTTTTCTTAAAAAGGATATGAATAATTTGGGAGAAATGGACTGATTGTGTCATACTGGGATTTCAATATTAAATTACATCACATTGGAACTGAATGGAATTGCCATTTTTGAAAGTCAAAAAGAGTAGAATACAGCAATTTCATATTATTCAACTTAATGGGAACAGTTGTGCATTTTTTAAATATGTCAGGCACTCTGCTGTGTAAAATCCATATTTTCTTATTAATCCTCATAATAATCATATGAGTAGTGGTAGTAATCTCCATCTGTTCCTGCCCCCCATTTTTGCCAAAGCCACCTCAGATGGACTTTGCCAGGCAAATGAAGTTTCCAGATCAATCCCCTTTCCCACTCCCTGACCCTGTATCCCCTACCAGATCCCCTCACCTCCAATCTCTTTATAGAAACGTTTGTAATCCTACTGCTTAAGATATAGGCATTGTTATCATCATACATGGCAGGTGGAGAAATGGATGCTCAGGGTTTGAGGAAGTAAGAAAATTGGAACATAACTGAGGCAGGATTTCAATTCCAGACTTCTGGACTCATAAGATTGAGCCCCTTCACCAATGTCATCTTATTGCCTTTTTTTTTTTTAATGACACAAATTTACTGTTTATTCTTTGAGGGAAAACTTAAAGTGAAATGCATTCATGCTAACGGCATTATTCAGTGAGTTTCTGAAATGCATATTCCTGTATAACCCAACCCCTTATCAAAATGTAAAATATTATTATCATCCAGAAAGTTCCCCTGTGCCCCTTCAGTCAATCCCTTCCTCCCCCCACTACCACAGTGTTCTTATTTTTTTTTTCACCATCAATGAGTTCTGCCTGCTTTAGAACTTTATGTAAATGTAATCATACAGTATGTACTCTTTGGTCTCTGTTTTATAACCCAATTGCCTGATACAAAATATGATGGAGGTGACCTAACCCATTCTGGCCGAATTGTTGAATTTACCTTGTTTGTAGAGTCAATTGAGATGCGTAGAGATTGGTTGCTCTGTTTTTTTTTATATGATGTCCAAGATAGAAGGGATCTCCAACTACCTGGAACAAGTGGTTCTCAAATGTTCCTATGCTTCAGTGTCACCGGGGAAACGTGCTACAGATGAAGCATTCTGGTTCTCTTCCCCAAAGAATACAAACTCAAGTTTGGATTGCATCTAGAAAGTTCTGCTTTTCAATAAGCACCCCAGGTGAGGCAAGTCAGAAACTTTAGGAAAAAAACTTGGATAAACATTAACGTAGTCTAACGTTATTTTATTTATAGATGAAGAAAACTAAGTCACTCCAGGGATGTAAACTTACTTCTCTGTTAGTAGTGTTGGTGTAGGGACTAGAACCTGGGTCTTCATACTTTTTTTTTTTTTAATAGAGTGCATGAGCTGGGGTGGGGAGCTGAGGGGTGAAGGGACTGAGGGAAAGGGAGAGAGAGAATCTTAAGTGGGCTTTACACTCAGCATGGAGCCTAATGTGGGGCTTGATCTCACAATCCTGAGATCATGACCTGAGCCAAAAATCAAGTCAGACGACACTTAACGGACTGAGCCACCCAGGCTCCCCTTTACTCCTAATGACATATAATGATTCCTAAACTTTAGCCACAAGACCCCAGAAATACATAGATACACTAAGCATTACTATGGATTTAATAAATATACTCAAAAATGCAATATTAATATGTACATGAATGCTTTTTAGCTCAATAAATTGATTTGAAAGCACTACTGAATTCAGAATAGTGTTTTCCTTATGCATTTTCTTCATCAGCCTGCAGAGTTTAAGTGTTAAGTAAGGTTCCTCATAACCTGAACAGAGTGGGAGCCATGATCTTAGCTCTGGCAGCTGCTGCATCCTTTATAATGGTCAAAGCAGATGCTGTAATTAGGCCTTCACTTGCCAGCTTACTTGGATCAGCTGGGGACATTAGAAATTAGCTAAGGCCTGAAAGCAATCACAGTGAAGATCGGATGAGACTCCTAATGATATCTTCAAACAGAATGTTTCCCAGAAGTCACCATTTCCAGACCAGCCAGGATTGGAAACCCCAACTTCAGCTATTTAGAATATACATGTACGTTGCATCCTCTGTAAGAATGGACCTAAAACAAGCCTGATCCTTGGACCTCTTAAGACATGCTAAATGTTTGAAAAAGGCTATGGATTCACCCAAAGATCTACTGAGGTGCTTTTGTAGCAATTACATGCATATGGTGAATAGGTAGACTGAGCAAGAATCTCCAGATGAGGAATATGGAAAGAGGGATATGGGAACTGGATAGAGGAGTATACAAAATCTCCCTCTCCCTGCCACCACCCACACCAACACCATGGGAGTGGAAAATGTCAGCTCCTTGCACTTAGTAAAATGTTGACACTATGTGGGGCTGTACCTGCATTTACACAGGAGATTTGCAGAGCTGCAGAGCTTCCCCCTCTGTCTGGGAGCGTGCTGTATGGCCCTCTGTCAGTGCAACTATCTCCGTCAGTTGTCATGGGCAAGTTCATAACATATTTTTGTATCCTCTAACTGTGCCTGTTGGTGTCTTTCCATCAATCATGTCCCATGGTCCTATGGTGACTACCATGTACTCCTCTGCCTCAGGTCATATCAGGCAGGATGGGAGGGAGTAAAGTTAATGATGGCCATTTGGACATGTCACATCTACCTACTTCTGCAGGTCTCTAAAATATTAGGCCAAGGTCTTATGTCTACTGGTACCCTGTAGCAGCCTTTTCTGAAGCTAGGTCTGCAGTCCCCAAATCTCTTTATTTCTTTTTCTTCTCTCCCCTTGATGCTCACTTTCTTGATCAGCTTTAGGTTTGTTAGTCTATTTGGTGGGCATCTATTGTTTAAGCTTCTAAGCCTATCTGGGAAGCCCTTTTCCTTTAATTTGGCTTGAATGGGTTAGATGACCTTCACAATGCTTTATACCAGGCAATCGAGTTACAAAATATAGAACTATTATGACATCAGGAAAGGAGCTCGACATTTTGAGTCAAGATGACCTGGGTACTCCTGCCTCAGTTATGTTTAAACTCTCTCGCCCTCAAATCTCTGAGCTTCCATTTCTCTGTCAAGACTTGAAGTATGGCATACCCCTCTGCCACTGCCTGCTGTCAGCGGTGGAGCTCAACAGGACTTCCTTGTTCGAGTTGGTGCCTCCCTTCCCTGCTTCTTTGGTTAATTGTGCTTCAAGGGCCCAGCCAGGAAGGGCCCCAGTATGCCCTGATATCTTCAAATTCTTTTTCTACCAAGACTTCACAGCATGAAGGATTTTGAGGTGCAGTTGCAACCAGGACGAAAAAATTACAGTTGCTCCTTGAATTGATACTGAGAAGATTCCATGCAAAAATCTGCCTTTTCAAATTTTCATATGTTAGATTTCCAGTCAAGTTAATTAGGAAATGAAGGACTGCATTTTGGTAGGACCTTAGAAATGACTCTCATTTTCATGGTGGAAATTGACTGAAAACCTAAACCAGGCACTTATCATTCACTATAATCCAAACTTGAATTCAGAAATACTGGTTATCCACTTGAACAACAACAACAACAAAAACACAAACCCCTGTGGTGCTTAGCACTTAAGTCATTTCTAGCCACCAATGTAAAGAAATAAAACGTTTTTTTTAACTGCTGATCATCTCTTTACCTCAACCTTGCTCTTAAGCACCATATCTCCCTCTGATGCTCTGTATTTATTTCAGAATACTTTATAAGCCTTTCCATATTTTCTGGCCCTGATCCTGCCCTCACCTATGTGACTGGCTACCTAAAAAGGAAAAAAAAATCATATTGAAGTGTATTGAGGACAAATGACTTACCCAGATATCAGAGGATTATTATGAAATCAAATCAGACCAAATAGATAAACATAAAATCAGGTCTAATAGTCTTAGAAGGATTATAGGCATGATTTTAATTTTAAGTGTCCTGAAAAGATTATTATAAGCATTAATGACCATTTTTTGAATATTGGGCAACAGTGTGATTGCTTGATTTTTGTTGCATGAAGCCTAGATAGACCCCTTGAAAAACCATGCACAAAGAGAATCAGTTTGCAAGTATAAAAAGGGACATTAATGTGGCTGGAAATATCCCAACCAAAGAGCTTATTTCTGAGATGGGGTAAGAATTTTTGAGAACAAATTTCTTTGAAAAGCAAAATTGTTCCAGGGAGGAGAGATATCAGATTCTCTTGAATTTTTGGAATCCTATAAATTGAGTGATCTAAATATAAGGAAATTTGCTTTGTAAATTGAAGATACATTAGGGCCTTTTACTCCCATTCCCATGGGAGTGCATTGTTTGGGAGAGACATGTTTGGGTTCATATTTGTTTGGTTTGAAAGGAGCTTGAAGACTGAGGAGCAGAGTTGATTCTGCTTTGATTATTGTAACGCCAGCATACCTTGATTTGATGCAAGCCTAGTGATTACTACTAATCAGGAGGCAAATGTGCTTCAGTAATGAGAGATTGTTCTAGATGAAGGGAGAAATACATGGCAGCTTTAGGTTTTCTGCCATATTCTGAAATAAATGTAAAAATCTCTTTTCTAGGATGCTACACTGACACTGGGTGTTTAAATGCAGTCTAGAGAAGACCCTCCAAATGTCAGTGAACTTCCAGAATGCGTTACATCTTAATTTATATCTTAATTTAAAAATTACATTCTTAATTTAATTCAGGGTACCACCAGCAGACAGGAAAAAAAATAGATGGACTTCAAAATTGCCAAAATGGGGGACTGTGATACTGAAGGGAGTGTTGCCTTTATTATAGCTTAAGGAGATGCATTTGAACTAATGACACATTCCAGTTCCATAGAACTATAAATGCCATTTGATTTTTCTCAGAGGATCAATTAAAGTTTCCCAACAGGAAATGAAAGTGAAAAGATTTTGAAGCTTCTCTGGGAGACAGAATTATATAATTTCAGAACTAGAAGGAAAAAAGGGAGAAACACATTGATTAGGCAGGCACCTAGCATAGGTCAGGAAATAAGCTCTGTGCTCAGAACAAATTCTTATGAGTTAATTCTCACAGCCACCTTACAAGCTTCATGTTGTTATCCTCATTTTACTGATGAGGTGAAGGGCAGAGTACCCTTACCAGAGTCACAGAGTTAGTAAGCATGTGAGAAGACCCTTCACTCCTTACTACTTTTGTCTAAAAAGGCACAGAAGTCAGTCAAACTCCCAGGCTCAGGGTCAAGTGGTTGAAACAAACACACTGGGTTTTCATGGGCAAACAGACCTAGGTGCTCAGGGATGAATCCTTTGTATATGTTTTGTCCCAAGCTCCTGACTTTCCTGGGTGGCCCACTCCACAGGACAAAACTTCAGTGAGATCCCTCCCACTTAATTAAGGTCATTAGCCTTATCTAGAGCTTTAATTTCACCCAGTGGACTACTGATGGAGTCCTGGTTCTCCATCTATCTCTTTTCCCTATTTCCTCTCCTGGTTGTCCTAGGGTTATTGTTCTGCTTGTTTCCACCCCAAGTTTCCACTGAAAAGCTCATAATAGCTTGAGACCTTCCCAGTCTTCAATGTCTGAATGTTTCCCAAAGAAAATCCCCATCAGCTGAGTCTACTGTGCATGAAAACCTCCAGTAAATAATTCCCTTTGGAAAGTGAGACCATTTGTGTTGTCCGATCTTCAGCAATGCTTCATTATGTTGGGCCCCAATATATCAAGCTTCCTGTAGCTTTCCCCTGGTAGACTTGGTTCTCAGAGAAGCTGATTTTTTTTCCCCCAAAGGCCCACAGCAAATAAATGACAGAGTTTACCACCATTGCTCAGTGCTGGAAATGAGCAGGATTGTAATTGAGTCACGTTCCCAGGCTCAGACTGACATTCATTCATTCATTCCAAGTATACCTTTTGAAATCCTACAGGTTCCAGGAATTAGTTCTAATTGCTTGGTATATATCAGTGGACAGAAGCCATTAGCCATTAGCTAAGTCTAATCCATATTCCATAGGAAAAGCCTTTAAACCTTTGAAGACAGTTATCTTTCTACCATCAAGTCGTCTCTAGGCTTACAGGCTTAACATATCCAGTTCTTTCTGTGTATCATGCGATGTCATCCCTTAGTGGGAGCTTCATTAGACTATATGTGCCAAAAGAGAATGCTGTATTGTTTTGCTCATCATTATATCCCAGTGTCTAACAAATAGTGATACAATATGTAGTCAAAAAATAATATGAATACATCTTATTTCTGAAACTCCTTAGGTTGGACAGGCATTTGGTCTGCATCTCTTTCAGCCATAATTTATAGATTTCCTGAATAATGCGAGGATACCTTTTACATTATGGGAAAAGATTGATCATAAGGTGTTGCTTTAAGGAAATGACATAAGAGTATAAGTGGACTAGCCAGGTCACAGGTAGGCATTGCAAGAAAAATTAAGCTAAAACTACAGGTGAATCAGAGATCCTAGAACCAGGGAAAATGAGAACTAAAGCACATCACAAAAGGGTTGCAAATATTTGGAGCTTTAGGTTTATAAGTCCAAATGAGGAATTTCTCGGAGGAGCAAACCCCATTATAAATGATTTTATTATCAGAGGTAGATCTTGATATGTAGCTCTGACCAGCAGAACCTACCATTTCTGCACAGATATATTTTAAATACATATTTTAAATAAATCTTGTTTTCTCCTTTGAACGCCTAACATTTACTGCCAATGCCAATTATTTGTTAGTTTACTATTGTACCGTCCTCTGGCAACTCTTAAGATATTATATGGTTACATATTTTTGCATGATTCTACTTTTTGGTGTGTTTTCTTTGTCTTTTTGACCAGAGGAAAGTTACTTTTTGTTAGAAGTGCAACGTTTTTCACGTCTTTATGGGTCTCATAAGGTCTACAAGAATGTTGTTGTGTTAGTCGGGCTGGGCCAAAATACTGTAACAAATAGACCCACAGATCTATAATGGCTTAAATGCACCTCATCTATGTCTTATATCCTACTCATTTAACCAAGTCTGGTGGTGCTGTTCATGAACATATGAATTCAGGGCCAGAACTTTCAACGTCTAGTTTCTCCCTTCCTTGGGGTTTGATTGCCTCCTGCATCAAGCTTGCAGAAGCTGAAAGAGCTTAGAAGAGCCACATCCAATTCTTAAAACCTGGCACACAAACATAATTTCCAGTCAGTGTTTTTGGAGAGAGGAGTCACGTGGCCACATCAGACTCATAGGGGGCTAGGGGATATAGTCCTTTCCCGAGCAGCCACTTCCCAGACAAGCTGGAACTCTTGTCAAGATGAGGCAAAAATGGATTTTGATGGGCAGCTAGCTGTCTCTGCTAAGCACAAAGTGGGGCTTAACAAATATTTGTTGATGTGTTTATATCAGCAGTAAAGGTTAAATTGCTCTTATTTCTGCTTGGAACAGTGCTATTAAACATCTCTTAGAAATCTGACAATCCTATAGCGGTGTGCACTAGATTATGCGTTTCTTCAACAGTGATTTGAAAGATTGCTGATGTTTATCTAGGGAGATGTGAAGCAATTTAATATTATTAATTGCTAACGGATAAGATTTACCAGAATTGTCAAAGCTTAAAGCTCCAAATAATCATTCCTCACACAAGAAAATTTATTATGCCATTATGCTTATTTCTATCAGGGTTCCTATAGCGCAGTCATTGTTTGCTATTAAATTTTTATTGCACATTTAATTTATCTTTCCCTCTAGTGGGGAAACGTATTAGAGAATTCATTTGACACCGGTATCTTCTCCGCTTCTCTTTTTCTCACTTCTGCTCCCCCTGAAATAGATAAGAATATATTTGTATCTTAGTATTAATTATACAGGAGCTGAGGAGAAAAATGCTTGTTGCTGCCTGAAGGGAATTAGCCAGCCAGAATTAGCTTTATGGAGAACCAAGTGGACTTCCATTATACACATCCATTTTCAGTGGTTTATAAAGAATTCTGGAAAAAATCCATTTATATGTGAAAGCTTGCTTTTCATCGATTAAAATAGAAAGTAATTTTGGTTTTCGAATATTAAAGGCAGACTGCTTGATAAAGGCTGGAGTTAGGGGGCTATTTAGTTTATAAAGTACTGCATTGAAAATGAAGTTTTAGGTTTCTAAAGGTATAGCTTTTATGTGCAAAGCTTAATAGTCTCGTTCCCTACCCCTCTGCCTGCCCCGAGAGTTACACATATTGGATCAAGAGGAAAACTGCTATAGGACACAGAAAACACCTTTTTCATCGCCAGAGCTCTTTTCTTAATAGGGCCAGATTGGCGGAAACTCCCTCAGCTATGGTACGGTGGAATCTTTCTCTTGACTTTCAGAAAGATATCTAGCTCTTGGGCCTAATTCACTAAGACAGAAGTCAGCTTGTATTATTGATTCATCTGAAGCTTTGATCTCTCACAGGATTTGATAACACACCACAACTATTTTTCTCACATTGAACAACTACCAAAGTTTTGTTTGTGTTTTGGGTAAGAGGCTGAACATGACAAAATATCAGTGATCCTATTTCTAATGTCTAAGTGAGGCTGTATATATATTTTTTCTTTTGACTGAACACTGAGGCCTGCTGAACTCAGGAGGGAATAGAAAGCTGTCCCACCTCTCCCAGGAAGAATTTCTGAACCCTGGTTATGACTTCAGTATGCCTTTATTTACTTTCCACTGAGAGCACTTTCCCCTTGGATCACATTGAATGTATTTAATTCACATATTTACCAATGACTGTAGTTGTCCTGTTTACTTATAGACTTTGACATTAATGCCCTGAGGACAGTGTAGTTAGTGCTCCAGAAGAAAGAGGATTTAGATCTGACATTTACAGGGTTTTGATACAGGACAGTAGCTTGGGACTTAATAGTTTCTGAGTAATTTTTCCATCTTTCCTTTAATACCTGAATGCAACAGCCAGTCGAGAAAGAGTGAGCACACTGCCAAAATTGAACTGCCTTCCCCATCCATCTTCTGAGGGCGATCTTCTAGAACCTCATAAATTGTGTTTAGCCTTGGCATACCATCCAGTGGGGCTTCCATTCTAGTCATGGTATACTCTTGCAGACCTGTGTCTAAAATCTTCCTGTCGATCCTCAGGGCTCCCTGGAGCAGATGTTCTTTCTTGCATTACTGATTGCTGTTATGTAGAATACCAGGCCTTTGGCAGCATTGTGCACACTGTGTGCAACCAGCACACAATGCTTATAGGGTGTTCAAACGTGTCTGTCTCTGTGTTTAACACTTGGTTTTGTTCCAAAGACTTAAGAGACCCATCTGACAACCTTTCTCCTTGAACTGATTCCTCCCTCCTCTGAGAACTCCCTCCAGCCCCAACACCCTCACTGCCCCCCAACACACAGGCTACCTGCACCCCTTCCCCAACTGGTCTTAACACTATCCACTGGGTATAAGTAATTGAAGCCTGCTCATGTCCATGGTGAAGGACATGATTGTTTGAAGATTAGAACAGGCTGCCAAGGTATAGGAAGTGGCCAGTCCCCTAACTGAGCCTGCTCCTCCCATCTTTCCTGGGCTTCTGGGAGCTCCCATCTTGGGCTTCCTCTATATATTTGCTTCATTTTCTTATTTTGTCTGTGGAATAACTTTCTCAAGCTCACCTTTTTCTTCTTCCAAATTAATTTAACTTGCAAGTAACTTGGTTTGCATGGTCCTGACCACAGCCCTGACTCTACATGAATATTTGCTTTAATCATACACCCTTAATTGCATTTGGTCTTGATGTGCTTTTGTTCAAATTCTGAAGTTCAGACAGTACAAGTAATCTGTAGCCTACCCGCTACAGTCTCCTGTAGTTAGAGTCTGTTAAAGGTAGTTGACTTCATTGACTAGGGGTAGGTGATTTACTTTATAATTTCAAACTGTGGGTAGTTTCATTATTTGAGGGTTTTTAAAAGAAAAACTACAGAAAAGCAAGAAAGGTTTTGCCAAATGTTTTTAGGTCGAAATGAAATAAAGGAGGAGTTTTGTTTTGTTTTGTTTTTCTGTTTGTTGTGTTCTGAAAAATTTTCTGGGTAGAATCTAATATTCTGAATTTAAATTAGTGATATAATTTGTATAATAGCACACCCCCCACCCTGCCCCTTTCACTAAATACATGTTGGATAAATATTTAAATAATAGTGGCTTGAAAGGCTATTTAATGATAAATCTGCTCAGGGTATCTGTGTCTTTTAGGCTGGCCATGGTTGCATTTGGCACTCCTAGCAAGCTCCAGCCCCACATTATCTCTAGAAGCTATGTTAGGAATTGGCCCAGCTTCCTGTGTAAGGGAATTTAACCCTGGGTGCCCTGAATTGCTGGCCAAGTCTCTCCCCTGGTCAAGGAAAGACAAGGGGTGGGGGAAAAAGGAGAGGCAGCAGGGGACCACCCTTTGCCTCAGCCAGGATGGTAACTGCCACCCTCCCCCAGTCATGGGGCAGGGGGCAGGGAAAAGACCCCTGGACTGAACAGAGGTTGATCCTTTGCCAGGCTGTTCTGTGTTTTAGTTTGATTTCCTCTCAGTATGACGCCTCCCGACAGAGCCACATAATGCCTTTCTAATTTAGTTAGCATTAATTTGGGCAGCATTAATCTAAAGAGCACGTTTAATAGCCTGAGCATGTTTATTTATATGGATGTATGTTTCTTTTCTTTCCTTTTCTGTTTTTTTGTAGCTGCTGAACTTTAACCCTGGAGTGTTGCTCCAACCTTGTTTCAGCCTGCAGCCCAGACTCTCCTCCCAGATGCTCTGTATCTGTGAGTGCAGCCCACCTGACACTGCTCTCAGGCATTCTAACCCAGAACAACTGTCTTCTGCCAGTATGGAAGTCATGCTTGGGGCCCAGGGTGGGGAGGCAGGCAGCAGCACCTCTTGGCAAGCGGGCTCCCTTGTTAACTCATGGCTGCCACACGGGGTCAGACTTTTCTGCTCCCCAGAGCAGTAACTTTCCAGGGGGAGGGCAGGTGGTCTCAGTGTGGTAGTGATGGATTGCATTGTGTGAGAATTCCTGGCTGAAGTGGCTGTCAAGTGCCCTGAGAGCCACTGTCATCCATGCAGGGAGAGTGAGCAAAGGGCTCACCTTAGAAACCTTGTACACTTTTTCCCCAGACTTGGTGTCACTTGTTATTAGCATCAACAGCACATGACGGTGGACCTTTGCTGCTTCTGACTTCCCTACCCCATCAAAAGTTCCCCAAGCTCTTCTCCCAGCCAGCAATTCAGACTCGAGTCTCACTGCCCTCTGATTCCTCCCTTTCCCACAGACTTAATCCCCACAGTCACCCTCATTCCTCCTGGCAAATATTACTTTGCGGACAACACCCTTTCCCAAGACAGGGCCCTCTTCATCTCACCCAGCAAGGATTGAGAAGCAATTGTGGGGACGCAGTAAGAGGAGATTTGTATCTAAAAGTCAATCTCCACCCTTAATTCAGAGATGACCCTGGAATAAGGCTTTGTACGTAAGGGAAGTGCTCAACGCCTTGTTGCTTTTGGTCTAAACTGATTTCTTTTTCTGACGATTTGCATAGTGGTTTGGAGAGGCACTGCTGCTCAGTACAGAATTTCTTACCTCTTGTAACTCCCCCATCCCCAAACTTGGAAGGGTTTTGGATTAGAAGTTGAGTCAAATAAAAAAAAAAATAAAATAAAACAGACAACAGGAAAAGAATTGTGGGATGCAAATTCCAGGCACTCTACAAAATTCATTTTGTTTCATCTCCATGAAACTATTGTTCTAGCTTCACACACTGATACTGTCTTCTCTACCAGCCATAGATCCTACCATTGTACTGTTAATATGTGACTTACGTTATTGTGTAGCCTTAAACTGGTTTCTAGGTCCTTGACTACTGCAAACCTTTTTTTTTTTTTCCCCTCTAAATTGGGGTATAAGGGCTTTGGAGGCAAAGGCTGTATTTTACCTGGAACAACCTGAGGATGGAGTGGATTGAGCCTTCAGCAATTTTTTCAGAGCCTCAATTACAAATCATAATGCTAGCATGAGAGAAAGCATATTATTGGAGTGTTAGTGATGTTGTTATGAAAAGCATTATTGATTTATTTATGCCTCCAAATCATTTTAGAAAGTGGATTGGAAATAGCTCATCTCTATCTTTCTATCTGCATGAATACAATAGGATAGATTTAAAAAAAATAAAGGTGAGGAAATAGCAAAGGGACAATAAAATCAGGAAAATAGGATAGAGAGAAGGTATGATAACACATAATGGATATCATAAGACACTATTCAGCTGCTGGAGCTGAGCCTCAAATTTGGCTGTAAATTAACCAGCATCCACAACAAAGGGGAAACACAATCTGTTGCAAAAATTATGGTGCCCATTAAAATGAAAACGGAACAAAGTCAGGAAAAGCCTGCTCTTTCTGATTCTGAGTTCCCAGTGACCTCCAACTCATGACTCCTGAGAAGAGGCACTGACTTGGATGCTGTCATTGCCAACATTTTATCATTGTCAACATTTTCAAAAAGTGGCAAGTTTCTCAGCTTCCCCCAATGCATGTTAGTAGCTTGTAGTTCACTAGAAATAGTTGTATGAGGGCTCAAAACAGTATACTGAATGGTAATATTTTTCTTGCTGAAACTAGGAGTACAGTAATTTTATGTAGTTTGTATATCAATAAGCACGGTAATCAAGACAGTGGAGGACAGGTTTGACATTCACTAAAATTATGGATGTATACATGAGTACAAAACCATAAAATCTCTTCAAGAGAGAGGAAGCCTGAATGTGGGTGTAAATATACAGGTAGGAAAAGGATCTCATTGGAAACAACTGCAAAATAATTATAGTGTAAACATTTATGACCATGTGCCATACCAGCAAATGAAAAAAAGCATGATCAAATCTTAGTTTATATGCACACCTGAAATCACCTCAATGGAAAGAATAAAGAGTAGAAAACGCTGGTTTACAGCTGTCGATGAATCCACACTTAGGAAATTGGATTGGTCATTTGGTGTTTTGTGTTTAATACTTTGGCAGGGCAGACTGGGTGGTCTCCTAAGATTTCAGAACGTGGTGGGAAGCTGGGGAGAAAAGGCATAACACGGAAAATACTGACCGAATTCCAGTAGGCTAAAGGAAAGAGGGCATTTGCTGAAGAAAAGGGAGAATGAGCCTGGTGGTGGGAGAGGAGGAGGAACAGAGAAGGAAAAGTGCAGGGCAAGGAGAAAGAGCGGGGAGGAGATGGACACATGAGGGGTGCAGAGAGGGGAAATGGGGAAAAGACAAGACATTCTAACCCTTCAACAGAGGGCAGCAACTTAACTTTCACGCAGAAAGCTGTCAAGAATAAAAAAGCTTCCTCTTAAGAAAACAAGAGGTAGAGAGAAATGAGAGAGACTTTACCTTCCCTGTCTCCATCAGTCCTCTCTCTGCCTTTTAGATTTTGTCATGCCCCAGTGCTAAATGGCACACTGCAGGTGGAGGACGGTCCTATCCAAAGGGAGAGCAGGAGATAAGAGCGTGTGTTCCAGAACGATGAAGACAGGGCCCAGAGCTACTAGATTACCCATGGCCTTGTAAGTTCTGATAAAGAGTCTGGGTTTTGTTTTCTAGTTTATGTGGTGCCATTGCGGGATTTTACGTAGGGGAACAATGGAATCACATTTGTATTTTAAAGATATTGACAGCCTCACAGGAGATTGTTTGGAGAGGGCAGCTGCCTTAATTCTGCCTGTAATATATATATTTGTGATGAGCTCTGTGATTCTTGGTATTTTTCTTTCATGCCACCCTGAAGTGGTGAGCATTCTTTTTCTGCCCTCTGTTTCCCCAAGAATGGTCTTATAAAATGTTAAAAGTACACTAGTGACAGACATCCAAGAACAACATGCCAGTATACTTTTTCTAAACTACAATTTATATCATTTCTTGCCCCCAAAGCTTTAAGTTCCCGATTCCTCATAAAAGGCTTATTCATTAGCCCAACATCTGCAGACTCCTCACTGCGATGTCCCCCTGTACCTGAGGTATTTCCCACCCATCTTTCCCTAACTCCGCTCTCTTATGAAATTAATCTACTTATTCCCCAAATAGATCTGCTGTATTAATGCTCTTTTCTCTTTTGGGGAGGCTCCTTCCACCTGGCTTTTCTAAGCCAAGCACTACCCAAACTTTGAAGTCCTTATCAAATGTTCTTACCTTTAAGGAAGCAAAATAGATTGGGAGAAACAATCTGATCCCTGGAACAAGTGTATCTAGAGTCAATTACCAGCTTTACTGTTTGTCAGCTAATAGTACAATGTTACCACCAGGATGTTGACATTGATGTAGTCAAAATAGAGAACATTTCCATCATGACAAGGATCTCCCGTTGTTGTTTTATAGCCACATTCATCAATTGATGAATGGATAAAGAAGATGTGGCACATATGTACAATGGAATATTACTCAGCCACCAAAAGAATGAAATCTTGCCATGTGCAATGATGTGGATGGAGTTAGAGTGTATTATGTTAAGCAAAATAAGTCAGAGACAAATGCCATATGACTTCACTCATATGTGCAACTTAAGCAACAAAACAGATGAACATATGGGAAGGGGGGAAAAAAAAGGAAGCAAACCATAAGAGACTCTTAACAATAGAGAACAAACTGAGGGGTGGGTGATGGAGGGAGGTGGGGGGGATGGTCTAGATGGTATTAAGGAGGGCACTTGTTATGATGAGCACTGGGTGTTATGTGTAAGTGATGAATCGCTAAATTCTACTCCTGAAAAAAATATTATACTATATATTGACTAGAATTTAAATAAAAATTTGAAGGAGGAAAAAAAGCTTTCTCCCCTTCATAATATTTTTTATTTATTTATTTATTTTTTAAAGATTTTATTTATTTATTTAATTGACAGAGAGAGAGAGAGACAGCGAGAGAGGGAACACAAGCAGGGGGAGGGTCAGAGGGAAAAGCAGGCTTCCCGCGGAGCAGGGAGCCCGATGCGGGGCTCGATCCCAGGACCCTGAGATCATGACTTGAGCTGAAGGCAGTCTCTTAACCAACTGAGCCACCCAGGCGCCCCTTCATAATATTTTTTAATTAAAATTTTGTTTAATTTGACAATTTAAAGAGTTATAGAAGATCTGCAAACATGAGATGTTGATACCGGTGTGTTTGTGTATAAATACACATTTTTTATTTATTAAAAAACTTAAACTTTATTAAGTAAAATTAAACTTTCATTTTTAGAGCAGTTTTAGGTTCACAGCAAAACTGAGTGGAGCATATAGAGAGTTTCCACATATCCCGTGTCCTCGCACATGTACAACCTCCCCCACTATCAACATTTCACACCAGAGTGGTACATTTGTGAAAATCGATGGACCTTCATTAACACATCATTAGCACCAAACAGTAGGCCTCT
The DNA here is from genome assembly GCF_003265705.2 of Callorhinus ursinus. Taxonomy (NCBI): domain Eukaryota; kingdom Metazoa; phylum Chordata; class Mammalia; order Carnivora; family Otariidae; genus Callorhinus; species Callorhinus ursinus. Next base: position 95,085,623 of record NW_027397064.1, read on the forward strand.
GATGAAACCACCTCATTACTGCCAGGTGGAGATAAAGTTTAGGCTCTCTACAAGGTCTACACTGACACCCCTAGTGGGGGTGACTTAACACCAGTTGGTGGAGATAAAAGTTCAGACTCCTGTTGGCCTTCCTGCCATCACCCTTGTGGGTACTGGAGTGTTTTGTTACTACCTTAGGAGTGTGGGAGTCTAGGCTCCCCATTCAGTCATTGTTGGTGTATGTGGATGACACCATGGTTTTCTCTGTGGTGTTTGGCTGGAAGAGAGTAACTGTTGCCTAAAGTTTGACTATATTGCTAGGCCACCCTTTCCCTTGTGACTTGGCTAGGCACTTTTGTTTGTGGGTGCTTTTTTTCATCTGATTGTGTTGGTATTTCTGGGTTGCTCACCTCATCAGCTCCAAGTCTGGTGTAGAAGAGACTCGAAGAAAACCTGGAGAGCTCACCAGTGTGATGTTCTTTGGGTCTCAAAGTCCGCAGGTGGTCTGCCTTATTCTCTCAGTGTCTTCTGTTTGTTTTATATAAAATATCCATGGTTATAGTTATACTTAATGGGTAGACTAGGTAAAAGTATGTCTATTCCATCTTCCTGGAAATGCAAATTTTCTATGATAACACTTATCAAGTGTCTATAAAATAGCTTGAGCTAAATAAAAGTGTGCCCGGATAATTTATTAAAACATTAACTTGTATTTCTCTTTCCTCTGTTCTTTTATTTTCCTCATTTCAATGGGATTCCCTTTTTGTCAGATACCTGGGGACCTCACAAGCTTTTTATTTTATGAAAGAACCATGATGCTAGACTCAAGATAGGATCCATAAAGGAGTTTCTAGAGTCTGAAGATAAATAACAAAGGACCAGAACAAATGATAAGAATGTAGCTTGATTTGGTGAGTCATATTAAAAAAAAAAAGGATTTATTTGGATAACATAAGTTGAGGAAACTGGACATTGGTTTTACTTATTCAGTTTTTTTTTATTATTACTGCCAATTTTCTCTCCTGTTTTCACAGTTTCTCTTGCCAGCCTTTCTAAATTTTTAGAAAATGCTTTTCTGTTTTCTTTAATGTGTCTTACATAAATGTTATCCTTACTGCTACTAATGTTTTAGCTTTCTAAAAATTAATCTTCCAATCTGATTATCAAATCTGGAAGTGGTCACATTATTAGAAACATATCAGAAAAGGGATAAAAAGTATAAGTCAGGTAACAGTGAGACTTTTTAAACTTATTTTTGTTGAGTTTTTTTTTTTTTAGTAGAAGAGCAACAATTATGCAAGGCATTACTTACATAAAAACATTGTATAAGCAGCATGTATTTTTGTGTGTTTTCATTCTAATTCAATTCCTGCGATTTAAAAATACTTATTCTTTTTCTTAAAATTAAAGACACGCCTGTGTTCATTGTGGAAAATATGAAAACTCTAAAAAAAGGTACAAAAAACATACACATCAAAAACCCTTGATAATTTCACCCATTTGCTCCACAGACAAAAGGAGAAGTTTGTGTGAGAAGACAGATGACACTATGGGTTTCTATGGACAGTGAGTCTAGTTCTCAGCCTTAAAATTACAGACACCTGGTTTTGTTAACGCACTTGGAATGGGTCTATATCTTAGGAAGAAATTTAAATGAAGTGTTTCTAGAAACCTGATGTATAAAATCAGAATATCAGTTGACTGATTTCCAAAAAGAGACATAGAGGAGACTGGACATGTATGTGCTCTAACCAGCATATTGCCATCCGGTTTGTTTGTTCTAAGGGAAGGTAATACATGAGCAGATTGCTCTGTGAGCCTAGAGTCAGAACATCATATTTGAGTTACAGGATTTAAATACTGAAAGAAATCAGGCTTTACCAGTCTGATAAATCCATCCTTTCTATGTGTGTACACCTGCAAAGTGGTAATAAAGAACAGTCCTTTTGTGGTCGATTTTTTTTTCCCTGTATGGACTATATTTTCTGTGCTTTCTTTTCCTCTAAATATTTGAAAAAATCATCTTGGGCGCCTGGGTGGCTCAGTCAGTTAAGCGTCTGCCTTTGGCTCAGGTTATGATCCTGGGGTCCTGGGATCCAGCCCCACGTCGGGCTTCCTGCTCAGCAGGGAGCCTGCTTCTCCTTCTGCCTGGTGTTCCCCCTGCTTGTGCTCACTCTCTGTCAAATGAATAAATAAAATCTTTAAAAAAATCAATTTATATTTGTAAATTTTTTATTTAAAAAATAGGCTTCCAGTTTAAGATAGTGTATTAAAAGCACATGCTTTTCTAACCTTCATTCTCCCACTCCAATTAGAATTACAGTAAATAATAAAAAGGTATAGAGCCAGAAGATCAAAGAGGTCCATCTGCTTATGCTAGAACTTAATATAATTGCTTGAGGACAGAAAAAGTGTTCTCTGATGATGAAGTGGAGAAAGATGCAGATGGAATACATGTAGGAGTTTGCCTCAGAGGAAAGTGTCTGTCTGCCTGGCAGAATTCCAAGAAAGGACGAGGTTTGAGACTTGGGAGGTAGAGAGAAGTGAGTGTTGTCAAGTGGTTTGACAACATAGGGCTCAAAGGTCACTATACATAATTTAAAAATTGGTATTCCTCATTCATACTTGATGTGTAGAGTGTGGAGGCAGCCCTGGCATTTCCCCAGGACATCCTTCTCCAGTGACCAAACGACCCATTTCCCACCATGTCACTGTGAGGTTTTCTGCTGACCCACAGCCATGGGCTGGATGCCAGTCCACTCACTTCTTCCCCTGTGAGCACAGATCCCAAAGATGGAAGGCAACTGACGAAAGCTTAAAGCCTGAAAGAAAAAGGGACAGACAGATTTGAGAAAATCCTGTGAACCAGCTACATTCTTCTCTTTTACAGAGTAAACAAATAATATCAAATATTGAAAAATGAAGCACTAAAAGACAATCGAAGACATTGACATTTACATCAAAAATAAGTAGACTAAACATTAGGAAAACAAAACTGAAATCATTAAAATGAAGTGTTTCTAGGTACTGAAATTAGGGCAAGTTTAGGTGATGAGATATTTTTGATTAAAACCCTTCTGTACTTCTTGAATTAAAAATAAGAGAGACGTTATTTTGTATAAAAACTACTAAAATATTTAATCTGCAAAACAGATTATCTCTGTTAGGAAATCTCTAATATTTGAAGCTTAAAGATAAACCACACTTTGTAAGAGGAGCATCTAACAAAGTATCTGGCACTTAGTAGCTGCTCAAAATGTATGTACTGGATGAATGACTTTAGCATTTTTAAACTTTTTTCTGCCCTCATTCACATATTTCTTAGTTTTGTTTAAATAATTTGGAATTTAGATCTGGATTATTTGTATTTTTATTCTGGTGGGTTTTTTTAACCGTATAAACTCAGTGGTTAATTCATTTTAGTGATCATAGCTCATCATTTTAAAATCACAATAAAAAATTTTTTTATTCTTGAATGTCAATTTTGAATAATATTTCCACCAGCTAGTATATTTCTTTCAATAATTGTCTGAGAGAGGCTACTTTGGTATAAAAATTTTGATTCCTTATAGACCTGAAAATAAAAATTTGTAGTATTTCCACACAAATGACAACTTGAATAAATACTGATTTTTTTAGGTAACGGCTTTTTACCTAAAATTCTACACTGTTTTTGCTTTCATGTTGTGAAAGTGAAGCCTGAATTTAGCTAAAGTTTGGTTCTGTTGTGGTCTTTCTGTTGATCTTTGAATACCTATAGGATTCTTTTTACTATTTAAATTCAATTAGCCAGCATATAGAACATCATTAGTTTCAGATGTAGTGTTCAATAATTCATCATTTGCATGTAACACCCAGTGCTCATCCCATCCCATCCCATCCCTATAGGATTCTTTCTCGAGATCTACAGCTAATATTAAGTGAGTCTATTTTCATTAAATTTTCCAAATTCTTGGCAAACACCTTTTGCTTTGCCAAAATGAGGTAGAATAAATCTCAAATTGAATACCACCCGCTGTTCATCTTCTCAGCCTTGTTTTTACTCTTAAGAGAAAGAGTATGGCTACTTTATGTTACCATGGCTTATTAACCGGATAACTTTTCCTTTAGCTAACTACCCATAGGGGAAACCAATACACACAGAATGGCTGTGATTTCTAGTCCAGGAAATTTGTTTAAGGTATGCCAGAGAATTTGATAACATGTCAGTAAGTGGAAACAACTCATGTAGAGTTCTGCGGGACTAGTTGAATACTCTATTTCTAGTCTGAGTGTCCCTGGTATTCTTGATAATTTGAGTATCTTGCTGCCTCTCACTGAGTCAAAAATAAATTCAAAGGCAGAGACAATACTTACTAATTGTCTGCAGTCCACATAGTGGGACACATAGAGGGTACTCAGTTTTGACTGACAGATGTGCTAATCATTCACTTGGATGGGTATAATCTTGAAGAGTATCCCAGTGTGAACCTAAGCTGTATTTACCTGTAATTCAGGCATGGTTTGAAATGTTATGTGGATAGATACGTTGAGACTCCAATGCCTCTTAACATGAAGTTCCTAGGACTTTGTTCCTCACAGTGTGGGTTGGGGACCAGTAGCATTGAGGTCACTTGGGAGATTGTTAAGAGTGGAGAATCACAATTTTCCTCATGTTCTACTGGATCAGAAACTACACATTAGATTTTGGCAAACACTGTACTTGGAGATTCCTATAACAAATACATCCCAAAGAAAGAACTGACTGGGTATTGTCAAAACTTTGGACTCACCAGCTCTCTTTTCCTGGGTTGGATATGATGGGCTTAATAAAACAATAGGGGAAGTTAAAATCTGTCTGGGATTTGAATTCAGCAGTCTCCAGCAGCTTTGGTGCATGAGGCTTTGACACCTACAGGAGACAGCTCCAGAGCTCTTGGCAAGCGCTTGCATGCCCATGACCCTGGCATTGGTGTACACATTGGCATCTACACGGGGCATCATCTGCATAGCTGCTACTCTTGGCTTTGCAACAATTAGAGGCCTCAACCCAGCAAGCTGGAGCAGGAGAGAGGAAAAGTACTGTCAGCTTCCTTTTTGCCAAGAAGGCTAGTTTTTGGAGCACCATCTCATTTCCTACCTCACAGAGAAAATGGAGCCATCAGATGAGTGGCCTGTCATTTACAAAATTGCTTTCATCTACATCCATTCTTTCCTTCTCTTATGTCTACATTCTGATTCTATCATTTTTTGCTTTTTGAAGGATCACATGATTATGCCCTTACTGCACCTTCTGATAACATATAAATATAGTCACATATTTTCTTTAAAAAATGGTTCCTTTGACTCCATCTTCCACACTAGTTATGCTTTCTCTTTATTTTTTTATTAAATGCATTATTATTTTGAAGTGGGCATATGAGTGTTCTTAGCCTCTTAATGTTATTTATAGTGGGTTTCTTTTTAGCTTTATTGAGATATAACTGACACATAACATTTTCTAAGCTTAACGTGTACAGCATAATGATTTGATGTTGCAAACATTGCCTTTTTCTATTTTGTTACTGATTTTAAGAACTATGAAATATATCAATACAGAAAAATCACATAATCAACTATATGTATATGACTAACCAATATACTTTAACTTTTCATTTTTTCAGTTTTATAAAAATAGAATCATATCTATATTTTAAAGTCTTCTTTTACATGACGTTTTGTTTATGAGATCCAACCATAATGTTTAATGTTGCTATAGTTCTTCACTGCTGTATGGCATAATGTATGAATATACTGCAATCCATTTATCCTCTAAGGGGACTGTTTCCAATTTAAAATTACTACGAATTATGTTTCTATTAACATATCTGTATAAGTACCCTTGTACACATACATAAGAGTTTCTGTAGAGTATATTTCTGGAAATGGAACTGCTGACTCATAGGGTATATGTTTTTCATTTACTAGATAGGGCCAAACATTTTCCATTCTATCAACCACTTTTGGTGTGTTAATTTTCTCAACATCCTCACCAGCATTTGATAGCGTTAAACTTTTTAACTTTTGCCAAGCTAGTGATGTGCAAAGGTATTTAATTATAGTTTTCTTATTTCCCTGATTATACATGAAACTATGCTTTTTATATATGTTAAACTGCTTTGATACAAGTGAGTATACAACCCATTTGTCCATTAAAAAAATTGGATGGTGTAGTTCTTATAGAAATTCTTTATACATACTGGATATTCTTCAAGGTGTTTTTGCTGCAAATGGTTTCTGCCTATCTGAACTTGTTTTTTTATTGTCTTTATGAACATAAGTTTTTAATTTTAATGCAGTTGAAAGTATCAGTATTTTTCTTAATGGATAGTGCATTTGTATCTTGTTTAAGAAACTATGTTTTTTAACTTATAAAATATTTATTATTTTACCTTTTGCATTTAGATCTTTACCTGGACCTGCTGGTTACGGATGAAATGAGGAAAGGCTCCCATTTCACTTCTTTTTGTATGTCTGTTATCTTCCTACTTACCTGAAATGCCATCTCTGCTATATATCAAATATCCATTATGGATAAATCTGTTTCTCGGCTCTTTGTTACCTTGCTCTATTTGTCCATACATATTTTATTATCAAGTTTAAAAATAATCTTAAGATATAGTAGAGGAAACATTCCCGGCCCATTTTCTTATTTATGTGTCTTGGTTATCCTTGGTCCCTTCGCATTTCAAAATACTTTATTATTTATTTATTTTTAACTGACATCCTACATCATATTAATTTCAGGTATACAACATAATGATTAGATGTTTGTATATATTGTAAAATGGTCCCCACAATTAGTCTTGTTAATCTCCATCACCATACATAGTTATAGAATTTTTCTTGAGATGAGAAATTTTAAGGTCTACTCAGCAGCCTTCAAGTATGCAGTACAGTATTATTAACTATAACCACTACACTGTACATTACATCCCTGTGACTTATTTTATAACTGGAAGTTTACCCATTTTACCATCACCAACATCCCTCTGACAACCACCACTCTGTTCTCTGCACCTATGAACTTTATTTTTTATTTTTTATCTTTTTAGATACCACATATAAGTGAGATCATATGGTATTTGTCTTTCTGTCTGACTTAGCATAAGGCTCTCAAGGTCCATCCATGTTGTTACAAATGGCAAGATTTCATTTATTTTAAATCTTTTTTTGATAGAGACACAGCCAGAGAGGGAACACAAGCAGGGGGAGCGGGAGAGGGAGAAGCAGGCTTCCTGCTGAGCAGGGAGCCCAATGCGGGGCTCGACCCCAGGATCCTGGGATCATGACCTGAGCTGAAGGCAGACAATGACTGAGCCACCCAGCGCCCAAAGATTTCGTTTTTTATGGCTGAATAATATCCGTGTGTGTGTGTGTGTGTGTGTGTATCTCACAGTTTGTTTGCCCATTCATCCAGTGATGAAAATTTAGGTTGTCTCCACACCTTAGCTATTGTAAATAAAGATACAGTGAACATGGGGGTGCATGTATCTTCTCAAGTTAGTGTTTTTGTCGGATAAATACCCAGAAGTGAAACTGCTGGATCATATCTATTTTTAATTTTTTTGACTTTTAATTTTTTGAGGAAACTGTACTATTTTCCATTGTAGCTGCACCAATTTACATTCCCACAAACCTTGAACAATGGTTCCCTTCTCTCCACATCCTTGCCAACACTTGTGACTTCTTGTCTCTTTGATACTAGCCATCTGACTGTTGTGAGGTGATAATCTCATTGTAGTTTTGATTTGCATTTCTCTAATGACCAGTGATGTTGAGCATGTTTTCATGGGTCTGTTGATGAGCTATATTGTCTTCTTAGGAAAAATGTTTATTCAGATACTCTGCCCTTTTTATAAATGGATTTTTTTTTTTTTTGCTATTGTAGGACTTCTTTATATATTTTGGATATTAACCTCTTATCAGATATATGATTTGCAAATATTTTCTCCCATTCAGTAAGTTGCTTTTTCATTTCATTAATGAATTTTTTTTGCTGTGCAGAATCTTTTAGTTTGATGTAGTCCCATTTGTTTATTTTTGCCTTTGTTGACTTTGCTTTTCATGTTACATCCAAAACAAAATCAATCCCAAAGACAGTTGCAAGGAGCTTACCACAAATGTTGTTTTTTCTAGGAGTTTTGTGGCATCGGGTCTTAAACTTATGTCTTTAATCCATTTTGAGTTAATTTTTGTGTATGATGTAAGGTATGAGTCCCAGTTAATTCTCTGCTTTTGGCTGTTGAGTTTTCCCAATACCATTTATTGAAGACAGTATCCTTTCCCCACAGTATATTCTTGGCTCCTTTATTATAAATTAATTGACTATATATGTGTGGGTTTATTTCCGGGCTCTCTGTTCTATTGATCTATGTATCTGTTTCTGTGCCAGTACCATACTGTATTAATTACTATAGTCTTGTAGTATGCTTTGAAATCAGAGAGTGTGATACCTCCAGCTTTGTTCTCTTTTCTCAAGATTGCTCTGGCCAACACAAAATTAGCCTCTGGTTTTTGTGGTTTCATGCACATTTTAGAATTGTTTTTTCTATTTCTGTGAAAAATGCAGTTGGTATTTTGATAGTGATTGCACTGAATCTGTAGATTAACAATTTTAATTCTTCCAGTCACTGAGCACAGAATATCTTCCTGTTTGTTTTGTATCTTCCATTTCTTTCATCAATGTCTTGTAGTTTTTATTGTACAGATCTTTCACCTCCTTGGTTAAATTTATTTCTAGGTATTTTATTCTTTTTGGTGCAAGTGTAAATGGGATTATTTCCTTAATTTCTCAGAATTAAAGCACAAGGAGAGGCTAAACTGTGATGTAGGCTACATAAGTCTGAGCCAACTTGGTGGGCAACTCTGGAGAAAATACTGCCTAGAAGAATACAATCCTGCACTTGGTTTTCAGCACTGGACTGGACTGTTAAACCCCTTCTTCTCATAGTTATTAGATGTGGGCATGGTCTTAGGGTAGGCAGCTCTCTGTGGCTGAGGCATACCCTGAAGGAGTTGACAGATGAAGATTGTCTGCTGACTGTGTTGTCCACAGCGGGGCAGCAAGTCTTTCTGTGAAGGAGCTGGGTCAGATGAATGTTTGTTGATTTTCACACATTATTTTTTAACACACCCATCAAACCTGCAAATTTTTCTTCAATTTCTGCTTCATCTGTGTCCCACATATTTTACAATATAGCATTTTTTGCTATTATTCAGTACGATTTCTTCTTTGACATATTGATATAACTAGAGATATTTTAATTTACAAAATTTGTGTTTTGCTAGCTATATTTTTGTTGCTATCTAATTTTATTATAACATGGTTGTAAATACAATCTGTATGATTTCATTCCATTAAAATTTCTTGCTTTATGCCCCAGTATTGGTCATTTTGGTAAATGACACCCTGAAAAAGAACGCATATTCTATGGATGTTAAGTGCTTTAAATTCCATCCTTTGGAATATTGAGTCACTAAAGATGTTGGTTTGGATATGAGAATGAGCTAATTACTGAGGCAATGGAATTTGTGATAAAGGAAGTAGCACGTGCATGTGGTATAGCCTCAGAAGGGAAGATGGATATGAATGTCTGTGGAGATTGAAAAAGCAAATGCCTGAATGAAAGAAGTTTCCAGGATATGAAAAAGAATACGAAGTGTGTGTGTGTGTGTGTGTGTGTGGAGGGGGAGACAGGAGTGCTTAAAAGGCTAAGTCTGCTTATAGTCAGTCTATTTTACTTCCTTCTTCCCAGAAAATTCCATGTTCTCCAGCTGTGTAACAGTTGTGACTTTTATTTGGCAGTGATCTTGTAAAAATAGGGTTTCCTATTCGGGACACTATTCCCTAAGGAATATGGGGAAAGTATTCAGAAAATAGCTAAAGGATTAAAGTATCAGAAGTATTTTGTCCATTTCCATCTGCTATTGAACTAGTAATAATGCCCCTTGCTGGATGGATTCTCCTCCTAGTGTTTTCCCTGTGCCTTCATTTTACCTGTATCCCTGCTTCTCTCCTCCAACTCCACAACTACAGGAGGAAAGCACAAACTAGAAGAAAAGGGGTTTTCCTGGCTTTAATTTTCAATGTCCAGGACCCTTAAGAATTCCGAGAGGACTTGAGGTAAAGGCAGATACTTGAGAGACATGACTTTGTGAAGAATAGAACTCTTCCCATACACGGAGAAAATCTCACAGGTTGGGAAGAGGGTGGGGGCAGGAGAGATCCTGAGGGCAGAGTTTAGTGGGTCATAAGAGGACCTAGCATACTGTTCCTCTGACAGGAACTTGGGGAGAGACAAAACTCTACCAATTGAAGATGTTCTATATTTTCTTCAAGCAAAAATATTCCAGAAAGGGAGCTGACAGGGCTATAGATGGTCTCACCCAGGTTTCTTCCCCAGCAGGGCACAGAGTTAGCAGAGAGCTGACAGAATTAAGGAGTTAAGAAGATTGGACCTAGGAGTGTGTCAGCAGTGCCCTGCTGGCTAAGGTACAGCTATTTTACTGCATACCTGGGAAACAGATGCCCCTACCCAACTCCATACCTTGGAACTCCGTAAATGATTTCCTAAATTAGAGATCCCAAGCTAGCTGAGAGTAGGCTTCCATCATACAGGATGATAAGGAGTTCAAAATACAATTTTACACACATACATATCACTGTTTATTAAAGTCTTATTTCTATGCAAGTTTATTATTTTTACGTACCTTATTTCACTTGATTCTCATAATGACCCTAATAGAAGGGCATTATACCCACCTCATAAATAAGAAACTGAGAGGCAAAGAACTTAATGAGCCTGTTGAGATTTGAACTCAGATGTCTGATACTGGATTTCGTGCTTTTAATTACTAGGCACCTGTCTCTCCATAACTCTCTTTTATACCCCAGTTTTGGTCACTTGATCTCATATTGTAGTTATCCATAGATCTGTGTTTTCTCTAATTCATTTGGATATTGGAAAGCTAAGTGATGACAGAATCACTTATTCTTGAAGGTAAAGTTTTTGAAAATTAACAGTTAACCACTTATCAAATGTCTACTTTTCATAAAGTGTAATGAATCCAAGTTTATAAGTTCAAGAAATAAATGATAAGTGAAGCACAGTCTCTTACTCCAAAGGGACTTTAACCTAGGAGTGGAGTTGGAGAGAGAGAGAGAGAGAGAGAGAGAGAGATAAAGACAGTGCAGAGTCATGAAGGGGTGGGCTGGCTGTGGAGTTAGCCACATTTCAGGGTGCGCAAGGAGGGGGCTGGTGCCAGGATGTGGACATTTTCTGTCACAGCAGGGCAGTTGATTGTAGAGATTGTAGAGAATCATATCAGAGTGTGAGGAGAGGAGTAATAAACGTTTTATAATTGGAATATTGATTTTAGAATATGTTGAATGAACGAAAAGTTGAAACACAGAGTCTGAAGAAAACAATCATATTTTGTAATGGTTGTTTAAAACTATGAATCAAAATTCCAGTAAGACAGCCCCCAAATTTCAGAGTAGCGGGTCAGAGGAGAGAACAGGACCTCATTGTTGGACATACATTAAGGCACCTATGTGGTGTAAGGAAGGGCTTTCTGAAATGTTGATTTAGGGACACAGAGCTTACACTCAGAGCACTTCTCTTCTCTCCAGTTTCCTCTTTCTGGTTGCATCATTGTCCTTTATTGATTGTTTTATAAACTCACGTTATGTCAGCTTGGTTAAGGAAAGCAGTCTTTAATCCTGGCAGAAAAGATAAGGACTATTAAACTCTTGGGCCTGCTTGCTGATACAGATGATGGGGCTGCCTTCCTGGACATCCTACCAACCTTATGGATTTTGCCTTCACTCATTCTGTTCATAATGTGTTAGGACAGCCAGCATGACCTTAATGTCCCTCTCAGATACATGTTTCTTTAGTTTTGAATAAAATGACCAGCTTGATTTTTTTCAGGGGTAGAATTGAGATCTGGCTCTGTGGTGTCAAGGAGAGTGGGTGTGTGTCTGTGAAACTTCCCTTGGTTCTTCAGTTAGAAATAACTATTCCTTCTTTCTGTGATCCTGCAGTACTTCGTTTTTGTTTTTTATGACTGTCCTGAAGTCTGATCTGTTTTATGTCTAGTTTAAGTCCACTCAGCACTACTTAGCCAATTCTGATTTCAACACTATTTCAATTAGAAATTGTCACCTACTCCGTGCCATTTCAGTGGGGTTCCCAATTACAATACCAGGTTTCTCTGATAACAGGAGTGAGTAGAAGATCCAGGCTTGGCCAATCATAGTGCACCATGACCTTGGCCTCAGTGATTGGCTCATGGATGAAATAATGACCCTGATGTAGCCAATCAGAGCTCTTTCCTAGGATTTTTTTTTTAAAGATATTGGGAAACAGATGGCCTATCTTTCTCCTTGAAATGAAAACTGAATGATTGTGACTGCAAAGTTAATTGTGGTTATGTCTTCTAACTTACGGAATGGTCTGAGAAAAAAGGCTAAAAAACGACTTTAAGCCAGGTGAGAGATAAAGAGAAGGGGACTGGGAATTGTGATGCTGCTTGAGTCCCTGAATGCACTCTTTCCTGAGGCACGGTTCAGTTTGTTCTTATAATTGCTGAAATGAGGCTTCATTTTAAAAATAAACCAGAATATAAATTCTATAAATGAGCGCAGCAATTTTTATTTTGCTTCACTGATAGAATTCCAGATGCCTAGCGCAGTGCCTGTCACATAGTAGGTACTCAGCTAATATTTGTTTACTAAATATTTGCAACTGAGTGAGGCATGAAAAACCAAGGGTAAATGTCTTTCCAACCATTTAAGGGACTTTGGGCAAATACCCGGGGGGGGGCGGGGCAAATATACAGAGTTGTGGGGATTGGAACCTAGTTTGTGGATTGTGGTATAAAATTTGCTGTGGTGGTTCTGTAAATCTTAAGTGGTTTTTTTTTTTTTTTGAGTGTAAGTTGACACACAATGTTACATTAGTTTCAGGTATGATTGAACATTGATTCAATATTTCCATACATTATGTTATGGTTGTCACACAAGTATAGCTACCATCTGTCACCTTACAGCACTATTACAATACCATTGACTGTGTTCTTTATACTATACCTTTTATTGTTGTGACTTAATTCATTCCATAAGTGGAAGCCTGTACCCCCCACTTCCTTTCACCAATTTTGCCCGTTTCCCCACCCCCTTCCCTTTGGCAACCATCAGTGTGTTCTCTGTATTTATAGGTCTGATTCTACTTCTTGTTTGTTTATTCATTTGTTTTTTAGATTCCACATATAAGAAAAATCATTTGGTATTGTCTTTCTCAGTCTGACTTATTTCACTTGACATAATCTTTTATTTTTAAATGTAACACACAGGAAAATTGTATAAACCTAAAACTGTGTAATGGAATGATTTATAAAGTAAAACCTGTGAACTACTACACAGGTTAGGAAATAAAACATTGCTAGTTTTCCTGAAGCTCTTGTATGTTCGTTCTGGACTACTCCCGCCATCTTTACTTGCTAGTGGCTGAAGTTTTATGGTAATCATTTATTTGCTTTGCTTTATGAGTTTAGCACCAATATATGCATCCATTGACATTGCTTTTTAGTTTGTATTTTGTGAACATAATATAAACAATATAGCATATGTGTATATATATTTATATTGTGCTGTGCTTTCTTCACTCAATATTATGTTTACATGATTCATTGAAGTTGATGCACCTTGCTTTAGTTTATTCTCATTACTGTTTTATAAATGTAACATATTCTGCTGCTGAAATTTCCCCTAGATTTTGGCTATAAAATCTGTGCTGCTATTTAACTATTGTACATGTATCTTGGTGCCTATGTATCCATGTTTTCTATGGTATATTTTACCTAGGAGTTAAATTGCTGAATCATAGTATATGCCTATTTTTAACTTTAACAGATAATGCTTTACATTGTCACCAGTCCTAGGTCTTCTCAGATTTTTTTTCCCCCACAAATCTTCATGCAGCTTTCAAGTATGGTTCTTAGAGATGTATTTACCATGGGGTTTTTGCTTTTTTTGTTTTTTTACTGAAGAGTAATTGACATGTATTAGTTTGAGGTGTACAAAATAGTGATTTGAAATTTATATGCATTATGAAATGGTCACCACAATAAGTCTAGTTACCATTTGTCACCATATAAAGTTATTACAATATTATTGACCATATTCCCTATGCTGTACATGTCTTATTTTATAACTGGAAGACTGTACCTCTTAATCCCCTTCACCTTTTTCATCTACCCATCCTCCTCCTCCCCTCTGGCAACCATCAGTTCTGTGTATTTATGAATTTGTTCTATCCTGTTTTGTTTGTTCATTTGTTTCTTAGGTTCCACATATAAATGAAATCATATGGGATTTTTTTTTCTGTCTTATTTTACTTAGCATAATGCCCTCTAGGTCCATCCATGTTGTCACAAATGGCAGAATTTCATTCTATCTTATGGCTGAATAATATTCCATAGTGTGTGTGTGTGTGTGTGTGTGTGTGTGTGTGTGTGTGTGCGTGCGCACATGCACGTGCTACTTCTTCATCCATTCATCTATCAGTGGATATTTTAGTTGTTTTCATATCTTGATAATGTATGATGAATATAGCAGTGCATATATCTTTCAAATTAGTGTTTTTGTCTTCTTCAGATAAATACCTAGAAGTGTAATTGATGGATTCTATGGTAGTTCTATTTTTAATTTTTTGAGGAACCTCCATGCTGTTTTCCACAGTGGTTACACCAATTTACATTCCCACCAATAGTGTGAGGACTCCGTTTGCTTCACATCCTTGTCAACACTTGTTATTTCTTTTTAATAATAGCCATTTTGGTGATATCTCATGGTTTTGATTGGTATTTTCCTGATGGATAGTAATGTTGAGATTTTTTCATGTGCTTGTTGGCCTTTTGTATGTTGTCTTTGGAAAAATGTCTACTCACATCCTCTCCCCATTTTTTTTAATTGGAGTTTTTATATTGAATTTTAGAAGTTCTTTATATACTTTGGATGTTAACCCCTTATTGTATATATCATTTGTGACTATATTTTCACTTTCAATAGGTTGCCTTTTTGTTTTAATGATGGTATCTTTTGTTGTGCAAAAACTTTTAAGTTTCATGTAGTCCTATTAGTTTATTTTTGTTTTTATTGTCCTTTCCTGGGGAGACATCAAAAAAATATTACTAATACCCATGTCAAAGGCTTACTGCTTATATTTTCTTCTAAGGGTTTTGTGGTTTCAAGTCTTACATTCAAATCTTTAATATGTTTTAAGAAAGTGGTCTAGTTTCATTCTTTTGCATGTAGCTGTCCAGTTTTCCCAACACCGTTTATTGAAGAGAGCATCTTTTCCCCATTGTATTTTCTTTCCTCCTTTGTTGTAGGTTAATTGGCCATATAGGCCTGTGTTATTTCTGGGCTCTGTATTCTGTTCCTTTGATCTATGTATCTGTTTTTGTGCCAGTACCATATTGTTCTGATTACTACAGCCTTGTAGTACAGTTTGAAATCAGAGTGTGATACTGCAGCTTTGTTCTTTTTTCTCAAGTTTGTCTTTTCTATTTGGGATCTTCTGTGGTTTTACAAACTTCAGGATTATTTGTTGTAGTTCTGTGAAAAATGCCATTGGTATTTTGATAGGGATTGCATTGAAACTGTAAATTGTTTTGGGTAGTATGGACATCTAAAAAATATTCCTTCAATTCATGAACACCAGATATCTTTCCATTTTTTGAGTTGTCTTCAATTTCTTTAATCAGTGTCTTATAGTTGTCAGGCCTTTCACCTCTTTGGTTAGATTTATTCCTAACTATTCTTTTTTGGTGAAATTGTAGATGGGATTATTTTCTTTTTCTCCTACTTCATTATTAGTATATAGAAACACAACAGATATCTAGACACTTATTTTGCATACTGCAAGTTTCCTGAATTCATTTATTCTAGCAGTGTTTTGGTGGAGGCTTTGGGATTTTTTTATGCATTGTATCATGTCATCTGAAAGTAGAATTTTACTTCTTTCTTTCCAATTTGTGTCTTTTATTTCTTTTTCTTGCCTAATTGCTGTGACTAAGACAAAATATTATGTAATATAATATAAAAGTGGGGGTAGTGAGCATCCTTGTCTTAGTCTCATCTTACAGGAAAAATTTTAGCTTTTCACCATTGAGTATGATGTTAGCTATGGTTTGCTTTTATTTTGTTGAGGTACATTCCCTCTAACCCATTTTGTTGAGTGTTTTTTTCTCTTTTTAAACCTAACTTTAAAAAAAATTTTTTAAAGATTTTATTTATTTTCCAGAGAGAGAGAGAGAGAGAGAGAACAAGCAGGGGGAATGGCAAGCAGAGGGAGAAGCAGACTCCCCTCTGAGTAGGAACCCCATGCAGGACTCGATCCCAGGACCCTGGGATCATGACCTGAGCCAAAGGCAGACACTTAACCAACTGAGCCACCCAGACACCCCTTTGCTGAGTGTTTTTATCATAAATCTATGTTGAACTTTGTCAAACGCTTTTTCTGAATCGATTGAGTTGATTATATGATCTCTATCTTGGATTTGGTTAATGTGATGTATCATGTTGATTGATTTTGTGGATATTGAACCATTTTTGCATCCCTAGGATAACTCCCACTTGGCCATGTGTATGATCCTGTTAATGTATTATTGGATTTGATTTGTAAAAGTATCAACAAAATATTAACATCAGTGTTGATCAGGGAAATTGGCCTGTAATTTTCTTTTTTGTAGTGTCTGTCTTTGGTTTAGGTTTTAAGGTAATACTGACTTTGTAGAATGAGTTTAGAAGTATTCCTTCCTTATTAATTTTGTGGAGTAGTTTGAGAAAGGTAGGTATTAACTCTTCTTTAAATATTTGGTAGAATTTACTTATGAGGCCATCTGATCCTGGCCTTTTGTTTATTGGGAGCTTTTTGATTCCTGATTTAATTTCATTACTAATAGTCTGTTCAGATTTTTTATTTCTTCCTGATTCACTTTTGAAAGATTGTATGTTCTTAGAAATTTATCCATTCTTCTATGTTGTTGGTTCATAATTATTTATACTAGTCTGTTATGATCCTATGCATTTCTATGGTATCAGTTATAATTTTCTCTTTCATTTCTGATTTTATTTGGGCCCTCTCTTTTTTCCTTGATGAGTCTAACTAAAAGTTTTCCAATTTTGTTAATTTTTCAAGAACCAGCTCTTAGCTTCATTGATATTTGCTATATATTTTTAGTTTTCTATTTCATTTATTTCTACTCTGATATTTATTTCCTTTCTTCTACTAACTTTGAGATTCATTTGTTCTTTTTCCTTTGAGTGTAGGTTAGATTAAGATTTTTCTTGTTTCTTGAGGTGGCTTTGCAATACTATAAACTTACCTCTTAGGACTGCTATTTCTGTCCCATGATTTTGGAATGCTATATTTTCATTTTTATTTGTCTCAGGATATCTTTTTATTTCCTTTTTATTTCTTAATTTACCCATTGGCTATTTAGTGTCATGTTGCTTAGTCTCCATGTGTTGTGTTTTTACTAATTTTCTTACAACTGATTGCTAGTTTCATATCATTGTGGCCAGAAAAGATGCTTGATATGATTTCAGTCTTCTTAAATTTATTGAGACATTTTTGTGGCATAACATGTGATGTATCCTGGAGAATGGTCCATGAGCACTTGAGAAGAATGTGTATTTTGCTGGTTCTGAATGGAATGTTCTCTATGTATCTCTTAAATCCATCTCATTTAATGTATTATTTAAGGCCAGTGTGTCTTTATTATCTGTCTGGATGATCTACCCATTTGTGTAAGTGAGATGTTAAGTTCCCCTGCTATCACTGTATTACTATCAATTTCCTCCTTTGTGGGTTAATATTTGCTTCATCTATTTTGGTGTTTTATGTTCGGTGTATAAATATTTATAAGTGTTATATCTTATTGGATTGATCCCTTTTTCATTTTCATTATGTAATTCCCTTTTTTGTCACACATTACAGTCTTGTTTCAAAGTTTATTTTGTCTGATACAGGTACTGCTACCCCAGCTTTCTTTTCATTTCCATTTGCACGGAATGTCCAATTCTGTCCCTTCGCTTCAGTCTGTTTCTGTCTTTAGATCTGAGGTGAGTCTCTTGTAGGCTGCATATATATGGGTTGTTTTTTTTTTTTTTTTTTATCCATTCAGTCACTCTATATCTTTTGATTGGAGCATTTAGGAACATTCATTCCATTTACATTTAAACTAATTATTGTTATTTACTTATTGTAAATTTTCTTATTTTCTGTTATTTTGTTATTTTCTGTTTTTTTTTTCTTTTGTATTTCTCTGTTTATTTCTTTGTCTCTTGTCTCCTCCCTTGTGATTTGCTGACTTTCTTTAGTGTTATATTTAGATTCTTTTCTGTTTATACATAACTGCCATATAATATATATAGCAGTCTGTTTTAAGTTGGTGGTCACTTAAGTTTGAACACATTCTAAAAGTACAACTTTTGACCTTCTTACCCCCATGTTTTATGTTTTTGATGTCATATTTTACATTTTTATTTTGTGTATCCCTTAATTATTGTAGATGTAATTGATTTTACTATTTTTGTTTTTTTAATCTTCATGCTAAATTTATAAGTGGTTGATCCACTATCTTTGCTATATGTTTGCCTTTACCAGGAGATTATTTTTCTTTCATATATATTCTTATTTGTAGTTATGGCCTTTTTTCCCACTTACAGAAGTTTCTTTAATAATTTTTTGTAAAGCTGGTTTAGTGGTGATAGACTTTAGCTTTTACTTGTCTGGGGAACTCTTTACTTCCCCTTCAAATCTGAAGGAGAATATTGCTGAGTAGAGAATTGTAAGAATTGTAAGGATTTTTTTTTTCCCCCCTTTCAGTGCTTTAAATATCTTGTGCTAGTTTCTTCTGACTGGCAAAGTTTCTGTTGGAAATTCAGTTGATAGTTTTATGGGGATTCCCTTATATGTAATTGTTTTTCTCTTCCTGCTTTTAAGATTTTCTATCTTTAATTTTTGCCATTTTAATTATAACATGTTTTAGTGTGGATCTCTTTGCGCTCATCTTGTTAGGGGCTTCCTTTGCTTCCTGGATCTATATATCTGTTCCTCAGATGGATTCTCAGATCTCTCTCTTTCTCTGTCTTCTAAGATCCCTGTAATGTGAATATTATTATTCTTGATGTTGTCTCAAAGGTCCCTTGAACTGTTCTCACTTTTAAAATCCCCTTTTTTCGGGCACCTGGGTGGCTCAGTTGGTTAAATGACTGCCTTCAGCTCAGGTCATGCTCCCAGGGTCCTGGGATTGAGCCCCATATTGGGCTCCCTGCTTGGCTGGAAGCCTGCTTCTCCCTCTCCCACTCCTCCTGCTTGTGTTCCCTCTCACGCTGTCTCTCTCTCTCTCTGTCAAATAAATAAATAAATAAAAAATAAATAAAAAATAAATAAATATCTTTAAAATTCTCTTTTTTTCTTTTTGGTGTTCTGTTTGGGTGAATTCCATTACCCTGTCTTCCTGATCTCTGACCCATTCTTCTGTATCACCTAATACGCTATTTATTCCCTCTAGTGTATTTTTCCTTTCTCTTACTGTATTCTTCAGCTCTGATTGGTATTTTCTCATATTTTCTCTCTTTGTTGAAAATTTCACTATGTTCATCCATTATTTTCTCAAGTATGGCAAGCATCTTTATCATGATTTTTAACTCCTTCTCAGGCTGATTGTTATCTCCATTTCATTTAGTTTTTTTCCTGAAGATTTGTCTTGTTCTTTTATTTGCAACATATTCTCTTTATACTCATTTCCTCATTCTCTGTGCTTGTTTCTGTGTATTGGGTAGTTAAGCTATGTCTTCTAGTCATGAAAAAAAATGGCATCATGTAAGAGATGATCCTATGGTACTCAGAAGGGCGATTCCCCCTAGCCACCAGAGCCAGGTGTCTCAGGGGTATCCCTTGTGGGCTGCATGAAAGCTCCTATTGCAATGGGGCTGCCATGGCTTCAGGTACACTGGTGGGTAGGGGTGGCCCTGCCCCAGCTTCTCAGACTTTTATTTTAGCCAATTTGGTGTATAGTTGTAGTTTGCTTATAGTTTTCATTTGCATTTCCCTGCTTATTGAAGAAGTTGATCTTATTTACTTATTGGTCATTTCAAATTTTTCTTTTGTAAAATATCCACTTAAGTCTTCAGCTTACTGATTTTATTGATTTGTCTAGCACATTCTTATGTATTTGTAGTTCCTTATGTATTCTGTATATGAGTCCTTTCATAGTGATATGGTTAAAACTATATCCTCAGGTTCTGTGGCTTTATTTGAACTTTGTGAAGGTATGTTCTGATTAATAGAAACTCATAATTTTATTAAGTACATCAGTATTTTTCCTTATGTATAATTTCTTTTGTGATTATTTTTTCTTTAAATTTTTTATTGTTATGTTAATCACCATACATTACATCATTAGTTTGTGATGTAGTGTTCCATGATTCATTGTTTGTGCATAACACCCAGTGCTCCACGCAGAACGTGACCTCTTTAATACCCATCACCAGGCTAACCCATCCCCCCAACCCCCTCCCCTCTGGAACCCTCAGTTTTTCAGAGTCCATCGTCTCTCATGGTTTGTCTCCCTCTCCGATTTACCCCCCTTCTTTCTTCCCCTCCTGCTATCTTCTTTTCTTTTTTTTCTTAACATATATTGCATTATTTGTTTCAGAGGTACAGATCTGTGATTTAAGAGTTTTGCAAAATTCACAGCACTCACCATAGCACATACTCTCCCCATTGTCTATCACCCAGCCACCCCATCCCTCCCACCCCACCTCCACTCCAGCAAACACCAGTTTGTTTCCAGAAATTAGGAATTTCTCATATCAGTGATGTCATATGATATATGTCCTTCTCTGATTGACTTATTTCACTCAGCATAATACCCTCCAGTTCCATCCATGTCGTTGCAAATGGCAAGATCTCATTCCTTTTGATGGCTGCATAATATTCCACTGTGTATATGTCCCACATCTTCTTTATCCATTCATCTGTCAATGGACATCTTGGATCTTCCCACAGTTTGGTTATTGTGGACATTGCTGCTATAAACATCGGTGTGCTCGTATCCCTTTGGATCCCTACATTTGTATCTTTGGGGTAAATACCCAGTAGTGCAATTTCTGGATCGTATGGTAGCTCTATTTACAACTTTTTGAGGAACCTCCATACTGTTTGCCAGAGTGGTTGCACCAGCTTGCATTCCCACCAACAGAGTAGGAGGGTTCCCCTTTCTCCATATCCCTGCCAACATCTGTCGTGTCCTGACTTGTTAATTTTAGCCATTCTGACTGGTGTGAGGTGGTATCTCATTGAGGTTTTGATTTGGATTTCCCTGATGCCGAGTGATGATGAGCACTTTTTCATGTGTCTGTTGGCCATTTGGATGTCTTCTTTGGACAAATGTCTGTTCATGTCTTCTGCCCATTTCTTGATTGGATCATTTGTTCTTTGGGTGTTGAATTTGATAAGTTCTTTTTTTTTTTTTTAAATATTTTATTTATTTATTTGAGAGAGCAACAATGAGAGATGGAGAGAGAATACATGAGAGGGGGGAGGGTCAGAGGGAGAAGCAGGCTCCCTGCAGAGCAGAGCCCGATGCGCTACTCGATCCAGGGACTCCAGGATCATGACCTGAGCCGAAGGCAGTCGCTTAACCAACTGAGCCACCCAGGCGCCCTGATAAGTTCTTTATAGATTTTGGATACTAGCCCTTTATCTGATATGTCATTTGCAAATATTTTCTCCCATTCTGTCGGTTGTCTTTTGGTTTTGTGGACTGTTTCTTTTGCTGTGCAAAAGCTTTTTATCTTGATGAAATCCCAATAGTTCATTTTTGCCCTTGCTTCCCTTGCCTTTGGCGATGTTTCTAGGAAGAAGTTGCTGTGGCTGAGGTCGAAGAGGTTGCTGCCTGTGTTCTCCTTTAGGATTTTGATGGACTCCTGTCTCACATTTAGGTCTTTCAACCATTTGGAGTCTATTTTTGGGTGTGGTGTAAGGAAATGGTCCAGTTTCCTTCTTCTGCATGTGGCTGTCCAATTTTCCCAACACCATTTGTTGAAGAGACTCTCTTTTTTCCATTGGACATTCTTTCCTGCTTTGTCAAAGATTAGTTGACCATAGAGTTGAGGGTCCATTTCTGGGCTCTCGATTCTGTTCCATTGATCTATGTGTCTGTTTTTGTGCCAGTACCATACCGTCTTGATGATTACAGCTTTGTAATAGAGCTGGAAGTCCGGAATTGTGATGCCACCAGCTTTGCTTTTCTTTTTCAACATTGCTCTGGCTATTCGGGGTCTCTTCTGGTTCCATACAAATTTTAGGATTATTTGTTCCATTTCTTTGAAAAAAGTGGATGGTATTTTGATGGGGATTGCACTGAATGTGTAGATTGCTCTAGGTAGCATTGACATCTTCACAATGTTTGTTCTTCCAATCCGTGAGCATGGAATGTTTTTCCAATTCTTTGTGTCTTCCTTAATTTCTTTCATGAGTATTTTATCGTTTTCTGAGTACAGATCCTTTGCCTCTTTGGTTAGATTTATTCCTATGTGTCTTATGGTTTTGGATGCAATTGTAAATGGGATTGACTCCTTAATTTCTCTCCCTTCTGTCTTGTTGTTGCTGTATAGGAATGCCACTGATTTCTGTGCATTGATTTTATATCCTGCCAGTTGACTGAATTCCTGTATGAATTCTAAAAATTTTGGGGTGGAGTCTTTTGGGTTTTCCACATACAGTATCATATCATCTGCAAACAGGGAGAGTTTGACTTCTTTTCTGATTTGGATGCCTTTGATTTCTTTTTGTTGTCTGATTGCTGTGGCTAGGACTTCTAATACTATGTTGAATAGCAGTGGTGAGAGTGGACATCACTGCTGTGTTCCTGACCTTAGGGGGAAAGCTCTCACTTTTTCCCCATTGAGAATGATATTCGCTGTAGGTTTTTCATAGATGTTTTTATGATATTGAGGTATGTACCCTCTATCCCTATACTCTGAAGAGTTTTGATCGAGAAAGGATGCTGTACTTTGTCAAATGCTTTTTCTGCATCTATTGAGAGGATCATATGATTCTTGTTGTTTCTTTTGTTAATGTATTGTATCACGTTGACTGATTTGCGGATGTTGAACCAACCTTGCAGCCCATGGATAAATCCCACTTGGTCATGGTGAAGAATCCTTTTAATGTACTGTTGGATCCTATTGGCTAGTATTTTGCTGAGACTTTTTGCATCCATGTTTGTCAAGGATATAGGTCTGTAAGTCTCCTTTTTGATGGGGTCTTTGTCTGGTTTAGGGATCAAGGTAATGGTGGCCTCATAAAATGAGTTTGGAAGTTTTCCTTCCAGTTCTATTTTTTGGAACAGTTTCAGAAGAATAGGCATTAATTCTTCCTTAAATGTTTGGTAGAATTTCCCTGGGAAGCCATCTGGCCCTGGGCTTTTCTTTGGGGGGGGGGATTTGATGACTGCTTCAATTTCCTTCGTGGTTATAGGTCTGTTCAGGTTTTCTATTTCTTCCTGATTCAATTTTGGTAGTTGATACGTCTCTAGGAATCCACCCATTTCTTCCAGGTTATCTAATTTGCTGGCATAGAGTTGCTCATAATATGTTCTTATAATTGTTTGTATTTCTTTGGTGTTGGTTGTGATCTCTCCTCTTTCATTCATGATTTTGTTGCTTTGGGTCCTTTCTCTTTTCTTTTTGCTAAGCTTGGCCAGGGGTTTATCAATCTTGTTAATTCTTTCAAAGAACCAGCTCCTAGTTTCGTTGATCTGTTCTACTGTTCTTTTGGTTTCTACTTCATTGATTTCTTATCTGATTTTTATTATTTCCCTTCTCCTGTTCGGTTTAGGCTTTATTTCTGTTTTTTTCTCTAGCTCCTTTAGGGTGTAGGGTTAGATTGTGTATTTGAGACCTTTCTTGTTTCTTGAGAAAGGCTTGTATTGCTATACAGTTACCTCTTAGGAGTGCCTTTCCTGTACCCCAAAGATTTTGAACAGTTGTGTTTTCATTTTCATTTGTTTCCATGAAATTTTTTAATTCTTCTTTAATTTCCTGGTTGATCCATTCATTCTTTAGTGGGATGCTCTTTTGTCTCCATGTATTTGAGTTCTTTCTGACTTTCCTCTTGTGATTGAGTCCTAGTTTCAAATGGACATCTTGGATCTTTCCACAGTTTGGTTATTGTGGACATTGCTGCTATTAACATCGGTGTGCACGTATCCCTTCAGATCCCTACATTTGTATCTTTGGGGTAAATACATTTCAGACCACAATCAAAGCATTGTGGTCTCAAAATATGCAGGGAAAGATCCCAATCTTTTGGTACCAGTTGAGACCTGATTTGTGACCTAGTATGTGATCCTTTCTGGAGAATGTTCCATGGACACTAGAGAAGAATGTGTATTCCATTGCTTTGGGATGGAATGTTCCGTATATGTCTGTGAAGTCCATTTGGTCCAGTGTGTCATTTAAAGTCTTTATTTCCTTGTTGATCTTTTGCTTAGATGATCTGTCCATTTCAATGAGGCGGGTATTAAAGTCCTCCACTATTATTGTATTGTTGTCAATGTGTTTCTTTGCTTTTGTTATTAATTGGCTTATATAATTGGCTGCTCCCGTGTTAGGGGCATAGATACTTACAATTGTTAGGTCTTCTTGTTGGATAGACCCTTTAAGTAGGATATAGTGTCCTTCCTCACCTCTTATTACAGTCTTTGTTTTAAATTCTAATTTGTCTGATATAAGGATTGCCACTGCAGCTTTCTTTTGGTGTCCATTACCATGGTAAATTGTTTTCCATCCCCTCACTTTCAATCTGGGGGTATTTTGGGGTCTAAAATGAGTCTCTTGCAGACAGCATATCGATGGTTCTTGTTTTTTAATCCAATCTGATAGCCTGTGTCTTTTGTGGGGCACTTCGCCCATTTACATTAAGGGTAACTTTTCAAAGATATGAATTTAGTGCCATTGTTTTGCCTGTAAGATGACTGTTGCTGTATATTGTCTGTGTTCCTTTCTGGTCTATGCTGTTTTTAGGTTCTGTCTTTGCTTAGAGGACCCCTTTCAATATTTCTTGTAGGGCTGGTTTCGTGTTTGCAGAGTCCTTTAGTTTATGTTTGTCCTGGAAGCTTTTGTCTCTCCTTATTTTTTCAGTGACAGCCTAGCTGGGTATAGTGTTCTTGGCTGCATATTTTTCTCATTTAGTGCTCTGAAGATATCATGCCAGTCCTTTCTGGCCTGCCAGGTCTCTATGGATAGGTCTGTTGCCAGTGTAATGTTTCTACTCTTGAGGTTACATATCTCTTCTCCCGAGCTGCTTTCAGGATTTTCTCTTTGTCTCTGAGACTCGTAAATTTTACTATTAGATGCTGGGGTGTTGACCTATTTTTTATTGATTTTGAGAGTGGTTCTCTGTGCCTCCTGGATTTTGATGCCTTTTTCCTTCCCCACATTAGGGAAGTTCTCTCTTATAATTTGCTCCAATATACCTTCTGCCCCTCTCTTTTTCTTCTGGGATCTCAATTATTCTAATGTTTTGTGTTATGGTATCGCTTATCTCTCGAATTCTGCCCTCGTGATCCAGTAGTTGTTCATCTCTCTTTTTCTCAGCTTCTTTATTTTCCATCATTTGGTCTTCTGTATCACTGATTCTCTCTTCTGCCTCATTTATCCTAGCAGTTAGTGCCCCCATTTTTGATTTCACCTCATTAATATCCTTTTTGATTTCGACTTGGTTAGATTTTAGTTCTTTTATTTCTCCCGAAAGGGTTTCTCTAATAACTTCCATGCTTTATTCAAGCCCAGCTTGTATCTTTAAGATCATGATTCTGAACTCTAGGTCCGACATCGTACTAATGTCCGTATTGAGTGGGTCCCTGGCCGACGGTACTACCTCTTGTTCTTTTTGTTGAGGTGATTTTTTCCATCTTGTCATTTTGTCCAGAGGAGAATAGATGAATGAGAGAACAAAATACTAACAGGGTAACAACATCCCCAGAAAATATACTCTAAAGAAATCCGAAAAGACCTGAAACCAGGTGAAAAGAAAGGGAAAGAAAGGAAAAAGAAAGAAAAAGAAAAAGATAACAAACAGGGGTGCCTGGGTGGCTCAGTTGTTAAGCGTCTGGCCTTCCACTCAGGTCATGATCCTAGGATTCTGGGATCGAGCCCTGCATCGGTCTCCCTGCTCGGCGGGGAGCCTGCTTCTTCCTCTCCCACTCCCCCTTCTTGTGTTCCCTCTCTCGCTGTCTCTCTCTGTGTCAAATAAATAAAATCTTTAAAAAAAAAGATAAAAAGAAGAAAAAAAACAGAATATGATCAAATATGATCAGGGTGGTGCATAGATCAGTGCCACACACTAGATTTTGGGTGTATTTTGGTCTGTTAGAAGAAAGTGCCTCCTAAAATTTTAAAGAAAGAAAGATTTATATCTGTACATAATAAGGGTGATACAATGAGGGGATAGAACATGACTGTAAAGATGAAAATTATAAAAAAATTTATAAAAGGAATTGATAAGTTGGTTGAAAACAGAATGAAAATTAAAAAAAAAAGGGGGGGAGAGAATGTGATGAGGAGGAGACTGGAACAAAGCCATACACTAGAGATTTAGGGTATATTTTGATCTGTTAGAAGAAATTATATCTCAAAATTTTAAAGAGAGAACAACTTATATATATATATGCACCAAAAATGAGGGTAACTACTATGAAGGGATAAAATATGACTTAAAAATGAAAAATAAAATGTTTTTTTAAAAAAGATTGATAAGATGTTTGAAAAAGGGAAAAAGAAAAATTCAAAAAAAAAGTTAAAAAAATTAACTTTGAAAGACTAAAGAGTCATGGTAAAAAAGCCATGAATTCTATGAGCGGTATTCCCCTAGCACTGGAGTTCTTCCGTTCTCATTGATCGGTGAACTTGGTCTTGGCTGGCTGTTCTTGCTGATCTTCTCGGGGAGCGGCCTGTTACCGTGGTTCCCAAATGTCTTTGCCGGAGGCGGAACTGCCCCGCCCTTGTTGGTCCAGGCTAAGTAATCTGCTTGGGTTTGCTCTCGGGAGCTTTTGTTCCCTGCAAGCTTTCTGAACAGTTTTGGAGGATGATAGTGAAAATGGCGGCCTCCTAATCTCCACCCCAGAGGAGCCAAGAACTCTGGGCCCCGCTCCTCAGTGCACCCCCAGAGAAAAGCAGTCAGTCACTCCCATCTCCTCGGTCTCTGGCCGCACTCCGTGCTCACCCGGCCTGTGACCAAGCGTTTCTCCCTCAGGCATCCAACCCCGTCTGGAGTCTCCAAACCCAGCAGATCCCTGCAGTGCGCTCCCGCACCACCCCTCCTGGGGGAGGAAGGGGGGTCTCCCCGGATTTGCCGCTTGTTGGGTCCCTGCTGGAGGCGCAGTGGCCCAACTGGGCCGCGGATCACAGTTTATGGCAACCCCGAGCTGAGAGCCCGCGCCTCGGCTCCGTCTCTACAGCCGGCTTCCCCGCTCTGATACCCAGGAGCTCTGCTGCACTCAGGCACCCCTGGTCTTTCTGTGACCCTGAGGGTCCTGACACCACACTGTCCCACAACAGTTCCACCCCCCGCTTAGCAATTGGAGCGACGTCCCTCCATGGAGCCAACTTCTAAAAGTTCCGATTTTGTGCTCCGTGGCTCTATCACTTGCCAGAAGCGGCCGGCGGAGGCCCCTCCCCCACCGTCTATCCTCCCGAATATCGCCTCGGATTCACTTCTCCGCACATCCTACCTTCCAGTAAGTGGTCGCTTCTCTGTTCAGAGAGTTGTTGCTACTCTCCTCTTCGATCTCCTGTTGAGTTCGTAGGTGTTCACAATGGTTTGATGCCTATTCAGCTGAATTCCTGAGACCAGACGAAATCCAGGTCTCCTACTCCTCTGCCATCTTGCCTTTTTTGTGATTTTTATGGCCTGTTCTCTGAAGAGACATATTGACACTCTTACAGTATTTATAGAAGCATCCCTGTGTACCATCCATGATTAATGGGAAAGGAGTTAGGCTCCACCTTTTCATCAGAATTTCAAAGAATTTTTCGACATCTTTTAAAATCATCAACCATGATAAAATCAAGGAAATATTTTAGAGAAAGGGGACTAGGATAAATTTAAAGGAAGAAAAGTTCAAGTTGAAAAAAAGAAAGAAAGAAAGAGAGGTTGTAGAGAGGAGGAGAGGTCAGAATAAGCATGTTTTCTCTTTCATAGTTATTTTTTCCTTTTGTGCCCCTAGAGGGCAGAGGCTGTCTCTAGCAGATATGGACACATAATCGGTGTTTAGTAAGGACTTAATTGTTAGCTTAATTGTTATAATAAATGATTTCTCCACTCCTGAACAAGTTTCTATGGTAGTTCTTCCAGTTGATCTCATTAATTTAAAATATTGATTGACCTACCCTGAATACTGAACTTAAGGTCCCATCTTAACCAAAATGCCAAGTAAAAGAAATTAATTTCTTGTGAAATTTGACCATAGGCAGGATGATTAGAAGGCCCTATTACTTCTGTCTTTAGCCATCTAACATCCTCCAAACTTTCTCCCCTACTTTAAAATCAGTCATCTTATTTTTCTGTTCTCATTCAATCTGTCATATCAGGGGAGATCTGTCACATTGATCCCTGAGAAAGAATTATTCTTAATAGCTTAATCAAAAATGGTTATATAATTATATATACCTTTTTTTGGCCGTTTAATAGTATATTTTGGAGACACAAACCTTTAAAATAATAACTTTCCTGTAAGTATGGTAATATATTGTCCATTAATTTATATCCTTGCTATTGTCCAAAGATTGGGAACAAATGCCATTAAAAGACAGGAGCCATTCTATTTATGGGCAAGGATTCTGCCATCTAACTAATATTCTGCTTTGTCTGCTATATTCATTTGTCCTTGAATGTATCCACACCCAAATAAACAGCATATTTGGCTTTGCACTTGTGTTTTCATGCAGTCTGTGACTTTTCTTCTCTTCCCAATTAGCTACCTCTCTAATCAATTTAATCCATCTTTGACAGCAAGCCATATTTTCCTACCTTGTTGATGAGCATGTCATGTGGAACAGAGTCAGAAGCCTCCCTGAAGTCAAAATATATTATGTCTGTCCCTTCCTCCCTGCATACAAGGTCTGCTACTCTGTCAGAGGAGGCAATTGAATTGGTCTAACATGATTTATTGGTCACAAAGTCATGCAGGTTATTACCCATCATTCTGAGCCCTTCCATGTGCTTGCAAATTGATTAGGCATCTTGATCTTGTGGTTAATGTACTTTTTGTCATTGTTTAGAGCTAGGGACACTCCATTGCAATCTTGGGCTACAGTAAGCATTCATTTACCATCCGTTCCCTATCCTTTAGAGATAAGGAACTCATTTGTTTTTACAGCTCAGATATTCTCAAAAAGAAAAGTTAATGCTTCCAAGGACTCCTGGGATATTTTATTCATAACTTTGATTTGGTATCACAAGAATTAAAAGAAATTAGGTTTTTTATCCTTATCAATTAGAAATACAACAAATATTTATTGAGTCACTGCTATATGAAAGGCATTAAGTTGCTACATTTTGTGTGAGGTAGTGATATTTAAGATGGTCTCGAATCTTGTGTATAAAAAACATGAACAGATCAATGACAGTGATATTTTGTGTGTAGTATAGAGAAAAGAAAGACTAAAACTTTTTAGTATGTTATATGTCACTAGTTACCACATTTTCTTTGTTCCTGATTATCTAGCTCAATTATTTAAAATAATGGCCTAGAAATATCATTTGTATATATTTTTTTGAGTTGGCTGCCCTCTAAATTTTTATTCATTTTTAAAAGATTTAGTTATTTATTTGAGAGTGAGAAAGGGTGGGAGACAGGGAGGGGCAGAGAGCCCCAAAGTGGGGTTTGATCCCACCACCCTTAGATCATGACCTGAGCAGAAACCAAGATTTGGATGCTTAACCAGCTGTGCCACCCAGGTGTCCTAAATTTTACTCATTATGTACCTACATCCTCAAAATTTTTAGTGGATATGAGGTTGATTCCATTATATTCTGTCACTACATATATTCTCTATTGTTTTTATCTCTCTATTTTCTGTTTTCAACATTTTCTTCTTTATTTATTCCTATGCCTGGTTATGTGCTTGTGGGTATGTTCTTCCAAGATGAAGGGCTAT
The DNA here is from genome assembly GCF_003265705.2 of Callorhinus ursinus. Lineage (NCBI taxonomy): Eukaryota > Metazoa > Chordata > Mammalia > Carnivora > Otariidae > Callorhinus > Callorhinus ursinus. Next base: position 95,115,867 of record NW_027397064.1, read on the forward strand.
TTCCAAGACTGTTGATTTTTAGGGCCTCTTGGGAACTCTCATTTTACTGTTTCAATAAAGACTTTGTAATACCATATTATCATCATTAACAAAATATGAAAAGTAATAAAGATCTTTATAGTAATAAAGATCTAACACTTATGAAAAAACAACATGATAGGCAAAACTATCCAGTGACCACCTTTTTTTAAAGATTTATTTATTTACTTGAAAGAGAGCGGGAGAGGGACAGGGGAAGAGGGAGAGAGAGAATCTCAAGCAGACTCCGTGCTGAGCATGGAGGCCAATGCAGGGCTCAATCTCACCACCCTGAGATCATGACCTGAGCCAAAACCAAGAGTCAGATGGGCTTAACTGACTGAGCCACCCAGGTGCCCCTGGCCACCTTTGTTCTTTTTATAAATTTATTTTAAAATATAATTTAAAATTAGAGAGTTAAGTTAAAAATGTATCAGGATAGACTAGAACATTTCTTAATTGTACCCAATTATTATCAACTGCTTTTTAACCAAATTTATTAAATAAACTTTAAGGGAATATTACTTTATTACTTTATATTACTTATTGAAAGGGTTTCTGCCATTAAATTTCTAAATCTTGACTGTTGGGGAAAGGCTATCAGATGATATTGGGTAATTGTTAGGTGAGATAATAATATTATAGTTAGGGAATTATTAGTTTTGGGAGAAGGATGTTGATCTACTTGGGGTAAAGTGTAGTAATATATGTAAATTTTTTTGAAATGTATTGACAGTATGTAATACATGCATATGTATATATGCAATCATACATATATAGGCATATACATATAAAGTATGAAGTATCAAGTCTTAGGCTCAGAGGGAGCTTTTATACCCCTGCTTTATCATATCACTGCCTTATTTCATGCCTTCATTACACCCCAGTCTCCTTCAGTTTTTCACTTACATGTCATTGGTTTGTCTCCCACTACTGGCTCCAGTTACTTTTTTCAGTGCATTAAAGGGGAATCTCAATTACATATCCTATTGTCCAATCAGTGTTTTTAGCCTCACCTTGTCCTTTTGTCTACCTCCTCTCCTTATAGCCAGGTGAAAGAAAGAAAGAAAGAAAGAGAGAAAAGGAAAGAAGGAAAGAAGGAAAAGGAGCCAAAAGGGAAACTGATGGGTTCACTTTAAAACTGGCAATACATCCATGCACCTCTACTTTCTGCTTCTCTCTTCCCTTCAAATACAGATGGGGTGTGACATTGAATATTTGGTGAACAAACTAGTAAAAAAAAAAAAAAATCAATGAATGCTTCATACAGATACATGGCCCTCAATATGTTTATTGAATCTATAATGTAGGTATTTAAAAATCTACCCAAGTTCTTCCTTGCTAGAGCCATCTTGTAAAAGGCTTTCTTGAAGAGGCTTATTTTTTTTCTCCAAACATAAAAGGTATGGAAACGTTTCACAAAAAGCTTACATTGTTATAACACCTGGCACTTTTCTTGGCATTGACAATATTTCCTGGAAGATAAATGGTTAAAGTAGATCTAGTAACCTTACAATTTTATTTCAATAAGGCAAAATCAATTAGTATGATGTATGCTGTTGAAATCCAAGCAAATGCTAGCATAGTGTAATTGCACAGAAGTGTCTGTGAAGAAAGAATGCAGATCAATAATTGATTTTCTCTATTTAAATTTTTTATTCTCTGTTGGTCAGGATACAGACTAGAGGGAGTGAAGACCTTTTTAAACTCCCTGCTTATTTGAAGTGTGCTATGGGTGGATAAAAGCAAGCTTCTTCCAAACATAGTTTTCTTGCTCTCTCATCATTTTAAATCTGTGAGTGTGAAGTACATCGAGGAGCCGTTTTTGAAGTACATTAAAAATAACAACTTCAAAAAAGATCAGACTTAAGTTAATTAAGGGGAAGTATGGGCTAGAGTATAGACTTGCTGCATAAAGCACATAAAATATAGTTTTTCTGATTATTCATTCATTTATTCAAAATTTTGTAGCAGCTTAGAGATGCAAAAACTTTAGAGGCCTTTTAATTTTACTTTCCATTTTTAGGACTTCTAAGTGCTGGCCATCTTCAGGTACTGGGAGGCTCCCATTATATGAAAGCTAGACCTTTCTACTATTGGACAAGTTAAATTCTAAGAAATCTTGTGATTATATTCAACTGCAATCTATTTTGGTAATTTTCCTGATAGGTCCTGATTTTTTCTTTTGGGGTTCCAAAGGATAGCTACCAAGGGAGGCATTATATTATAGAAAAGTGGTCATCAAGTGTGGTCCTTCAACCACCAGCATCAGCTTCACCTGGGAACTTGTTATAAATGCAATTATGAAGTCCCACCCCAGAAATATCAAATTAAAAACTTGGGGGGGGTAGGGAGTGGGGCCCAGTAATCATGGCTCAAAAATAACTATCTTACAAATGTCAAATGAATATTTATTTGATGAATCAATGTAGAAAGAACAATCAAGAAAGAGAGTAAGTTGCCCCTTCCCCACCAAAGAGAGGAAAAGACAGGAAGAGCTATCATAATAGAAAAGAGAGTCCATAGATGCTTTAGGATTGGAAAGTGATGTGGATGAGGTAGAATTTGAACTGAATGTGGGAATAAAGAAAATGATTTCTAGGCTGCAGAGAATGAATCAAAGCTTCTAGTTCAGAAGGACCAATGAGACATTTGGGGGACTTTGAGATGAGGCATTTTTCTTCTATCATTGTAACTTGGGCTCCTTGAGTATCTTTGAACTGCGGCATCTAAGAATATTACACATGGGGATTTTTTTGAACTTACAGAGAAGTGGCATGGAAATTTAAGTTCCTAGATAATGACAGGATTTGTTTTGGAAAGAGTTTATAATGTTTGATACTATATTTATGATATTGTGATATTTGCCAAGGCTCCTTTATGCCAAAACATGTGGCCTTCTGATTTCCATTCCTGTGTACTACCCAGTGTGTTTCTCTGTGAAACAGTCATCAATAGTCATTTACTGAGCAACTGTAATAAGCAGGAAAGGATGGGCTTAGAACAAGAGAGAGGAAAATGTAAAAACTGTTGATTAAATTAGCTCCCAGGCTTCACTCCTCTGACAGTACCAATCTCTGTTTCCAAATGTTCAGTTCTAATTAGATACACGTTGCTAGATTACAGATAGCAAATTAAAATGTTCATGGGACCAGGCAGGTAAAACAAGCGACTGAAGCAGGTGTAGGTGCATATGCTTACATTGAGCAGCTGGAGGTTTGCCTTTTCTAAGAAGGCAGCTACTTACTGCTAAAATGGAATGTCAGCCCAGTTGCCATATATTCTGACTTTTTCAAGAGAAGCTAGGTGTATGGATTCTATGTGAAATCACCTGATTTTTAAATGTCTAGTATTTATAAAACATGGTGACAGCCACCCAAAACATGACAACAGCCCTCATTTGGATCTAGACTTAAATTTGTAAACTTTGAAGCTAGAAGAATGTCGGGCACTTCCAGGAAGCAAGTCTTTGGAGGAATACCTGGACACTGGGTCTGGGATTCTGTGATCTTTCCCAGACGCTATAACCAGCGTCTGACTCCCTAAGAGCTGTGTGTCTGCTCAGTAGTGTACCAAGTCTGATTTGCAAAATTTATGTCCAATGAGCCTCCTATTAGGGAATTTGATTTGGCATATGTCTCCTTCCAAACCTCAAATTGTGTTTCCAGCCAGACAATATAATAATCATGCCCAAGATGTCCCCAAATGCTGCTAAAAATTGCAGGAATCCAGTGACGTTTGAATAAAAATGCTAAGCCTATTTTTATGAATTGGAAATATTCACTACTTCCCAACCAGATAATAAAATGAAACAATTAGGCATTTTGAAAATGCCTGCACAGTACTGCATTGTAGCAGCAGCTGGATGAGACCTCATACAGTGGGGTATGCTGCAGCTTCTGGAGCCTGTGTGGAAATCACAGAAGGTGCATTTATTCTATGTTTTTTATGTCTTTGTGACTTCAGTTGAGACTGATTATAAAGACCATGATCTTCTGCATTACAAAATGATCATCTCTTGCAATTTCTCTAGAGTCTTTTTCTGGATTGTTTGGACCATCACCAAGTCTGAAATTCATTTTTCCTTGCTACCTAGTGCGCATACACACACAGAGAGAAACAAAACTTCAAGAAATTATTTTTATTCTTACTACATAAAATGCACCGTGATATTTTATTTCATCTTTTTACTTCTTTTCTAGACTAGCCAAGTGTAAACTGTTCTGTTCTATTAATCATGAAAAAGGTGTTACAATCCACTAATGAGTTATAACCCACAGTCTCAATTGTTCTAAAATACGTCAGTGTTTGTAGTGATTCTTGGTCAACATGACTGCTCAAGGTCAATGCTGTATAAATCCTTACAACAACAATGACCAAGGGAAAAAAAAGGAAGAGAAAGAGGGAAGTGAGAGATGGTGAAAGAGGGAGACAGAAGAGCAATTCCAGTGGATGGTCCTAATTCTTTAGTTCTTTGATTTATTACCCTAATACCTACTATTATTTGAGCACTAACTGAGCATTGAGTCCCAAATGAGATTGGAATTAGAATGGAGTCAGTGAGGAGCCTAGGGTGTGACATTTAAAGAAACACTCATTTTATTATGTTTTTAAATTTTATTTAAAGATTTTATTACTTTGACACAGAGAGCGCGTGTACAAGTAGGCAGAGCGGCAGGCAGAGGGAGAGGGAGAGGCAGGCTCCCCATTGAGCAGAGAGCATGATGTGGGGCTGATCCCAGGACACTGGGATCATGACCTGAGCTGAAGGCAAATGCTTAACTGACTGAGCCACCCAGGCACCCCTGTTTTTAAATTTTTAAAATTAAAAAATATTTTTTTTGAGAGAGGGGAGTGGCAGAAGGAGAGCAGGGAGACAGAGCATTTCAAGCAAGCTCCATGCTCAGCATGGAATCCACACGGGGCTCAGTCTCACAACCCTGAGATCATGACCTGAGCTGAAATCAAGAGGTGGATGCTTAACTGACTGAGCTACCCAGGCACCTCAACACTCTTTTTATTTTATATTGGTCAAAGAACCTGTCCTAATCAGTCTAACCTATCAATAGAGCTGAGACTTTAAGCAAAAATCAGAACAAAAAAAATGCAATTCTATTTCTGTAAAGGAGATACAGTATAAGTAATATCAGAGGTATTAGAATAAGTGTAGGGTATTTAGAGACAGAATATTATACTGGGATTTAGTCTGGAATAAGAAGGCCTTGTCTGGTTCTTGGGAATCTTGAAAATCTAAGTCATATTGTGGTTCATTACTCTTTTTGTAAGATTTGCTATAACTAGATCAGTCCCGGATAATGCTGATGTTTTTGTTGTTGATGACGAGGATGATAAATGGAGTAGCATTTACAGCATCAGGCAACAGACTAAGTGATTTGCATGCATTAGGTCATTTAATAGCTTGTATCTTGATTCTTCTCCTTCTGGCTAGACTATTCTTCCCCCACATGCAGGTAGTTCTCCCACTTGGTCCTGCATGCTTCCAGGACTTGCTGCTTTATAACTATCTTTGCTAAGTGCTCAGGGAAGGCTGGTTGATGGGGACACAGTGAATGGTACCAGATTGTGCTTGCTTCATTTATATTCATGGACAATCGATCACCTTCCAGGCTTTGTATAAGGCCCTATAGGGAAGTAAAAAGCCAGGAGTATGGGTTAAGTATGTCTAAACTATTCCAGAATATGTATAGTGTGGATTATCTATAAACATCAAAACATAACCCAATCATCATTTCTCACTCCTCATCTTGAGTTGTAGTTTATTAAATACTCTATTCATGTTGCTTCCAGGATGACTTAGGCTCCTGCTTCTTTTATCTATTTTTATCTACTCCTTCTCAGGTTTTGCTTGTTTTGTTTTTTTTCTATGCCCCCCTCCCCCCTTGCCTTTTTCCCACTTGTTCCTTCTTGTCTCTCTGATCCCCAAATATTAGAAAGCCCAGAGCTCAGTTCATGGACCTTTATTAATTTGCTCCCTAGGGGACCTTGTCTAGTCTCATTACTATGATGATTCCCAAATTTGTATCTTCAGGCCAGAATTTTTCTCTGAACTCAAGATCTATATAGACCTCTTCCTATTTGACATCTACACGAAGAAATCTGAAGGGCCTTGTGCACTGAAGAGGTCTGACAATGGAATTAATACAACAAAGCTGAGACTGCTGTCCTTAGAAAAGTGTTTATGAGATTGGCTGTTGGCTGACATCTGGGAACTTGACCGTTGCAGTGTTTCTAGTCAATAGTTAACTGATAAGAGTGGCCCACTATGTCCAAACTGTGCAAACAATGTGGTTTATGTTGAAAATGTGCATTTATTCTAGAAGTCTGGGATTTGGGTGAATGCCAGGCAGAAGATGCATACATCAACAACCTTCGGTACAAATGTTGGTCACTGAGTCTCTAAAGAGCTTTCTTCAAACTCAACATTTTGTATATGTTGCTACTACTTTTTGCTGGAACAATTAAGCCTGCCATGTGTGTTTCCACTGGGAGAGAACTCTTGGAAACTTGCGCCTTGAGAACTATTTTCCCCCTGAACTCTGGGAGGGACCAAGTAATATTTGTTGAATGAATAGATAAATGGTGAGTAATCACTCCTGGTCTGCACTGTTCTTTTCATCTCTGCATTGTTGTGGCAGATTGATTGTCAACATTGTTCTAACTCTTCACCCCTCCCTGTACATGCTCTTTGCAATGTGATTTTCCTGCTTTTCCTATCAAGAGGTGGAATCTGTTTCCTCATCTGTTGAATCTGGATTGGCTTTTTGACTTGCCTTGGCTAACAAAATATTGTGGAAGTGTCAGTATGCCAGCTCAGGACCTAGGTCTCCAGAAGCCCTACTTGCTTCCATTCTCTTTCTTAGAACTGTTTTTGTGATGGGACCAAGCCCAGGCTAGCTTATTAGAAGACAAATGTGGAAGAGAGACAAATCATGTCAGCAGAGAACATTCCAGATTAGCAATCCCCAGCTGACCCACTAACCGACCACAAGACATATAAGCAAGACTAGGTTAGTTGGTCAAACTGTGCCAAGATCATCAGAGCTTCTCAGCTGATCCATAGATTAGTGGACAACAATAACTGTTTATTATTTTGTGCCAACAAGGTATTAACATTTTAGTGATTGTAGCACTAAAGTGGCAATGGATAATTATGCATCTGATAGTGACCTTAAGAAGTATTTATTTATGTCAGAGATGTCTTTTATCTTTAAGAGACAGTGTAGCTTAAAAGAAAGCTCATGGGCTCTGGAATCAGATCACATTGGGTTCAAATCCCAGCTCCATCACTTCTGGTGTGACTGAGAGCAAATTACTTTATCTTTTGAGCTTCTCCTCATAAGTTGTAAATTAAAGACAGGAATACCTGCTCACAGAGGTTTTGTGAGAATTAAATGAAAAACTCACATGTCAAGCACCTGGCACACCTATTGCTGTTTTTCTAAAAAAAAAATCACTAACTTCTCCTGAAAACTATTTATGGCTAAATCACCCATAAATTAATCTAAATGCTTGTAGAAATTATTTATAATTATTTTCTTATTAAGATCCACCAGCTTGGTATACTTGTTATTTATTCAAAGCTGTGCTTCCTTTTGGCCATCCTAACTGACATCATTCAACTTTGAGGGGTGACCTTATAGCTGATAGTTCAAGGTTTAATGACGTGGCCCATTTTACTCCATTTGCACCCATCCTGATCTTATTGACTTAGGCCAAATATGTCCTCATTGTTCTGTTTCTGAACTAAAGAAGCCTAATTTCCAAACATCAGCCTGGAGGAAACTGGATGCTTCTGATTCAGTACTTATACCTGGAAACTGACTGAGGTATTCCCAGCAACTGTTCGTTACCTCCGATAAGTCCAAGTGAAATACAGGCTTCTCAGTGCAAGGACAGAGGTCCTTGACCTGTCTATTCACAATCCCGCAAATCTGTTAATACTTAAGCAGCTATTTTTGAATATTTATCCTTTTATTTTATGCAGCCTCTTAAATAAAAGCTAGAGAAGTAGGCTAAATTTGATGTAATGTCTTGGGCCTTAGATTTAATTTATAGAAATAAATGATAAAGAGAAACAAGTTTTTTTTAAATTTTTCTTTTTTTAAACAAAAAGTTAGCTTAAGCACTACTTTCAGGTGAAAGCATTCTATAACTGACATCATTTTTAAGTGCTCTGTATTGATTAAACACTTCAGCTGGATTTGTAAGTCTGATCAGAAAATATGAGTTGTAAATCAAGATGTGATTTTATTCCTTTGATCCCATTTTAGCTTCTTCCTTCTCCTTGGGTCAGAGGATAGATAAAGAATGGTGATAACTTCTGGGCGCCTGGGTGGCTCAGATGGTTAAGCGTCTGCCTTTGGCTCAGGTCGTGATCCCAGGGTCCTGGGATCGGGTCCCACATCGGGCTCCCTGCTCCTTGGGAGCCTGCTTCTCCCTCTGCTTCTCTCTCTCCCTCTCTCTCTCTCTCTGTCTCTCATGAATAAATAAATAAAATCTTTAAAAAAAAAAAAAAAAAAGAATGGTGATAACTTCTGACAAAATTTTGGAAATGAAAATCAATTTGACTGATAATGATTTCTCTTGTAGAAAAGCTTAACATACAATTTTTTGTTAAAATGCATGAACAGAGATTCATTGATACTTGTTTTCTCAAGAATAAAATTGATTTTTCCATATTAATCATCTCTTCAATAAACTGTCACTCCTCTGGTCAAGTCATTAAAATGATTCTATCTCAGATGCTTTTTATTTATTTTTATTTATTTTTTTAAATTTTATTTTATTATGTTAGTCACCATACAATACACCATTAGTTTTTGATGCAGTGATCCATGATTTATTGTTTTCGAATAACACCCAGTGTTCCATGCAGTACATGCCCTCCTTAATACCCATCACCGGGCTAACCCATCCCCCCACCCCTCTCCCCTCTAAAACCCTCAGATTGTTTCTCAGAGTCCATAGTCTCTCATGGTTCATCTCTCCCTCTGATTTCTTCCCCTTCATTTTTCCCTTCCTTCTCCTAATGTCCTCCATGTTATTCCTTATGTTCCACAAATAAGTGAAACCATATGATAATTGACTTTCTCTGCTTGACTTATTTCACTTAGCATAATCTCCAGTTCCATCTATGTTGATGTAAAAGTTGGGCATTCATCCTTTCTGATGGCTGAGTAATATTCCATTGTATATACAGACCACATCTTTTTTATCCATTCATCTGTTGAAGAGCATCTCGGCTCTTTCTACAGTTTGGCTGTTGCAGACATTGCTGCTGTGAACATTGGGGTGCAAATGGCCCTTATTTTCACTACATCTGTGTCAGGAGTGCAATTGCTAAGTCATAGGGTAGCTCTATTTTTAATTTTTTGAGGCACCTCCGCATTGTTTTCCAAAGTGGCTGTACCAACTTGCATTCCCACCAACAGTGTAAGAGGGTTCCCCTTTCTCCACAACCTCTCCAACATTTGTTTTTTCTTGCCTTGTCAATTTTTGCCATTCTAACTGGAGTAAGGTGATATCTCAATGTAAGATTTGAATTTGCCTGATGGCTAACAAGGATGCCCACTCTTGCCACTGTTGTTCAACATAGTACTAGAAGTCCTAGTAACAGCAATCAGCCAACAAAAAGAAATAAAAGATAATCAAATTGGCAAAGAAGAAGTCAAACTCTCTCTTTTCGCAGATGATATGATACTTTATGTGGAAAACCCAAAAGACTCCACCCCCAAATTACTAGAACTCAAACAGCAATTCAGTAATGTGGCAGGACACAAAATCAATGCACAGAAATCGGTTGCTTTCTTATACACTAACAATGCAACTGTAGAAAGAGAAATTAGAGAAACTATTCCATTTACAATAGCACCAAAAACCATAAGATACCTCGGAATAAACCTAACCAAAGAGGTAAAGGATCTATACTCTAGGAACTATAGGACACTCATGAAAGAAATTGAAGACACAAAAGATTGGAAAAACATTCCATGCTCATGGATCGGAAGAATAAACATTGTTAAAATGTCTATGTTACCCAGAGCAATCTATACATTCAGTGCCATCCCGATCAAAATTCCAATGGCATTTTTCAAAGTGCTGGAACAAACAATCCTACAATTTGGATGGAATCAGGAAAGACCCCGAATTGCCAAGGAAATGTTGAAAAAGAAAAGGCTGGGGGCATCACGTTGCCCTATTTCAAGCTATATTACAAAGCAGTGATCACCGAGTCAGCATAGTACTGGCACAAAAACAGACATACAGACCAATGGAACAGAATAGAGAGCCCAGATATGGACCCTCAACTCTATGGTCAAATAATCTTTGACAAAGTAGGAAAAAATATGCAATGGAAAAAAGTCTCTTCAATAAATGGTGCTGGGAAAATTGGACAGTCACATGCAGAAGAATGAAAGTCGACCATTCTCTAACACCATACAAAGATAAACTCAAAATGGATGGAAGACCTCAATGTGAGACAGGAATCCATCAAAATCCTAGGGAAGAACATAGGCAGTAATGTCTTTGACATTGGCCACAGCAACTTCTTTCAAGATACATCTCCAAAGGCTAGTGAAACAAAAGCAAAAATGAACTTTTGGGACTTCATCAAGATAAAAAGCTTCTGCACAGCAAAAGAAACAGTCCACAAAACAAAGAGGCAACCCACGGAATGGGAGAAGATATTTGCAAATGACACCACAGATAAAGGGCTGGTATCCAAGATCTATAAAGAACTTCTCAAACTCAACACCCAAAAAACAAATAAGTCAAAAAATGGGCAGAAAACATGAACAGACGCTTCTCCAAAGAATACATACAAACGGCAATGAGACACTTTCTAATCTAAATTATAAACTGTCATTTTAGAAAGAAAACTTCAAATAGATTAAAATTGGTTTGAAAGCAGGGACTTAATGTCTCCTTTATACTTTACTAGTAGAATATAGCTTCCATAAGGGTCCTAAGGTGATTTCCATATTTACACAGGATTTATTATACTTCCTAATACTCAGATACATATGAGCATGCAACTATAAAATGCTCTAGTTATGTGTAACAAGAACATTTGGTGTTTGGAATACAATATCAAAGTTTGTTGTGGCAATGAAGACACTGTAATGATCTGGGTCTCTAACTCTCCAGGCCAAGGGGACAATTGAGAATGGGAATGCCATTTTGTGATGATATTTGGTGTTTGGATGACATGGCAGTCTGCATTATTTCCACCTTTTGAGTCTAGATTTTATGACACTGTTTTTAAGTACGTTGAAGTTGAGAATACATTAGTATCATAGAGGCTACTATTTTACTAAATAGAAGCAGTATCCAAAGATGTCAAACATAGCTAAAAAGTTGGAATTTATCCTTTCAGCCTTCCTTCTTTCACAGATGGAGTGGACGACTGTGCACTAAAAATAGCAATAGATCCCAGGTGTTCTTATTGCCTGGGCTGGGGCTCTTTCCTCTATATGAAAGGGAAGTGCTTTATTGCTGGAAGGTCGTTGGAACAAGGGATGCTTCTGAGTGGAGGAATAAGCATGTAGGGGGTGGGAGGGGAGACTTGGCAATCTCCTCTTTTCTTATCCTTAATAACCCCCACGTTTCTGCTCTGGGGATGTATGTTTAAAGAGAACATCAAAGGTGAACCTGATCAATAGAAGGGAGAGCTAAAAGTTCTGTAGAGCTTTGGCAACCTGAGGGAGCTACAAAAAGAGAAGGGTTTGCAAGCTAATGCAAATTTATTTTATTCCTATCATCTTCCTTCACAGCAGTCACAGAATTCTTTCTAGCCCTTCTGCTAACCCCACACACATGCAATAGAACTGTAAAGCCTTGAGTGTTTCTATTACTCCACCCCCAGCAGTGCACTCCGAACTGCAGTTTTCTATGGCACAATATTAACCGATCTGGATGTGTCTGACCTCGCAAACCCCGATCCCAGTGTCAGATAAAAGTATTGGGGTCTATTGCTAATTAGCAGAGCTCATTTTAGGTATGTTTAATGAATGAGCAACGAGAAAAGGGGATTATCCCAAAATAATCCTGATAATTTTTATCAGCAACAGAAGCAACAATCGGGGACATGGTAGGAAATAAAAAACGTCAGCTCAATGTCTGGCATGTAGAAAATACTTGATGATGCTGTCCATTACTATTGTGGATTTTAACTATGTTCTCTCTGAATCTTCCTTTTTTCCACTCTAAGACAGCAGCTAGGTCTGCATTGTATCATTTTTCTCTCAGTCACCTGCCTACCACTACTGACAGTCATGACATCTGACCCTTTATTAAAGTGAACTTTGGCATGATCAAAGGCAGTGGTCTCAACCCTGACTATGTTTTAGAATTGCCTGGGGAGCATTTAAAAACAATTGCTGCCTGGGCCTTGACCCATACTAATTAAATTAGAATCTCTGTCTATGGATCCCAGGCCTGGTTGGTTTTGAAAGCTCCCCAGCTGCTGCCAAGAGGCAGCCAGAGTTGAAAACCACTGGTGCAGAGTTTCAGCTTGTCAGGGCCACTTTGGATCCCAATTCTGTTACATACAATTTTAACTCTTGTTCCTAGTTTTGGACTATACATAAATTTCATAAACATGCCTCCTGATTTCTTAATTCTTGTCACTGGCAGACAATCTCTGCTGATTTTTCCTTTTTGTTTTTATTTTGTGAGATACTCAACTCTCTCTCTCTAAACTCAAATATAGAAAAGTTCCTGATGAATTGGAGGCTTGGGGATTAATTTCATTCTGTACAACTGAGGTTTTATCTATTAAGAAAATAACATGATCCCAGGTGATAAATTTCTATAGCTGTAACATCAGTTTTGCCTACCCTGATTCCTCTTGACCTCTTTCTCTCTTTCTTGTTGTGAATTTCCAAGCTAGGTTTCCATTTCTCTACTATTTACTTAGACATAGATATATACCTGTATGAGTGTCATCCAGCATTGGTAACTGGATTAATGAAGTCTTTACCAAGGCTGTGCTCATTGGTCATTTTTCTAGAACTAATGGATTTACCTGTAGTCTATATTGTCTATGTTACATCAAGCAGACTTTACATGAGCATAGCTATTTAAAGTGAGTTAAGATGATCTAATGTGCATTTTTAAGAAAGTGAAAGTGTTTGGGCAAAGTTGTTATTGGTGGAGAGTCATATGGAAGATTTAAAGGCCATATATCACCTCTATCTTTGATCTCTTGGCACAAGTCCTGAGATTATAAAAGAAGAAATTTCCGCTTTTACAAACTGCTGTATATGAAGAGAAACCATTTTTTGCATCATGAAAGCAGATGTTAAAAAGAGGTGTTTCAAGTCATATTGCTGAGTAGGCAAAGATGACCATTACTCCCTATTATACTACTAAAGTAAAGCTCCTGTCCATACAGTGCTATGTGTTCTAGGATGGACAGGAAAGGAAGGTAAGTATGGCAGAGAACACGAGAGCCTGAAAATGGATGAAGGAGCTGGGTGTTGGGCATTAGACTGGATATTTTTCCCCCAGAAAACACTGATTAGCAGGATTTCCTTGGATACCTCAGTTTTCCCCCCATATCTTTTTTTAAATTTAATTTAATTTTATGTTAATCACCATACATTATATCATTAGTTTTTGATGTAGTGTTCCATGATTCGTTTGTGTATAACACCCAGTGCTCCATGCAGAACGTGCCCTCTTTAATACCCATCACCAGGCTAACCCACCCCGCCACCCTCTCCCCTCTAGAACCCTCAGTTTGTTTGAGTCCATAGTCTCTCATGGTTCATCACCCCCTCCGATTTCCCCCCATTCCGTTGCTTTGGGATGGAAGGTTCTGAACATATTTGTGAAGTCCTTCTGGTCCAATGTGTCATTTAAAGTCTTTATTTCCTTGTTGATCTTTTGATTAGAGGATCTGTCCATTTCAGTGAGGGGGTGTTAAAGTCCCCCACTATTATTGTATTGTTGTCAATGTGTTTCTTTGCTTTTGTTATTAATTGGCTTATATAATTGGCTGCTCCCATGTTAGGGGCATAGGTATTTACAATTGTTAGATTTTCTTGTTGGATAGACCCTTTAAGTATGATATAGTGTCCCTCCGCATCTCTTATTATAGTCTTTGGATTAAAATCTAATTCGTCTGGGTGGAGGAGTAGGAGACCTGGATTTTGTCTGGTCCCAGGAATTCAGCTGGATAGGGATCAAACCAATCTGAATGCCCTCAAACTCAAGAGGAAATCGAAGAAAAGAATAGCAACAACTCTCTGAACAGAAAAGCAACCACTTTCTGGAAGGTAGGACATGCGGAGAAGTGAATCCGAGGCAATATTCAGGAAGATAGATGGCAGGGGAGGGGCCTCCGTCAGCCACTTCTAGCAAGTGATAGAGCAGCAGAGCACAAAATTGGAACTTGTAGAAGTCTGCTCCTCTGAGGGATGTCTCTCCAGTGGCTAAGCAGGGGGTGGAACCCTCTCTGGGACACTCTGGTCTTCGAACCCTTGTGGTCACAGGAAGACCAGGGGTGCCTGAGTGCAGCAGAGCTCCCAGGTACTGGAGCAGGGAAGCAGGCTGCAGAAACGAAGCCGAGGAGTGGGCTCTCAGATTGGGGCTCCCATAAACTGTGATCCATGGCACAGTCGGACAAAAGCAAAGAAACACATTCTTCTCTAGTGCCCATTTAACATTCTCCAGATTAGATAGCATCCTAGGTCCCAAATCAGGTCTCAACTGGTACCAAAGATTGGGATCATTCCTTGCATATTTTTAGACCACAATGCTTTGAAACTAGAACTCAATCACAAGAGGAAGATTGGAAAGAACTCAAATACATGGAAGATAAAGAGCATCCTACTAAAGAATGAATGGGTCAACCAGAAAATTAAAGAATAATTTAAAAAATTCATGGGAACAAATGAAAATGAAATCACAACTGTTCAAAATCTCTGGCATGCAGGAAAAGCAGTCCTAAGAGAAAAGTATACAGCAATACAAGCCTTTCTCAATAAACAAGAAAAGTCTCAAATATACAGCCTAACCCGACACCTAAAGGAGCTGGAGATAGAACAGCAAATAAAGCCTAAACTCAACAGGAGAAGAGAAATAATAAAGATCAGAGCAGAAATCAATGAAATAGAAACCAAAAGAAAAGTAGAACAGATCAAAGAAACTAGGAGCTGGTTCTTTGAAAGAATTAACAAGATTGATAAACCTCTGGCCAGACTTAGCAAAAAGAAAAGAGAAATGACCCAAATCAACAAAATCAAGAATGAAAGAGGAGAGATCACAACCAACACCAAAGAAATACAATTATAAGAACATATTATGAGCAACTCTATGCCAGCAAATTAGATAACCTGGAAGAAATGGATGCATTCCTAGGGATGTATAAACTACCAAACCCGAATCAGGAAGAAATAGAAAACCTGAACAGACCTATAACCGCTAAGGAAATTGAAGCAGTCATCAAAAATCCCCCCCCCGCCCCCGCAAAAAAAGCCCAGGACCAGATGGCCTCCCAGGAAAATTCTACCAAGTATTTCAAGAAGAATTAATACCTATTCTTCTGAAACTGTTCCAAAATATAGAAAAGGAAGGAAAACTTCCAAACTCATTTTATGAGACCACCATTACCTTGATCCCTAAACCAGACAAAGACCCCATCAAAAAGGAGACTTACAGACCTATATCCTTGACAAACATGGATGCAAAAAGTCTCAGCAAAATACTAGCCAATAGGATCCAACAGTACATTAAAAGGATTCTTCACCATGACCAAGTGGGATTTATCCATGGGCTGCAAGTTTGGTTCAACATCTGCAAATCAATCAACGTGATACAATACATTAACAAAAGAAAGAACAAGAATCATATGATCTTCTCAATAGATGCAGAAAAAGCATTTGACAAAGGACAGCATCCTTTCTTGATCAAAACTCTTCAGAGTATAGGGATAGAGGGTACATACCTCAATATCATAAAAGCCATCTATGAAAAACCTACAGTGAATATCATTCTCAATGGGGAAAAAGTGAGAGCTTTCCCCCTAAGGTCAGGAACATGGCAGGGATGTCCACTATCACCACTGGTATTCAACATAGTATTAGAAGTCCTAGCCACAGCAATCAGACAACAAAAACAAAGGCATCCAAATCGGCAAAGAGGAAGTCAAACTCTCCCTGTTTGCAGATGATATGATACTTTATGTGGAAAACCCAAAACACTCCACCCCAAAACTGCTAGAACTCATACAGGAATTCAGTCAAGTGGTAGGATATAAAATCAATGCACAGAAATCAGTGGCATTCCTATACACCAACAAGACAGAATAAAGAGTTGATCCCATTTACAGTTGCACTCAAAACCATAAGATACCTAGGAATAAATCTAAACAAAAAGGCAAAGAATCTGTACTCAGAAAACGATAAAATACTCATGAAAGAAATTAAGGAAGACACAAAGAAATGGAAAAACGTTCCATGCTCATGGATTGGAAGAACATATATTGTGAAGATGTCAATGCTACCTAGAGCAATCTACACATTCAATGCAATCCCTATCAAAATACCATCCACTTTTTTCAAAGAAATTGAACAAATAATCGTAAAATTTGTATGGAACCAGAAAAGACGCCGAATAGCCAGAGAAATGTTGAAAAAGAAAACCAAAGCCGGTGGCATCACAATTCTGGACTTCCAGCTCTATTACAAAGCCGTCATCATCAAGACCATATGGTTCTGGCACAAATACAGACACTTAGATCAAAGGAACAGAATAGAGAGTCCAGAAATGGACCCTCAACTCTATGGTCAACTAATCTTCGACAAAGCAGAAAAGAACGTCCAATGGGAAAAAGACAGTCTCTTCAACAAATGGTGTTGGGAAAATTGGACAGCCACATGCAGAAGAATGAAACCGGACCATTTCCTTACACCACACACAAAGACTCAAAATGGTTGAAAGACCTAAATGTGAGACAGGAGTCCATCAAAATCCTAAAGGAGAACATAGGCAGCAACTTCTTCCACCTCAGCCGCAGGAACTTCTTCCTAGGAACATCGCCAAAGGTAAGGGAAGCAAGGGCAAAAATGAACTATTGGGATTTCATCAAGATAAAAAGCTTTGCACTGCAAAGGAAACAGTCCACAAAACCAAAGACAACGGACAGAATGGGAGAAGATATTTGCAAAGGACATATCAGATAAAGGGCTAGTATCCAAAATCTATAAAGAACTTCTCAAACTCAACACCCAAAGAACAAATGATCCAATCAAGAAATGGGCAGAAGACATGAACAGACATTTTTCCAAAGAAGACATCCAAATGGCCAACAGACACATGAAAAAGTGCTCAACATCGCTCAGCATCAGGGAAATCCAAATTAAAACCTCAATGAGATATCACCTCACACCAGTCAGAATGGCTAAAATTAACAAGTCAGGATACGAGAGTTGTTGGCAGGGATACGGAGAAAGGGGATCCCTCCTACACTGTTGGTGGGAATGCAAGCTGGTGCAGCCACTCTGGAAAACAGTATGGAGGTTCCTCAAAAAGTTGAAAATAGAGCGACCATATGATCCAGCAATTGCACTACTGGCTATTTACCCCAAAGATACAAATGTAGGGATCAGAAGGGGTACGTACACCTCGATGTTTATAGCAGCAATGTCCATAATAGCCAAACTGTGGAAAGAGCCTAGATGTCCATCGACAGATGAATGGATAAAGAAGAAGTGGTGTATATATATACAATGGAATAATATGCAGCCATCAAAAGGAATGAATTCTTGCCATTTGTAATGACATGGATGGAACTGGAGGGTGTATGCTGCGTGAAATAAGTCAATCAGAGAAGGACATGTATCATATGACCTCACTGATATGAGGAATTCTTAATCTTAGGAAACAACCTGAGGGTTGCTGGAGTGGTGGGGGGGGAGGGATGGGGTGGCTGGGTGATAGATATTGGGCAGGGTATGTGCTATGTTGAACACTGAATTGTGTAAGACTGTTGAATCACAGACCTGTACCTCTGAAACAAATAATACACTGTATGTTAAAAAAAAAAAAAAAGATAGGGGTGGAAGAATGAAAGGGGGAAATCGGAGGGGGAGATGAACCATGAGAGATGATGGACTCTGAAAAACAAACTGAGGGTTCTAGAGGGGATGGGGTGGGGGATGGGTTATCCTGGTGATGGGTATTAAAGATGGCACGTTCTGCATGGAGCCCTGGGTGTATATGCTAACAATGAATCATGGAACACTACATCACAAACTAATGATGTAATGTATGGTGATTACCATAACATAAAAAAATCGTATTTGAAAAAAAATCTAATTTGTCTGATATAAGGATTGCCACCCCTGCTTTCTTTTGGTGTCCATTAGCATGGTAACTGGTTTTCCATCCTCTTACTTTGAATCTGGAGGTGTCTTTTGGTCTAAAATGAGTCTTTTGCAGACAGTATATTGATGGGTCTTATTTTTTTATCCAATCTGATAGCCTGTGTCTTTTGATTGAGGCATTTAGTCCATTTACATTCAGGGTAACTATTGAAAGATAGGAATTTATGCCATTGTATTGCCTTTAAGGTGACTGTTACTGTATATTGTCTGTGTTCCTTTCTGGTCTATGTTACTCTTAGGCTCTCTCTTTGTTTAGAGGACCCTTTTCAATATTTCTTGTAGGACTGGTTTCTTGTTTGCAAATTCCTTTAGTTTTTGTTTGTCCTGGAAGCTTTTTAATCTATCTTTCTATTTTCAGTTATAGCCTAGCTGAATATAGTATTCTTGGCTGCATATTTTTCTCATTTAGTGCTCTGAATATATCATGCCTGTCCTTTCTGGCCTGCCAGGTCTCTTTGGATAGGTCTGTTACCAATCTAATATTTCTGCCATTGTAGGTTACAGATCTTGTCCTGAGCTGCTTTCAGTATTTTTCTTTGTCTCTGAGACTTGTACATTTTACTATTAGATGTCGGGGTTTGACCTATTTTTATTGATTTTGAGAAGGGTTCTCTGTGCCTCCTGGATTTTGATGCCTGTTTCCTTCCCCACATTAGGGAAGTTCTCTGCTATAATTTGCTACAATATACCTTCTGCTCCCCTCTCTCTTTCTTCTGCCTCTGGGATCCCAATTATTCTAATATTGTTTCATCTTATGGTATCACTTCTCTCTCAAATTCTTCCCTCGTGGTCCAGTAGTTATTTATCTCTCTTTTTCTCAGCTTCTTTATTTTCCATCATTTGGTCTTCCATATCACTGATTCTCTCTTCTGCCTCATTTATCCTATCATTTAGAGCCTCCATTTTTTATTGCACCTCATTAATAACCTTTTTGATTTTGAACTGGTTAGATTTAGTTTTTTTATTTCTCCAGAAAGGGTTTCTTTAATATCTTCCATGCTGTTTTCAAGCCTAGCTAGTATCCTTATAATCATCATTCTGAACTCTAGTTATGACATCTTACTAATGTCTGTATTGATTAGGTCCCTGGCAGTCAGTACTACCTCTTGTTCTTTTTTTTGAGGTGATTTTTTTCCATCTTGTCATTTTGTCCAGAGAAGAATGGATGAATCAGAGAACAAAATGCTAACAGGGTAACAATGATGCCAGAAAAATATACATTAAACAAATCAGAAGAGACCTGAAACCAGGGGAAAAGAAAGGGAAAGAAGAAAAAAAAGAAAAAGAAAAAAAGGGTAAAAAAAAAAAAAAGAGGATAGGATCAAATATGATCAGGTTGGTGCATAGATCAGTGCCACACACCAGATTTTGGGCGTATTTTGGTTTGTTAGAAGAAACTGCCTTCTGAAATTTTAAAGTAAGAAAAACTTATATATGTATAAATATAAGGGTAAATATGAAGGGATGGAATATGACTGTAAAGATGAAAAGTATAAAAGATTTTATAAAAGCAATTGATAAGATAAGTTGGTTGAAAAAAGAAGAGGAATTAAAAAAGAGAGAGAGAGAATATGATCAGGCAGGAGACTAGAAGAAATCCATATTCTAGAGATTTTGGGTATATTTTGGTCTGTCAGAAGAAACTGTATCCCAAAATTTTAAAGAGAGAACAACTTATATATATACCAAAAATAAGGTTAACTACTGTGAAGGGATAGAATATGACTCTAAAAATGAAAAATAAAGAAGATTTTTTAAAAAAGGGATTGATAAGCCGTTGTTTGAAAAAGGGAAAAAGAAAAATTCAAAAAAAAAGTTAAAAAAATTAACTTTGAAAGACTAAAGAATCAGGGTAAAAAAGCCATGAATTCTATATGCAGTATTCCCCTAGCGCTGGAGTTCTGCTATTCTCATTGATCAGTAAACTTGGTCTTGGCGGGCTGTTCTTGCTGATCTTTTGCGGGAGGGGTCTGTTGCCATGGTTCCCAAATGTCTTTGCCAGAGGTGGAATTGCCCCGCCCTTGTTGGTTCAGGCTAAGTAATCTGCTCAGGTTTGCTCTTGGGAGGTTTTGTTCCCTGCAAGCTTTTGGTACAGCTTTGGAGGACGAGAGTGAAAATGGCAGCCTCCCAGTCTCCGCCCTAGAGGAGCCAAGAACTCGGGGCCCCACTCCTCAGTCTGCCCCCAGAGAAAAGCATTCAATCTCTCCCATCTCCCCAGTCTCTGGCCACACTCCGTGCTCACCCGGCCCGCGACTGAGCATTTCTATCTCTGGCACCCAACTCAGTGTGGAGTCTCCAAACCCAGCAGATTCCTGTGGTGCATTCCCGCACCACTCCTCCTGGGGGAGGAAGGGGAGTCTCCCCAGATCTGCCCTTGTTGGGTCCCTGCTGGAGGAGCAGTGGCCCGACTGTTTCGCCGATCACAGTTTATGGCAACCCCGAGCTGAGAGCCCACTCCTCAGCTCCGTCTCTGCAGCCGGTTTCCCTGCTCTGATACCCAGGAGCTCTTCCGCACTCAGGCACCCCCGGTCTTTCTGCGGCCCTGAGACCACACTGTCCCAGCGAGGGTTCCACCCCGTGCTTAGCCACTGCAGCGATGTCCCTCAGTGGAGCTGACTTCTAAAAGTTCTGATTTTAGGCTCCGTGGCTCTATCACTTGCCAGAAGTGGCTGACGGAGGCCCCCGCCCCCACCGTCTGTCCTCCTGAATATCGTGTCGGATTCACTTCTCCGCACATCCTACCTTCCAGAAAGTGGTTGCTTTTCTGTTCAGAGAGTTGTTGCTATTCTTTTCTTTGATCTCCTGTTGAGTACGTAGGTGTTCAGAATGGCTTGATGCCTATCCAGCTGAATTCCTGAGACCAGACGAAATCCAGGTCTCCTACTCCTCTGCCATTTTGCCGCTACTCACCCATAATAGGATTTTTAATATAATTATATATTTTATAAATTATAAGATTGAAAGATAACCATTGCACTTGAAGAATACTCTTGATTGTTTGGGGTTTATTATCAATGTCAAAAGGTGGAATTATTTCCAATCATCAACTAGTAAAGATAGCACTGAGAAATGTTTTGAGCATAAGAGCCAATTAATACCCAGACTAGAGGCAAATAACAAGTCAAGGATGAGGGCATTAATCTCTTTGTTTATCAGTGTGGTGCCTAGTAAATATTTTCATTTGGGCAAAAGAGCTTATGGAAAAGAGACTTAGGATATACTCTCTCACAGAAGCTGGATAAGCTCATGTCTGAAATTAAGTATTGAAAAAGAGGCTAGTCTGAAAAATCATGAGTACAGCTCTTTGCACTGGAGCTGAAGGGAATCAAATGGATAAAAACCTAACCTGAATTTTGAGAAGGTTATACGCCCCAAAGAATCCCCAACTTGGAATAAAAGTATATGTGAATATTCAAGATTTAACATGATCTATAGGGCTTCAAACTTCTTCAAATAGAGAACAGACTGAGAAAGCTTTTCAACCTTGTAAGGGAGATTCAATATTGTCTTTATATGGGGTCAAGAAGGATAATGGGAAATTTAAGGGTCCTAGAGGGCAGAGCCAAGAACTACAATTGGGGTCTAATCAGAGTCATTCCCCAGTCCTAGAGAAGTGGGCTGTTGCAACACCTGCTGAGCAGGATTTTAGAATTGCTATAGTCTGATGATTCTTTGTGCCTCCAATTCTCCTTTCTGGATGGAATTGTGTGTTGTGATTACCCCTCTTTGATCATTGTCTGCTGGATGTATGAGGGGGCATATAACTAGTTTTTTTAGTTCATAGGTTTCTTGATCTGGACTGGAGGTACTTTCAAGAAGTCTCAGAATATTGGTCTTATACTCTAATTATATGAGACATTTATGACTTTTTTCCAAGGGAGGATGAATGTATTTTGGGGGACATAAAAAAAGGAAGTTTATGTTTGAATAAGAGAATAATCTGTGGTAGATTGTATATTTTTCTCAATTATTTGCTGCTTTACTGTGGGAGACTTATACTTTCTGCTTTTTTCAAGTCAGGCTTTGTCATGTGACTTGCTTTTTTTCCTGCTGCCACAATAATTGCATGCCCAAATAGGGACTGCTCATTAAGCCTGGGTCTCAGAATGAAGAAGAGCTAGAACAGAGGTGCTATCTACTCTCATCTGATGTAAAACACAAGTGAGAAATACATGTTTGTTGTAAGCCATTGGGATTTGGAATTTATAATCTCCTGAAGCATAATGTAGTAAAAACAGGTTAATACCATGACAGAGTTAACTATAGCAGAGCTAAAAGCAGAACAAGGGCTGTTGATGCCCTGTTAGAGGGCTCTTTTCATGGATCTCAACTCTTTTCATGAGTTAAGAGTATTTTTTTTAATGTTTTATTTATTTATTCATGAGAGTCAGAGAGAGAGAAAGAGAGAGAGAGAGGCAGAGGCAGAGGGAGAAGCAGGATCCTTGCCTAGCAGGGAGCCCAATGCGGGGCTCGATCCCAGGACCCTGGGATCATGACCTGAGCCGAAGGCAGATGCTTAACCATCTGAGCCACCCAGGCGCCCAAGAGTATTTTTGAAAGTTTAAGAGCTGGTCACAATTTTTAAAATACTGTTAGAACACACATGAGTATTAGAACATCAAGATATTTGCCCAGTCCCTCAAACTACACTTAGGACACATCTACTCAGCCAACTTAAATAGAAAATGGAAGCAATTACCTAACTAATTTAAGTTCGGCTATACCTTGGTTCAGTTATCTATATATTTAAAGGGAAAGGTATTTAAAAATTACTCATTTTTTATTCTCTTGGGTTTTGGGCTTAGGTATAGATGCAATGTTAAAATTTTCAGATTTACACTAAAGCCAGTTTGAAGTATGATAACTCTTGGAATGGAACACTAGATAAAAATGGCCTCTTTCTTTTCCCACTTGAGAACTGGAACCAATAAAATCCTGACTAAATTAACTAGAAACCTTTGCACAAGGGTCCAAAGCCACAAAAAATTATTGCATGGAACAGTTTTGAATTATCATACATCACTGCCAACTGCTAAAAGTAATACCCACAGCACTATCATATTTTAGTGTCTATCTTGGAGATATCATTTAATCACTTTTATCTTGCATTTGGATTGTCTTGTCTTATAGAATTGCCTTAGCCACTTTTCCCCCTTATGAGCTAATGAGGCTGATGTACCACTTTCTGTGTTCTTAGGTAACTGCTATTTAAATATATTCAACCTCACTTGTCCTTTATTAAGGCAGAAGGTCTCTACTCCACAGCTGAATGTGAAAGCTCTTTGGGATGAGATTGTGTCTTCATAATAAACCTGCTGTGGACAAGCTACCATTTGGCTCATAGAATGTTTTATTGCAGCAAAAGTAGCTGAATATATTCACTTTATTTTCCATCATTCTTACATCTTCTCCTCTTCGTTTAGATGGTATTTTTGTTGTTGTTCTTGTTGCTCAAAGGTAATTTTATTTTTCCTTGCTCCTTCATGTTTTAAATTTAAAATTGTAGGAAAACCTATTCAAGAATCCCTGGATGTCAAGAGAGCAGAAAAGATTTTATGACTCACTTTATAAATGAGCAAAAAAAAGAGGTGGAGGTGTGGGGGGCAGTAGAAAAGGAAGGAAGGAGGGAGGGAAGGAAGGTAGGTAGGTATATTGTGTCTTAGAAACAGAAGGAGTTTGTCCTAGTGTTTTGGTGTTTGAGTAGTTTTGGTGTTTGAGTATAAGGTTTTAAAAATGGTGGCCCAAATGATAATGGTGAAAAGACTATCACACTGAGTCTCAGAGGCCCATGTTCTTCTTTGGGTTCTTGACTGGCTGAGAATATGACCAGGGACAAATCTTTTCACCTCTAAATTTCCTTATCTACAAATTGAAGCCATTAGACCAGTGTATAGTTATCTTGATTTTCATTTGTGACCTATGATTCTAAAGAAATCACTTTAGGGAGAGGAACTATTTGGTCTAAACAGGGGTCTTATCCAGTGTATGTTCAAAGAGACAGATGGTCTTCATGTCTATCAGCAGTGTTACTGTCAAAAGTACCTAAAAGTTCAGGAGATGAAAAAGAAATTTTAACTGCTTTCTAAGAACAGAGCAATGTTTAATGTCCAAATGCTGCTGGCAGTACATTGCTACTCTTATTCGGTAACAGTTCAGCAACCCTTATTGGGAATCTCTAAAATGACCTTTCCTGGTTTCATTTTTATTTTGTTTTTTCTCAGACCTTGACTTGTCAGCCACCTGGCATGAAATGTAAGTTTTTTTCCATAAAACACTTTAAAGGGAATATACTCATTCTGAACATTTCTTGAAGAAAATGACCTCTTGCCTACAGAATTGCCAAGGCATTTGTGTTAAAGAAGTGTGCTTTTTACTGGGAGGCAATTTGGTGTATTTTGATTTATGCCCTTGACATGTTTTAAAGGTTAAGAAAATGTTCAGTGTATTTCTTCTTCTGGTGTTAGAGGAGTTGCTTCCTCAGATATGGCTGTTTAATGTTTAATACTCTTTAAAAATGATTAGACAGCTGGAATCAGTGAAGAAACAGGTTTGGTTTTTGCATGAGTATAATATGAAGAGCTGCTGCTGGTGCATATTCAGTTTTTTGGGGAAGTTGAAGTAATTTTAGGGGAGGTGGGGTGAAGGTGGGAGGTGCTTGAAAAGTCATTTCTCTTGTGGCTCTCTTTCTGTGGGCCTGCATATTTTGTTCGACATTCAGGAGATGTAAAATAAGGAGGTAAAATAAGCATGCTCTAAGCCACAGCTTTATGAGGAATTTACACCTTTTTCTTGTACAAATAAGAGCTGAAAGCTAGAAGAACAAAGGAGATTAAGTGAAAGCACTGCTCTTGAGTTTTAGCAATAAATGATGAGTTTGAAGTGATGTTGTTAAATTGACTGTGGGGTCTTGGATTCTGGGTCAAAGGTGTCATAAAGGTGATGAGATAGAAGGTATACCAAACTCTGTCCCCTTAGGCCAACCCACTTCATGGAAGCTAACCTCCTTTTTATTTGTTCATCTCTGGCTCTCATTTCCCTACCATGTAAAATGAAGTTGTTGGACTAGATGATTTTTAGGGTGCCTTTTGTGACATTTCTGTTTTTTTTTTTAATTAATGCTATTTTTTCGGTTCTTGTTTTTGTTAAATTTTATTTTATTTTATTATGTTATGTTAGTCACTATGCGGTACATCATTAGTTTTTGATGTAGTGATCTCTAGAACTTTCCTGGTAACCTACTCTTTCATATTGGGAGAAAGGGATCTAGTGAGTAGGACTTAATGTGCTGCTTTCCAGAGATATTTAATTATTTTTGGTCATCACAGTTGTATATTTTATTTTTAATTTGACTTTGAGTACCAAGGATTTTATCATTATTCATGTCAACATTCATTTCGATTTATTTACATTTTTATCACTTCTTGGCTCTTCACTCCTTGTACTTCAAGCTTTCCATCTGTGATTATCTTTCTTCTGACTAAATTCCATCCTTCTCCAGAATTCCCATTAGCTAGGCTTTGCCTCAAATTTTAGTTGGAACATAGTTGTTAGTTGGAACATAGTGAGTGGTCTATTAAAATAAGCTGCTATTATTATCCAAATATATATGATTTGTTTACTCATTTGCTTATTATCTGTTGACTCCACTAAAATGTAGGCCCTAAGAGGGTAGGAGCTCAAATTGCCATATTCCTCATTGTCCTCCATTGTCAGGCCAGTTGTGCAGCATGTTGGGGGTGCTCATTAAAGACAGAATGCCTGAGTGAATTCACTCATCCACTCACGCATTCTTTCATTCCACACATGTTGAATGAGTATCACTTGTGGATCAGACATTGTGCTAGGCTTTGGGATTACAAAGATAAATGAGCTTCCATCTCTGTACTCATGTGGCTAACCTTCATGGGAAGAAGTTAAGCAAAGATGCAAGGGCAATGCATGTGGCAAGAGGTATCGTTGATAATCCCTTGGGACTGGTGATATGGAACAGAAAGATGCTTTTGAATAAGGGTCCTCTAAACAGCACTTTGTATTACTGGCTTGTAAGATTGACCCAAGATTTTGGCTTCTGGAAGTGATCTTGGGTAGGTGAAAGTGAGAAGGAGATATCTGGTTATTTAGTTGTCCTAAATCTCATCAAATTTCTACAATGCAGGGAAGGTGAATTTGTGAATCAATAGGCATATTCCACTGAAACTAATGAGTTGGAAAAAATAGCCCGGAACAAAAAGAACTACTTTGTTGAAAGTGGCCATATTATACTCCACACAGCGATGATCATAGATGGCCATTACTTCAGGTTATGATGAAGGTAATTTCAGTTACCATGGGCCTACAGAGACAGAGCAGTATCCTTGAGAGTTTTCCTTTAGGGGCAGAGCACCTTGCTGAAATTCCAACAGAAGGACCTCAAAAAATATTTTAAGTCAGGGTAAGAAGATAGGCATCATGGTCTAACAAAACAAGTAGACTTTAGAATAAAACTTCTGAATTCTAGATTCTCTGCTTCATAGCTCTGTGATACTGGGTAAAAGACAACCTCTCTGGGAATGTTTCCTTTAAGGTGGGATAAAAATATCTATGATTGTGAGTATTAAAACAGTGTATATAAAATACTTGATACACAGTATACCTTCATAGTCATAGTAATATTGATAGTGGCAGTAAATGTACACAGTTATGTAAAGGAATATGCAAATTAGCTTGTAACTCTTTGCTGCCATATTTATTATTGTTGATGATTTCTGCCTCATGTGCTAGCAGCTTTGGCTCCTTTAAAAATTATCAGCTCAGCTAGGTTTGGTAGCCACCCTGCCTTGTTTATACTCAGGTTAATTTATTGCTGTTCATATGATTTTGTGTGAATGGATTTCAGGAGTCATGGACAAATCTCATCAATTGTCAAATCCTATCTTGGAGTTTGAAATACTTTCCCAAGGGCAAAAAACTCCCTACCCCCATCGGTCCCCAAATTAAAGATAAGGCTTAGATATTATGGTCTTCGTAGAAATGTTTCTTTGCTCTCTTCTCTTTCCCATTTGTCAGTCCACCATTTCCCCTGTACAGCTTCCAGAGAAAATTAGTCCTCTCTTTGTAGTTTGCCCATATTGCTTACATTTACTATAATTTATGGAAGGTATAATGTTTATTGTAAAATCATATAGATGTTAAAGATATTGTAATGTGAAAAAATGTGAAATTGGTGAAATGTGAAATTCTACACTAGGCTGCAAAGAAACTATATTCAAAGAAACGGGCAAAACTCCAAGGTCATTGGGCATAAATAATCAATTTCAAAGTTTCCACTATAGGCTGATTTAGATAGTTGTAAAATTTAGAAGAGGTTGGAGAAATTATGAGGACGTTTGAGAGTATGTGATTAGTAGCTGGTGGGAATGAAAGGAGCGAGAAAAATTATGCAGGGAGAGGACATAGCCATAACAGAGGACAAACATCACCAATATCCAGATTTGATGAGGCCCTTTCTTACTGAGAACATATTTACAGTCTTAATTTTGCAACATCTCCAAGAAATAGTTATTTCTGTACTAACCCCCCAATAGCTTGTTGGAATATTTTATGCACATAAAAATGTAGTTTTAGGTGAAAGAATCCCAATGCATTTAAAACCCAAATGCAAAAAACCATGTTCCCATGCCAATGAATTCATTTTGTAAATAGATGCTTATAATGACTTATAAGTAATTACAAAGTGATTGTATAAATTATTAAGTGATAATGAGTTAATATGGCATATATTTATAAGGGATGAATTATTGTTGAGCTTTTAAGAATACCAATGTTAATTACTGAAAGCTGTATTAGAGTTTAGGGGAAAAAGGCTTTACTAATCCATGCCTGAGGATATCAGAAGCAAGTGAACAGTATTAATCTGCAACCCATTTGTGTTAGATACATGGTATTTCTCCTGATGTATTGACCTTTTCTAAAAGGTAAATTAGGTTAGTTCAGCATAGCTTGTTCTTTGTGCCTATTGATAACTGTTTTTTTTTTCGTTGTTGTTTGTGTGTTTTTTTGGTGGGAGAGGGCAGAAATCTGGCAGGCATTATCAGCCACTGCATGAAACTGACCCCTTAATACCTTTTCTCAACTATGAAAACCATGACCACAATTACCCACCTATGGGGTGCTCTCACTTCTCATTATTCTATCAGTTCTCAAGGATTACTGATGTTTTATCTCATGATCAGTTTCCTGTGTTATTTTAGTGTCTTGGATGTAATTATTATAGATTTGCACTCATGAATTCTTTTAAAACAACTACCCACTTCTATTCCACTTAAAATTAACAAAATTTATACTCCAATCCAAAATCCTTAATCTGGCTTTGGAGACCTCCCAACCCTCATAAGCAAACTTGATGCACCTTTCTTATCTTTAACCATGATTCCTAAGTCTCACGGAGGTTCCTCCCAAAGGAGATGCATCAGATTTAATACACTAATAATTATTGCTTGTAAAACCATCTATAAGCTTTCTTGAATCAGGAGTTCAGGTCTGAGAGAATAGATTTACAACTTGAACTAAGTAAGGGAAATGCACATAACTAAAAAGCTTGTTTTAATTCAGCAGAAGGCTTTGGGCTAATGAAGGGAAGAGGTTGAGGAGCTCTAGCCAAAACTAGATTTTTAATTAACACATATTCATTTCATTTTCTCCCCCTCTATATCTGTGCTTATATAAAACTTGCCTGAGCAATGATAACTGAGATATAATTGAAAGATGAATAGGAGTCAGGAATCAACCAGGTGAGAAGTTGGAGAAGGCCATTTCAGACAGGTGAAGCCACATATATGACCCATATGAAAACTTAGGTGCCGTTTTGCATCGGAGGCATCTAAAGGTTAACAGAAGGGAAGATTGTGACTGATGAGGTGTTTATGGAAGAGTGATGATGGAAGAATATGGGGCCAGAAAGCACGGATTCTGCTGGACTGTGCGGGGCTGTGTGTAAAATGCCAATGGACTTAGATTTTGTCCAAAAGTCTTGATAAGCATTATGCTCCCAGGCAGAGCACTCTTATTTTAAAATGATCACCCTGGGGGTAGCATGAAGAAGCTGGAAGTGGGAGAACACCAATGTCAGGGATGTTCATTAGGAGGCAACTATAAGAGTCCAGAGAAAAGATGTCAGGAGCCTGACCCACCATGGAGAAATGTGGAGAACATGCCCTTGTGGGGCTCTGGAAAGTTCTGGGTAGTCAAGGAAAATAGCTGTAGTATTTAGCCTAAAAGAGTAAAAATAAGTCACAGAAAAAAAAAAGGACTATATTGTTCCTTTAAATTCCTTCTTTTATTTGGATATCTTACTTTTTCTTCCCAAGTTCCTATGCCCACTCACAATGGCACTCAATGGGGCTGTAGTGGCAATCGACACCACCCCTTCAGTGCAGAAGTCCACCTTATGCTGGGAGTCTTCTTGTCTATGGGCACAACAATTTAGAACATAATTGCATCACATGCCTGGACTAGGGCTTTGTAAATAAATAGCCAGGGACTATTTTGAATGGTAGTCTTTTATTACTGCAGAATAAAAGTGACCCAAACAAAGTGATTGAGTATAAACATTCTCAGGCATTTATAAGTCCTGTCACCTTACTCCCAGACCTACCAATGCTGAATTCCCATCATGGGTTCTCCCGAGAGAGCCTGAGACTGGGCATTTTAAATCTGTAAAGGCACAAGCAGAGGGTAGTTAGTGTTGGAAACATGCTGAGACCATCCAAAGGCAGAATCCTGACTTCCTTGACCAGTGTGGTAGCCCCTGGGAAGAGGAGCAGGTGCCTTTTAGTTAAAAGAATGAAATCTCTTCTTGAAGAGACCGGTGGTAGGAACATCACTCTGCTTTCAACTTTCATCTCACCCCGAAGGAGTGAAGAAAATCCACAGGAGGTGAGAGGAGAATAAGGGCCAGACTAAAATCAGGACAGAATCCCTCAGCAGCCAGACTGTTCTCAGGAGAGAGGGAGTGGGGACCTTTTTAAAGTCCATAAACAGATAATACCTCCTTTTAAAATTCCTATTCCAGAAAACTAAAAACCTGGCAGGCACATATATTAGTTGTGCATCTTTATAACTTGTAATAGTATCTTTATAATTCAGTAACTTTCTCCATGCTGATATTCTATTCTGTTTTCTAGGGTATTCTGTAAAAGGGCATATGATTATACATATACACACACACAACCCTGTGCCAGTACAAAAGGCACCAGGGCCTTGCCTGGGCCAGGTAAGGGATTGCCCACAGGCACTGCAAGCCGTGTTATCAGACGTGTTCATGAAGGACAGAAGCCCAGAACGTAGACCTGGGAACTGTGTCAGTGCCAAGCACCATGACACAGCAAATTAGCAACATGTTTAGAAAGGGAGCATTTAGATGATTTGAAGGGAATGTTTTTAGATGGAGCCTAGGAAAGAAGTATCATGTTAGGAGACTTGTCTTGTTAATGTTGGGTTTGGGGAGAGGGATGGACCTGCAGTCAAAAGGCACAGGGTATGTTCAGACTGCAGTAGCAATTTTTTTTCTTAATTTTATTTTATTATGTTTTGCTAATCACCATACACTACATTAGTTTTTGATGTAGTGTTGCATGATTCATTGTTTGCATATAACACCCAATGCTCCATGCAATACATGCCCTCTTTAATACCCATTACCAGGCTAACCCATCCCCCCACCCCCCTCCCCTCTAGAACCCTCAGTTTGTTTTTCAGAGTCCATAGTCTCTCATGGTTCATCTCCCCCTCCGACTTCCCCCCCTTCATTTTTCCCTTCCTACTATTGTCTTTTTTTTTTTTATAACATATAATGTATTATTTGTTTCAGAGGTACAGGTCTGTGATACAACAGTCTTACACAATTCACGGTGTTCACTGTAGCCCACACCCTCCCCAATGTCCATCACCCAGCCACCCCATCCCTCCCACCCCCACCACTCCAGCAACCCTCAGTTTGTTTCCTGAGATTAAGAATTCCTCATATCAATGAGATCACATGATACATGTCTTTCTCTGATTGACTTATTTCACTTAACATAATACCCTCTAGTTCTATCCAAGTTGTTGCAAATGGCAAGAGTTCATTTTTTGATGGCTGCATAATATTCCATTGTATATATATACCACAATTCTTTATCCATTCATCTGTTGATGGATATCTTGGCTCTTTCCATAGTTTGGCTATTGTGGACATTGCTGCTGTAAACATCGGGGTGCAGGTGCCCCTTTGGATCACTACATTTGTATCTTTGGGGTAAATACCCAGTGGTCCATTTGCTGGGGTCGTAGGGTAGCTCTATTTTCAACTTCTTGAGGAACCTCCATACTGTTTTCCAGAGTGGCTGCACCAGCTTGCATTCCCACCAACAGTGTAGGATTCCCCTTTCTCCTCATCCCTGCCAACATCTGTTGTTTCCTGACTTGTTAATTTTAGCCATTCTGACTGGTGTGAGGTGATATCTCATTGAGGTTTTAATTTGGATTTCCCTGATGCTGAGTGATGAGCACTTTTTCATGTGTCTGTTGGCCATTTGGATGTCTTCTTTGGAAAAATGTCTGTTCATGTCTTCTGCCCATTTCTTTACTTTTTTTTTTTTTAAGATTTTATTTATTTGTTAGAGTGTGGGCGAGAGAGAGAGTGAGCAAGGGTACAAGCAGGGGGAGCTGCAGGCAGAGGGAGAAGCAGGCTCCCTGCTGAGCAAGGAGCCTGATGTGGGACTCGATCCCAGGGCACTGGGATCATGACCTGAGCCGAAGGCAGACGCTTAACCGACTGAGCCACCCAGGCATCCCTCTTCTGCCCACTTCTTGATTGGATCATTTGTTCTTTGGGTGTTGAGTTTGAGAAGTTCTTTATAGATTTTGGATACTAGCCCTTTATCTGATATGTCCTTTGCAAATATCTTCTCCCATTCTGTCCGTTGTCTTTTGGTTTTGTTGAGCGTTTCCTTTGCAGTGCAAAGCTTTGTATCTTGATGAAATCCCAATAGTTCATTTTTGCCCTTGCTTCCCTTGCCTTTGGCGATGTTTCTAGGAAGAAGTTGCTGCGGCTGAGGTCGAAGAGGTTGCTGCCTATGTTCTCCTTTAGGATTTTGATGGACTCCTGTCTCACATTTAGGTCTTTCAACCATTTGGAGTCTATTTTTGTGTGTGGTGTAAGGAAATGGTCCAGTTTCATTCTTCTGCATGTGGCTGTCCAATTTTCCCAACACCATTTGTTGAAGAGACTGTCTTTTTTCCATTGGACATTCTTTTCTGCTTTGTTGAAGATTAGTTGGCCATAGAGTTGAGGGTCCATTTCTGGGCTCTCTGTTCTGTTCCATTGACCTATGTGTCTGTTTCTGTGCCAGTACCATACTGTCTTGATGATTACAGCTTTGTAATAGAGCTTGACAGACTGCAGTAGTAATTTGCCATGTGTGTCAAGAATAAACAAACATCTAGGATAGCAATTTTCCAGGTGTGGTCTCCGGACCAGCAGCATCAGCATCACCTGGAAACATGTTAGAAATGCAAATTATTGGACCTTTTCCCACATCTATTGAGTCAGAAACTAGGGAATGGGAACTGGAAATGTGTTTTAATAAGACCTCCCAATGTAAGAGGGTACAGAAATGTGTGCACATGAGAAGTATGAAAGGGGACAGACAGAGGAAGGTATGGACCGGGAAAAGTTGAGTTTTGTCTCTTGTAGATGTAAGTGGCAACCACTAGGTGTCTTACAGGTATAAGTGACATTGACTTCCCTTCTCCTGACTCCATGAAGGGTGGAAGAGGATATAGTAGGAATCGTTGCCCAACAATCTCAAGGTTGATAAAGTAGTATAATGGATTGTCTTCCTTAAGAAATCAAGATGGTAGCTACTCTGTTACTTTCTTCCCGCATTTCTAAATGCTAACCATGATTAATTAAATAAAAACCCTGTTACATTGGTTTAGTTAGAGCTCAACCACCACTGATTAGTATAATCACCTTAGATGTGGAGGCCACAGAACTCTTAGGGGAGAGAAACCTTTCAAATCTTCTCAGCCAAAGAAACCCAATAGCTCCCAACTCTTGCCCCCCCTGCCCTTCTGAAGCTGTTCAAACAGCTTATGGGGTTTAAGTAAGATTTTTCAAATTACTATTTGAGTGATATTAACTTGGAATATTTTCTTCTAGCCCCCAAAGATTTAATTTTTTAAAGGTGCTGCTAGATCATTATTAGCACAATTGGTGTCCTCATTAATAATCTGAGCTGCCAACATCCATGTCCTGGTTACCTTTGTGCTCTGCTATTTTACAAGCTGGTTGCAAGGAGCTCTCACAAGTCATTGCGTAATAATCAATTTGCTTTGCTTTCCTTCTAGATTCATTAAATTGTCTTGATGCCCATTAAGCATGCATTTCTCATCAACTAAGTGGTTTAAAATGAGGGCCTTTGAAACACTTCTAATTAGCTGTGTAAAGTTTAGAAAAAAGTTAACAGAGACCCCAAAAGGCTGTTGTTTGGAGTTTCAGGCCACAAATTGCTAGTTCCCAAGTAATGCAAAATCAAGAGTGCAGTTTTTCTTCCCTGAAGATCTCTTTGAAAAACCAAGATAAAAGAAAGTGCACTATTTACAGTAGTTGTCACATTTGTGGCTAATAATTGTTAATTAGGTTAACTCAGTTGCATAAGAAATGTGTTGCCTCACTTGGAGAGTGATGAGTGGGTTTTGCAAATGCTGTAGGCCTTTTCTGAGACTTGAGCCAAGGAGGGCTAACATCTAAAAGATTGTTAAAGTACTCCAAAGTGGAAAACATTTTTTTTTCTTGGAGGAAATCAACTGTAAAATTAATTCTTACCTAGCTCTAGGAATGGAAGGGCCTTAGCAAGGCCACTTTAAAGGTCTTCACGGGGCATGCTGAGAAAAAGGATGATCTCCTAGAGGTGTCCTCTTAGATTAGCAGTGGTTGTCCAACCTTGGCTGTGCATTGGAATCACTTGGAGAGCTTTGGATAAATGGTGATACCTGGACCCCACCTCATATTGTTTAAATCAACATCTCTGCTGGTAGTGTAGCCAAAGTGTAGCTATTTTTAAGAAGCTTCTCAGATGATTTTAATGGACAACGATGGTTGAGCACCACTGTCTTAGAATTTGCTAGTCATCATTTTCTGGTTCCCAAGGAAGAAATATTGGGTTTATTTGGAATAAAAAGATGCCCCTTCCACTTCCTACTCATTAGAGAATAACTCTTCCTCTATTTCTTTTGCAGAGCAGTAGAACAGATTCTCCAAAAGTCACTTGTGTGTTTTATTGATTGCTTTATTAAATCTTTAAAAATGTCATCCATTGAAGTTTGCATAAATAAATTATAAAATTTGTTTGCATTCAAACTAATCCCATAAGCATTCATGGATTAAGCATAGAGATGCATTTTTGGGGGGAGGAGAGGTAGAGGCTGCTGCTCTTAAAATAGGCCCTCAAAACAGAATAGCTAGAGTTGAGAGTCAGCTCAAAGATAAATTTTGAGCTCCATAGATTTTCCTTAGTACCTTCAGGTTCTAGAGAGTTCATGTAGAATCATGGCCCATACAAGTGAATTAGATAGAGGCCAACGCATGACACATTAGGGTTCCATGTGGCTTTCAGCTGTGGCCCCAGGTACTATGTACTACAATAAGTCCGGTGGAATTCCCTAACCTTGATAGACTGAACTTGGAATTAAATCTTCCATATCATTTCTTCATATACTATAAATGTAAAAAAAAATCAGGAGTTTCAAACTGACAACTGTCTTATATTTGACCAGCTTAGAGTTTTAAAACCTTAAACTAATGGAATTCTTTGAGAGTCAGGATACTGTGAAACAAGAGCCAAAAAAGATTTGATATTCATCTATTTTGGACAAAGCGGTCTTATGGGGAACCAGTCTTCCTAACACATTTTCTCCTTCTAGGGAAAACAGAGCTACATCTCATGCTCTGTCTCCCTTTCAAATCTACCAAATGAATTTCTTAAGACTTGGACAAATTCATCATTAATAAATATTTGGGGGCATGTTTTGTCTTATACACTTAAATATCACTTGTCTCCTCATTTAGGTTACAAATCCTGTGTACCGAAGAACCACTTATCCTTTTTTATATGTCCCGCATTACATGCAGTACAGTATTAGACATATCATGGTGGTTAAACAGATGCAGGGGACAAGTGGTACTATTGGAAGACACACAGAGTGTGTGTCTGTGTTACACATACATATAAATGTGATCTATACATATATGAATGGGGGGTGCTGAGGGGAAGAACTGCAGGTCATTCTTAGCATTTTGAGTGTGACCATTGTCCTTGCTAGTAGGTATGTCACCAAGTGAAGAAACAAATATCATGGACAGAAGAATATGGATGTTCTCATTGCGTCAGATACCCTAACTTCACACATTTACTGACAGACGGGAAATGAATGCCCCAAACAAACATCTGGTAATGAATATTTAAAAAAAAGAATGAGACAAAAGTTAGTAAAGGTGGGTTTTTAAATTTTATTTTCTTTAGGCCTTGGTTCAAACTAATTTCACTGTGTCCTCTGTAGCTTCTTATGATGTAGAATTTTATTTTCTGGGGAATTGCGGACTCTCTAGAAGAGCATATTAAACAATTATTCTTATCACTGAAGGCTGTTCTTTGACAGGTACACTAAGAGGCTAAAGAGAAACACCCTTTTCTGGAGAAAATGGGAAATAAGGGGAACAAATTCAAGATATAATTCTAATGTTTTACATACAGTCTCCCTACACTAGAAAAAGGTGATGGATAATTCAGGAAAAAATAAAGTACAAATTTGAAACCCTTTGTGAGCATACTAGCAATCTTAGAAAAAGAGGTAAGTAGACTTGGACAAGCCTTTAAAGCTAGATCATTGGATGTCGGCTCAGAATTCAGTATTATTTTGTCTGAGTAGGCCTGGTTCCAGTTGAGACTGGGCATAGCTGAAAAGTGAGGGGAGAATGGGTACATGATCAGATACAGTGACCTATAGCAGTGCAAAGCACATTTCTTCCTTTGTGCAATAATAGGGGAATCTCTGATTTCTGTTTCTATTTTAGTCATGCTGGTATTTACCTAGAGACCTCTGGTAGGTCCACATCCTAAACTCCCAGATTCATCTAAACCTGACAGATCAGGTGGAAAAGATAATAACCAGATAAATCCAGCATCAGAATTCAATTCTGCTTGTTCTGGTGGTGCTTTGACATTCTGGTTTCTAGTCTCTGCTTGTATGCGAGGCTGTGAAACTGGTGTGGTTTTGTCTTAGCAATGGACCATGCCTAGCAGAGAGATCCTACTAGTATTCATTAAACTCCTCCTACTTAGCTTTATTGTAACTCATATATTCCCCAGTCAGAACTGTTTCCTCTCTACCCATGACCAACCATAACTTTTATTTTTTTCTGCCTTTCTCCTCAAATTTAGTGCTCTGTGAGAATCTCAGACTACCTTCATTTTCCTGGATTTTTCCAGATTTGTGATGGTTTGGGACTTCCCCTCTTTCTCCATCATCATTTGGGCAGGTTGGAATTATTACAAGGTTGGCTGGGACTCAGTGACTCAGAAAGTTGAAGGTCTGGGAAACTTGCTGGCTTTCTTCTCAAATCCTAACCTCTGTTAGCCAATTGGAAATTGCATTTTGGATGTCTCGGCTGAGGTGCCTTCAGAAATCACTATCACTCAAATTCGTATTTCAGCTACCATACAATGGGCAACTGAGACAGAATTATTCTCTCAGAATACCTCCATCATGAAATCATGTGCCAAAATTGTATGCTTTTAATAAAAATTTAAAATGATCTGTGTGTATTTGGAAAGCCTTTTAATGACTCTTTCATGGATGGATTATATTTTCCTGAGGTTGGGACAGGAGATTTTTTTATTCAGGGATGAACAAACTGGCTGCCATCTTATACTAAATCTCAGTGAGAGTAAAGAAGGTATTTTAAGGAGAAAAAGATGAAGATTAAAATTTAAAGAACCAATAAAAATAAATGTGATCTCCTTTGTATCTTAGAGAAATGTGTATCTTGGTGCTATGGGGAAACACCACTGTGATTTGAAAGAAGCTTTCCACTTTCTGATGAGTTGTGTTCTGAGAGCTCATTTATAACTTAGATTTTGATGTTTGGTGAATATAGCAATTCTGTAAATAACAGTGAGGTCCCCTGGCCTATCCACTTGAGTCCATTGAATTCATGGAGTAGCTGAGATATTGTATACTTGCAACACATTAAAATCTTCAATGTTGGTTTTTGAGAAGAGTAAATTTAATTTAAAACCAAATTGGGAAATAGATGTAGACTTTTTAAAAACTCTAGAAGGACTCAAGGGAGCTTAGAGCTCCGTTTTTTTAAAGTAATTTTCATATGACTTCCCTTATCTTTGATTCAGATATTTCTCTACTATTTTTTTTCAAATAAGATATGATTAAGATAATTTCTTGTTTTTGATTTCATTTGGAAGAATGTGGGGAGGAGAGGAGATAGAGAATTGGAAGAGAGATTTTTCTGTGGTAACTTTAAAGTATTAAAAGAAGATTATTAAAAATAGTAAGAACAGACAAGAAAAGGAATTTTTGAGATCTTATCTATACTGGCAAAAGGAAAACAAAAAGCTAAGTTGGCTGTACAAGTCTTACTTTGCACGTTTCTGATATGCATGAATTACAGTTACCACATTGGTGTTAAGTAGCACCAGTCCCGAAAATATGGTTCAAATATTAGTTACCCCAATATGTTAACTGTACATAATTGTGTAAAGAACAAACTTTGCTGGTTCAGTGCACGAATTAAGTAAATAACAGATAACATCATGGTCAGTGGCCAATTATTAATTTCTTTCAAATTCTGTGGTGATTGGTCACCACACACCTATTATTCAACCATGCACAGACAGCACGGCATATTGTCGTGTTGCATCTCTGTCTTCTAGTGATGAATCCACTTGCCATTTTACAAAAGTGGATAATGAAAAGAAAAAAGTAGCCAACAAAGATGACAGTGCAGTAAACAAAGAGAAAGTGATAATGTTGGAAGTGAAATTCAAATTGAACATAAATGGAGTTAGAGAACAAAGAGCTGACTTTGGGACTGTTGACACCACAATTGTTTGAGAGACTGCACATAAAGCCAGAGAAACTGAGTAAAGGCAAACTCACTGATGTAAAGTAGTTGCAGTGAAAAAGATGAAGGTGTCCTAGACGAAGTGATTCCACTAAAAACTTTGAAATTAAAGGAAATCTCAGAGATATTTCATAGCATTGAAAGTGAAAAGTGTAAAATGTTGGAAGCCAGTCTAAACTTAGGAATATGAAAATTTGCCAAGATAAAGAAAGAAAGCTCACTCTGTGTTGTAAGTTACACAGTGAGAGAGGGAAACACAGTTCAAAGAACTCTTGATAAGTTTTTTTTTTTTTTTTTTACAAAGAGTTGCTCTAATTCTCAATGTTTCTAATGTTTTAAATTACAGTGTGCTAAATAAATATTAGTTTTACTATTTTTCATCACTATATACCTTTGTAATTGACAATAGGTTTTTAATATTATCACAAAATTTTTTAAAGAATCATAGAACAATTACGATTTTCTCAAATATTGAAGATCCGTTTGTATAGTGTGTGTGCTATGTGAAAACATAAAAACCTTAGTGGGGTGTGTGTGCGCGCGCGCTTACCCACCTATGAGATTGCCTCAGAAGAGCATTTGAAGTAGGACTAGATTTATCTTGACACTGTTAAGATCTTTTTCAAGGTAATTTCTCAAAAGCTAATTCTCACTAGATAAATACCGTCTATTCATCCACTAATTCCTGAGCTTTTTCTTTGCTTGATTGCCTATTTAGTTTGTGTAATTTAACATTTTGGTGTCATATTTGTCTTAACTTTTCATTTTTTTCTTACTAGATGTAAGCAGATAAGGAAGAATGATTTGTAAATCTTTCTAGCTTGAAATTATTGTACCTTTCTGTTTCTCTTTGAAATTTAAATAATTTGAGGTGAATAAGCGTTGTTTGTACATATTTGGAGTTTGACATTTTTGAAGTTCAGTGCCAAATCACATGCTGAAATTTCTCATGAATTCAATAATACAGTTCAAAAAACACATATCATATTATCCTGTTTTGTCCTTTATAGTGTGTCACTCTCTGAAGTTACTCTTTATAATAGCTATTTACTTGGTGGTTTTGGTTTTCTTTACTAATATCTAAGCTCTAGTTTTGTCTCTCTTGCTCACATTATCTTAGATTAGTGCCCAGGATATAGTAGGGCATTCAGAAATATTTATTGAATAATAATAGGTAAAATAAGTACAAATAACAATATAAATAAATAATAACATACATTAAATAATAAGGACCATGACAAGTATTGGGGGATACAATGATGAATAAAACACAACTCTTGAACTAAAGCAGCTGCAATCTAGTCAGAGGTAAGAGGCACACATGAAAGGAAATATACTGCATTGCAGTAAACAAGAAAAACAGAAGAGCATGTTAAAAAAGCAAAGAAAGCGCAGTGGTAGGCGGGGAGGCAAGGTGTGAACTTCATTTTGAAGGAGGGCCAGTGGCTCACTCAGCAGACAAGGGAGAGGAAAGAAGAAAGAAAACTCCCAAGAAAGGGAAGAGTAAGGATGAAAACAGAAACACAAAAGAAAAAGACATTCCCAGAGAACTAGCTGTGCCATGTGGTATTGCCTAAGCAGAAGTGGGAAATGGCTGCAAATGCCAGCAAAACAAAGGTCAGCTCAGCCAATGAAAGAGCAAGTCAGAGTATCAGCTATTAACTTTCTACTTTCTTCACCTCCTTGCAAGAGTTATAGTCATAAAGAGGTATAAGGCATGAATTTTGCAACAACAGTTTCGCTGGGGAGATCTGAGATGAAGCTAAAAAAATATAAATAACAGTACAAATTAGCATGTTCAATGTGTCAAAGGGTCTTATCTCCATGTCTCTGCATACTCTATCCCCTCTGTTTGCTCATATTTCTCTTCCTGGCCCATTCTCTTTTTTTTTTTTTTTTTTTCAAGACTCAGCTGAGCCCTTTCCTCCTTTGGGAAGCCACCTGTCCACATTGACTAAATAACTTATCTCTACTCCAATAGTCCCTGTTCTCTGTACTTACCATGGCACTCCTTGGGCTTTACTCCCAGTTGTATTTTTCAGGTACACCCTTGTCCAGCCCTGGAGATGTATTTCTGAAAGAGTCACTTCAGCATCTCAGCTATATGGGTTCATAAAGCATAATCCCTAAGGACTACATTCTCAGTATTTTGTGAGGGAAATTTTGTTGTTGTTGTTGTTGTTTTGTACTCTTCAAATTCCTTGAAGTCATTACTTCAAGTGTCTTAGACATGTTTCCTTCCACTTATTAAATATACAGTCAATTCTTCCAAGTAACAGATGGATCTTTGATAGATCTCATAGTATCATTGTGTTACCAAATCCCCTTTGCCTGCTACTCTTTAATGTCAGATTTCTGGACTATTCCCTAGAAAGCACTTCCTTGAAAACTTTTCAGTGGGACATTTCTGTGTGTGTGTGTGTGTGTGTGTGTGTGTGTGTGTGTGTGTGTGTGTGTGTGTACAGGTACGTGTGCTGGCTTAGTGCCATTGCTTGTATAACTGTTGTCAGCTATTATGGGTTAAAACTGTTCTATGTTACAAAAAATAAATGATAAAAAGAAGTCTCAGGAGTGTAAACACACTGTAAAACAAACTCACTGGGGATAACAAAGTAGAGTTCTCTTTGGCTGAGAGCAGAGATAGTATGGTTTGTTAATGTTTATTGGTCTAGAATTATGCAGCTTTGTCACCCTAGTTCTCACTGGCTGAGAATATTCAGTAATACTTATGCATTACAATACTAAGTATAAAAAGTGTTTTATGATACCTTACTGAATATATATTCTTTTTATTTTAGAGAAATAATTGAGTTAAATAATGTTAGACATTAAGCTATAAATCTGGCTTATTAGTTTTTTTTAGCTATATAACAAATTATGGCAAACTTAGTGGCTGAAAATAACAATAACTTATTCTTTTACAGTTCTGGAGGACAGAAGTCCAAAATAGGTCTCAGTTGCCTAAAACTAACATGTCAGCAGGGCTGCATTCTTTGGAGGCTCTAGGGGAAGCTCTGTTTCCTTGACTGGCTTTTTCAGGTTCTGGTTGCTGCCTTCATTCATTAGCTTGTTGGCCCCTTTTTCAAATCTAGCAGCACAACATCTTCACATCTCTCTTTGATCCTGACTTCCTCTTCTGACCTTTGCTTCTACTTTAAAGAATACCTGTAATTACATTGAGCCATCTAAACAATCCAAGATAATATCTTCAGGTTTGGTTTATTAGCAATTCTTGCAACCTTAATTCTCCCTTGTCATGTAGCATAATATGTTCATCAGTTCTGGGGGATTAAAATGTGAGCATGTTTAGTGAGGGAGCACTTCTCTGTCTACCACATCTGGTTATTCATCTGTCTCTCCGTTAGAAAGTGGCTGAGGTCTGTGATTTCCCTGCTTTAGCTTTGCATACTGGCTTGCTCTCTTAGTAGGTACCAAGAAGTAGGCTTCAAGAATTCAGAGGAGGAAGCTCTACCTCAGAATATGTGTAGTCTGGAAGAAGGCATCTTCAAGGGAATAGGCTTCATTTGGGCCTTGAAGAACAAACATTATTACAAGAACAGGGATGTGGTCTAAGGGAGGACAGAGGGAGAAGAGGTGCAGAAGAAAAGATATAAAAGGACTGTTTATAGAACTGTGAACAGAGTGGGGAGAGAAGTTTATTTTCCTATGAAGCAGGGCTTTCACTAAAGAAGCAATGTTGTAGGATGTAAATGACATTTGCAATTACTTTTCTATTTCTTTTTCATGGCTGATTGAGTCTTGATACTGTTGGGGTTATGGGAGATGCTAGGGAACGAGGCATGCTCTGGCTCAACAACTGAGCTTTTATGAGTCCCTTATTTCACAAGGGAGGGGTGAGGTAGGGAAAGCAGAGTCAGGGAAAGTTTGTCCTTAGCCAAGGACTCCGCTAGGAGTCTAAATGTTGGCATTTTTTTCTTTCCCCAACTTCCAGAACAGTCACCAGATTAACATCCATTTTCATCTCCAACAAATCTGTGATCAATGGGGCATGACACATAGCCTGATGCAGGCTTATGGTGCTTTGGTGGAGGCTACTGATCAGATAGCCCTGCATGTACTAAAGAAGAGTCAGAACCTTTAGAACATGGAGGCTTTTAAGTAAGAACCCAAGGCTGGTGTAGGAATCACTTGTCCTGTAATCACAGAAGGCCCATTCCTGCTTTTACTTCCTTTTTCTCAAGTCTCACCTTGATCACTGTACTTGTTTTAAAGTATTTCTCCCTGCCTCCCTGCTCATTCATTGCCTAGTAGCCAGAGCTGTCTTTCTGAACTGTGCATGAGATTATTTCACATTACATCTTAATACCATTCAATGGCTCCCCTCTATCCTAAGCATAAAGTCTAAATTCTTTATAAGTGCTTTCCATGAATAGCTACCTACTTAGCACCAACTCTTATCATTCCCACAACCTACTATCTACCTGCATGTTCCACTAACTGTGGAATACCCCCATTTGTCCAAGAAACAGTCATTGAGCATCTGATTTGTGCCTTTATATGAGCTCCTGAATTTCAATAAAATTCATCTAAAAAATATCCATTTGACACTTGCTGGGTGCCTTTGCCTATGCTCTCTAATGCTGCAGAATACCCATGTGTTACTTATTGGCCTGGTAAAGACCACCTTGGCCAGAGCCTTGGCTAGGGCCTGACTTAGGCAGGATGTACCTTAGTCAAAGAACAGGGCATTTTCAAAGCATTATTTTTAGGAGCAGCCATGAGAGGAAGAAATAGCATCAGAAGAGCAGATGGCTTGTGTAATTGTGCCTGGATCAGCTCTAACCCTGACCTTGATGCTCCTGGCCATGTTCTCGCTACCATACCTTGGTTCCAAGCCAGTTAAAGAATCCTAGGTTGG
This sequence comes from Callorhinus ursinus, assembly GCF_003265705.2. Taxonomy (NCBI): domain Eukaryota; kingdom Metazoa; phylum Chordata; class Mammalia; order Carnivora; family Otariidae; genus Callorhinus; species Callorhinus ursinus. Next base: position 95,159,338 of record NW_027397064.1, read on the forward strand.
GTCTGACTTCTTTTCCTTATCTTAGAGTCTGAATTCCTGAACATCTTCTTTTTCTTCAGTCTTCTTTCACGAGTCTGGAAGCTTCAACTTTGGGGCACTTAAAACACAATATCTGATTTTAATTTTTGAACACTGAGTATAATTCCCCACACTGGTAAGGCACACGATCATTCCAAATCTCTCCACATCCTCCTCTTGAGTGGAGCTTTATTTAAAATCTAAATAAGAATATGACTGCTCACCTAAGAGTGATTTCCTTGTGATTTTGGCAATGCCCTTTCTTAAACAGATGGAAATACGAGACATACTGCTCAGCTTGGCTGATCTGAACATGTAAGTATTTGCTAACTCATATCCACACAGACGGGCACTCAGAGGCTGCAGTAGTTTGAGCTTGGTTGGACCTATTAATCTGGGCAGCTATATTTATTCTGATGGTTTGTCTTGGCCTCCATCCTTAAAGAGGGAATTTCATTACAATTTTTATAATCTTTCTTTGCCTCCTCATTAATGTCTCCATACTCAGCAACCATTCAGTAAGTGTGACTCCCCCCAACCCCGACCCCGTATCTTTGCAGATCATCTGGCAATTGACAAGTGAGAAGGAAGGTATTAGGTTTAGAAGGACCTTCTTTCCAATTAGGCAGGTGTCAAATGAACTGGCAGACTGGGTTCTATCCATGGAGGGTAATCTTCCAATAAGGGCAGTCAGGCTTCTTTCCATTGAGTTTCTCTAGGTATAAGTGAGGGCAGGCAATCCTCTCTCAACCAAAATAAAGGGACTCATTTGAGATTTTCTAGTTAGGTTTCCTCCAGGGTGGCTGGCATGGGCAGGATTAGGTCTAGCCACAACTAGGAGCATGGTCAATTCCTCCTTGTGTAAGGTATCTATAGTAGGTATCTAATAGTTCTCCTGAATGCATCTCCCTTCTTATAATAACAAGCTTGATAATTCTTTGAGGAGTCACCCGCTGCACAATTTCAATACAAGTAGAGTAGGCATGCTAAACTCAACATCCAACCCAAACATTCTTTACTATCCAAGAGCATGTTGATGACTCTAAATACTATGCTCTATTTTTGACACATGAGAATTGATGTTTCTTTCACTAGATAAGTTCCACCAATCATACTGTGTTACTGAACCCCAGCATGGGGATCTGGAATTTCTTAAGTATCTGCATTGGGATTTACTTGCTCCTCCTGGGAAAGAATGAAGCTTGCAGTTGCTAGAGGCCGGCTAGTGATGGCAGGCAATACCAACATTGCTAACAACAGGCATCACTCAAGTGGTCAGATAGATTAGTGTAGTTTCTATAGCTATAGGTTATAAAGGCTATATTTTGTTATGAATAATTTAGAACATTTCCTAGAACTTGGGGTAAATTTTTGGCCCAAGCCATTGCAATATAACTTTTCTGAGTGTTCCTCCATATGCAAAAAATAGTTCATGTTCTCCTCAAAAGGCTGTATAGCCTGGTAAGGCAAAGACTACTTTATTACTGAATGCAGCTGATTTTTTTTTTTCTTTTTGGTCTGTGGCCTGCCGTATGGAGAACACTAATAGCTTTTGCATAAATCTTCATTTTTCTTAATGGAGGTTGAATATCAGCCTTAGGATTCCTGAAAAATCAGGTATCATCTGTTTATACCATTCTCCTGAATGGAACCCTTGGACTTGAGCTGTTTGGTTCCATAATAAATTGCAGGTGTTGAAAGAGATTGGCATAGCTCTCCTTAATTGTTTGTCACACAGCTAATCTGATGAGGACATCAAGGCCAGGGAGATGTGTTTTAAGCAGCAGCACCTGGCAGGTTTCTCATGAACAGAAGCAGATTCTTGGACTAAGAAGTCGGGAGACAAAAATGTTAAGGATTCCTCTCTTTTCTTATAAATAGTTCTAAGAATGTTAGTCAAGGTTTGGCTTAAGTTTGTGAATAAAATGCAAATAAGAACTATATATTTAAAAGAACATAGACTTCGGAAAAAAAAAAAAAAAAGAACATAGACTTCGGTGTAAGAGAGTCCTAGGTGAGAATCCTAGCTTATCCCCATTAGTTATCTGTCCTTCAGCAATTAAATTTTCTGAGTTTCAGTTTCTGCATTAATGAAATGGGGATAAAAAATAACCTTTTTTTAGGGTTGTTACAATTAGTGTTAACCTAAGCACCATACCTAGCATAATGGAGGCCAGTGGTTCTCAAAATGTGGGCCCTGGACCAGTAGCATCAGTATCACGGGGAGCCTGCGGGGAGGTATTTTTTTTTTTTTTAACTTCTTCCCATTCTCTCCCCAAACATGTTGAAAGAAAAATTCCATGGCCCAGCAATCTGGTTTAACAAGGTCTCCAGATAATTCTGATACAAGCTAAAGTTTGAGAATTACTGGTGTCGGCAGGCCTTCAAAAACTGATTGTTAAAATGAGAAAAAAATGGAGCCAGGATTCAAAATACAAAGTAAACACAAGAAGTCAGAATTTGAAGTCTAATTTCCAGAAGGAGGGAGAAGAGTAGATGAGCAAGGAAGACCATGTAAAATCCACCCTAAATGGAGCACAGTGGGTTTCTAAGCACATAGTTGTGTGTCCTTGGTAGGACAGTCTCTGGTGACCCACCTGAAATTGTTGGTAAACCTGTGAACACCGTGTTCCATTTGTTTGCTCCTCAGCAGTTGCCTGAGTTACTTCTCTTTCATATCTGACTGCTCTCAAATCAAGTCTTCTGGAGTCTTTTCTCCCCCCAAATAAACAACATTTAGATTTATATTTGGAATTTAAACATAAACTTTTATAATGAATTAAGTTTATAAAGGCCCTATTTAAAATAATACAAAACGTTTTATATTAAGAGAATTATGGCATAACTTATCTCTGAAGGAGAGTAATTGCTGTGTAATAATTACAGGTTTTGCATATAGTCCTTTTTATGTTTCCAATGAGGATTCTGAATATATTTGACCTATGTAAGAGAAATTGTAACATTTACAAACTTTTTCAGTATTAGTAACAATACATAAATTTTATATAGCTTTTTATGTGCACTCCGATATGTCTTCATATTTATTCACTCAATCTGATTCCTACCACAGCAGATCAAAAAGACTGTGAGTTCAACATTGTCCAGGATTTTGAGGATATGGCATTATCAACGTGCAAAGTTGAGACCACCAGCATTTGAGCATCCGCTGAGACTGCACGGTGTTGTGTTGCAAGATCAGAGTCTATGGCACTTGTGAGGAACAGTTTGGCAGATACCATCTGCACAGACTCAGTCTGAGAATTTCATCTCTAGTCAGCTGGGGTGCCATCCACACCTCCTGGAAGTGCTCCAACCTTGTAATTGTATTCTGCCTCTCAAAATCACGCCTCATCTTTCTAATTGAATAATGCTCCATTTCGTCATGCTGATTTTAAATACTTTCTCCTCACGTTTCCAGAGTTCCTGAGTTAAATAACAGACATCTATCACAACTCTGAGAGGAGGTGTATGAGGAAGAGCAGCTCTCTAGAAGTAGGTCCCACCCCTGGAGGCATCTCCCAGCTATCAGTCTAAGACACTCTCCGAGGGTCTGTCATTAACTCCTCTGTGCCCACAGTCACCAGCTTCTCGCACTCATGCAGTCAGAAGATTGGCCTGAAGGGCAGCACCAACCCATGGGACCATGGCTTGCTGATTAGGAAAGCAGGAACTGCTTTTGCCAGATTTTCTTTTCAGCTTCATTACAGAAACCTCATTTAGTTCTTCAGCTGCTTTAAGCAATATTTCTGAAAGAAGAAAATTTATTATTTAGGAAATTTGTTAGTTGATCCTCATATGCTGCCTTTGGCTCTTGTCCCTTCTCAGTGGCTATGAGAAAATACAAAAGAAATAATAGATTTTGTTCTTATCACAACTCATTCAATTAATAACCCTTGAGTAATTACTCTGCATGGGCAATTAGAATATGGAACTATGGATCATATCTAGAATCTATCTTTAAGGAAAGAACAAGGAACAAGGAATATAAAATGGGCTCTGTTTACTAGTCTGATGGCAAGTGCTCCCTGGAACCACATCCTACATCATGTAAAATCAATGCAGAGGTCAAGAATCTGAAGTGGCATAGAGTCAGGACAGAAGGCTATAAAGACCCTTCGGATAGAGGTCCTTCCACTGAACAGTGTCTATTACTGTTAGAATAGTTCCATTAGAGAACTGTCCATCTAAAAGACATTTCTAACTCAAATGCTTTGAAATAAATAGGACAAAAAAGAAAGTCCCAAATTTTGGAAGTACATCAATTTTAAGTTCAGGGCAGCTGCATACAGTGTGGGGATTGACCATATACAATTACTGGGGGCACAGTTCACATAGACTGTTAACTAGCCTGCAATGTACAACCTGTAGAAGTATGTGTGGCAGTTCTATGTGAATTCTTCTGAAAAGAAAAAAAATACAGAATTTATTTGAAAACATGGTTTATGCCTCTTAATTTAATTATTCACAATTTGCGACTTATTTGTAGCTAAACCAGATTTCTGGTCTTTTGTTGCCAAACCAGATTTTAGGCATATCTTCTAAATATGGTGTAATAAAATTTCTCCACTGTCAACTTTCCATGAAGTGTCTTAGTCCTTATTTTTAGTAAGAATCTCAACCCTTCTATCCTCCTAGATTTCCAAACTGGGGAAAATACTGGGTTTTCTTCCCATGGACAATGTTCATGATCTTTAACTTTTTTCCTTCTTGACCACAAAACTTTACTATTTTACATTCCTTTGTTCAGCTCTCCTGCTCAATAACTGTAAAACTAGTTTGTATTACAGTAGTTAAGACATTAGTGTGCTTTATAAATATCTCAGATAATACATAAGCATTGGACAAAGTGATCTCCAAATACCACTTTAACGCCCTTGTCCTTAGGTTGTGAGGTTTCTTCTCCTCCTCCATCTCCTTCTTCCCCTTCTTCTTCCTCCCTTTTTTCCCTTCTTCCCCTTCTTCCCCCTCTCCCTCTCCTTCTTTTTATTCTTCTAAAAGCAGCTTTCTGTCATAACCTTTGTCTGACCCTTCATCCACATTTTGGACTCTTCATTCCTTCCCCTTGGGGTCATTTTTACCGTAAATTTCCCATGATCTCCCCTTGTACACACTTCCAAGTTTAAATCATTCCCCCAACATAATCCTTAGCACAGGTTGAATAAAGGCATGAGTTGGTGAAAGGAGGCTCTTGCAGGAAATTTGGTGACCACCTTTGGAACTCTGGGTCTGTGGAATAGAGGGAGACTAGCAGAGGTGAAGCTGAGGTCCTTCAAGGTAGAGAGGGGTGTGACACCCCAAGTTGCTGGATGCATTCTTATGACAGTGATGTAGAAGATCTCTTTTTGACTCCAATTTGTAAGTGTAACTTTTCAATCAGATGTGTGTACACACTCTCAGTGCACACAAATTCTCATTTTCCAAGGAGAGATACAGGTTCCTTGTCTAAACACCCAAAGAGAAAAGAATTGTTAAGTGTCCTGTAATTTGTAGTGCCACCTCTTTTTAGTGGAGTTAGATTTAAACATTATTATGTAGACAATGTGTCCTGCCTGGTTTATCTAGAGGGCACAGCCTCCGGAAAAAATACAGTGAGTATAGGCCTATCATTTTATTAGAGAGTTTAATCCCATGGGATGAGTGTGAGAGACAGAAGAGTGAAACAGGGCAGGAAAGTCAGCATTTTCTAGAATGCCTTAGGAGACAGTAATTGTTAAATGTAACTAATTATTCAAATTTCACAGGAAAAACGGAGTCTTAGGATTATCCATTGGGGTGAAAAAAGGAAAAATAAATCTGGTGGCTCCTGTATTTGTCAAAGTTTATGCTATAGGGAGTTAATTTCCTCACACTTAGATTGTGCATGTGTAGACCCTAGGTGAGATTCTCTGATGACTTTCATAGGGAAACATGGGAGGGGAGGTAGAAGGGGCACCGTGTGGGCGAGAGGCAAGACACTGAAGCCTGTGCCTATGAGAAGTAGTGGAACCCAGATATCATTGAGGCAAGGGAAATCTAAAGCGGTCCACAAGAGGTGTCGGCTGCAGTCTCTTAGTTTGCCCTGCTTCTCAAGTCATATGTCCTTGGACATGAGACAAATTAGAAATTAATTTATTACTACACCATATGTAATCTATTCCTTTCTTCCTTCCCTCTCTCCTTCCTTTTTTCATTGTGTAATAGAACATATCTGTATTCTCTCTCTCTCTTTTTCTCACACACATACACACACACCCCAAATGGTACCAAATAGGTTCTATGAAAAATAACTATTCTCAGCCAAGTTTTACTCCCAAAAGAAACCACTTTTTAAATATTTTTAAAGAAAAATGACTTTAATGGTTTTTCTAAATGGCATATTGTCTTGTTTAAAATTCAAACAAAATAGAAAGTATAACAAAGTTAAAACATTATTTAAAATCCTGCCTAAATAATCATGATTAACATCAGATGCATAGATTTTTAAACAGCATTCTAAGTATGAAGGTGGAGATAGGTAAATCTATAGTTGGGTAAGTGATAGATGTAGATACAATTTATTAAATGAGAGAAGGCTCCTCATTTTTTATCAAGTCAGTTATATTTATTTTCTCTAGAAGAAAAAGACAGAACTACAATGGAAAGAATTGCAAGTAAATGTGAGGATTGTACAAATAATAAGTATTTTTAACAAGATATATATTTATCTTATAAAATCTCTATGTAAAAACAAAAGAATTGTGAAACTCTAAGAATTTGCCATGGTTATATTTTTTTAAACTCCATATTTAAGTTTTATACTACACTAATTAACTCTCTCTGTGAAGGATGGGGAAATTAGCACTCTCTTTTTTTTCACTTTTCTTCTCGGGTTTCACTATTATTATTTTTTATAATTTGAAGGTTGATAACCATTTTAGTCTATACATTATTGTCAGTATAGAATTATAGTCAGTAACCATAATTCCCACAGTTATGTAACTTTATTTTTATATTTAATTGAATTCAGTGTTCATAACCATCATTTTGCAATGCTTTCTCTACTCCTGGTTCTTTATTTTTATTTATCCAACAGTTGGATGGATTTTGGTATTAAAATGGCTTCTAGGAGTTAAATTTCTTGAGTTCTTGCATGCTTAAGAACATCTCTTTGTTGCCTTTGTGCTTAAAGACAAACGATGTTGGGTAGGATATTCTTAGATCACTCTATCTTTTCTTTGAGATCTCTATAGACACTGTTCCACAGACTTCCATATTGACTATTAAACTAGACTAAGCTCCTTAAATCATCTTTTAATTGACTGGATTTGTTTGTGAAATGTCATTGTCATCTTAAGATTTATTGAGAGAGAAAGGGAGAGAGCACGGGTGGGAGGAGGGCAGAGGGAGAGAATCTTCAAGTAGACTCCCCACGGAGTGCAGAGACAGACACTGGGCTTGATCCCAGGACCCTGAGATCATGACCTGAGCCAAAATCAAGAGTTGAACACTTAACTGACTGAGCTGTCCAGGTGCCCGTTGTCATTTTTTTTTTTTACATGCAGTATTATATTAATAGTGATTCAATGTTTGTATGCATTGTGAAATGGTTGCCACAATAAGTAGAGTTACCATTTGTCACCTTACAAAGTTACTACAATATTATTGACTGAGTTCCCTGTGTAGTACTTTACATCCCAGGATTTATTTATTTTATAACTAGAATTTTGAACTTCTTAATCTCCTTCACCCATTTTACCCCCCACCCTCTGGCAACCACCAATCTATTCTCCGTATCTATGAATCTGGGTTTTGCTTGTTATTTTTTTGTTTTTTAGATTCATATAAGTGAAATCATATAGTAGTAGTTGTCTTTCTCTATTTCCCTTAATAGAATACCCACAAGGTCCATCCATGTTGTCACAAATGGTAAGATTTCATTTTTTATGACTGAGTAATATTCCATTATGTCTATCTCTTCTATTGTGTGTATATTGTGTGATATCTATATATCTATATTTCATATCTTCTTTAGTCATTCATCCATTTATGGACATTTAGCTTGTTTCCATATCTTGGCTCTTGTAAATAATAATTAAATAAACATAGAGATGCATATATTTTTTCAACTGTATGGTCCTAGACTTTTGTATGTTGAAAGGTATTTGATTCCTGATTCAGTCTCAATACTAGTAATTGGTATGTTCAGATTTTCCATTTTTTTTTTTTTTAAAGATTTTATTTTATTTATTTGATAGAGCACAAGCAGGGGGAGCGGCAGGTAGAGGGAGAGGGAGAAGCCGTCTCCCTTGGGGCTCAATCCCAGGACCCTGGGATCATGACCTGAGCTGAAGGCAGATGTTTAACCAACTGAGCCACCCAGGTGCCCCACAGATTTTCCATTTTCTTTTTGATTCAGTCCTGGAAGATTATAAATTTTTAGGAACTTATCCATTTTTCTAGGCTGTGCAATTTGTTGGTTATAATTATACATAGTAGTCTTATGCTTCTTTATATTTTTATGGTATCAGTTGTAATTTCTCCTTTTTCATATATGATTTTAATTATTGGAGCCATCTCTTTTTCTTTTTTCTTGGTGAGTCTCACAGGTTGTCATTTTTGTTTATCTTTTCAAGGAAACTGCTTTTAGTTTTTTTTGATATTTTCTCTTTTCTTTTTGGTGTCTATTTCATTTATTTCCATTTATCTCCATTTATTTTCTATTTTCTTTTTAGTCTCTATTTCATTTATCTCCACTCTTTATCTCTCTGATCTTTACTATTTTCTCTTATACTAACTTTGGGCTCTGTTGTTCTTTTTCTTGTCCCTTCAGGTATAAATTTAAATTGTTTATTTGATCTTTTTCTTGTTTCTTGGGGATCTTGTTCCTTGTTTCTATATTACTATGAACTTGCCTTTTATTGTTGTCATAAGAAATGTTGATATAATTTCAATGTTTTTGATTTATTGAGACTCATTTTGTGGCCTAACATGTGATCTATGCTGGAGAATATTCCCATGCACTTGAGAAGAATGTGCATTCTGCTGCTTTTGGGTGGAATGTTCTGTACGCCTATTAAGTGCACCTGGTCTAGTGTGTTGTTTAAGGCCACTGTTTCCTTGTTGATTTTCTGTCTGGATGATCTATTCATTGATGTAGGTGGGGTGTTAAGGTCTTCTACTATTATTGTATTGCTGTCAATTCCTCCCTTTCTCTACTGATATTTGCTTTATATACTTTGATGCTCCTATGCTGTGTCCATATATATTTACAAATGCTCTATCTTCTTGCTGGATCAACCCCTTTATCATTATTTAGTGCCCTCTCTTTTATTTCAGTCTTTGTTTTGAAGTCCTTTTTTTCTGATATGTGTATTGCTACTACAGTTTTCTTTTCATTCCCCTTTGCATGGAGTATCTATTTCCATCCCTTTACTTTCAGTCTGCATGTGTCCTTACTTCTAAACAGAATCTCGTGTAGGCAGAATATAGGTTTTTGTTTTTGTTTTTTTTTTAATCCACTGAGCTATTCTAGGTCTTTTGATTAGAGAATGTAGTCAATTTAAAGTAATAATTGATTGAAATGTACTCATTGCCATTTTATTCATTGTTTTTTTGGCTGTTTTAATAGTTTCTTTGTTCCTTTCTTCTCTTTCTCTCTTCCCTTGTGGTTTGATGGTTTTATTTGGTGTTATGTTTAGATTTCTTTTTCATCTTATTTTGTGTATTTACTATGTCTTTGCTTTGCGGTTACTGTGAAGGTCACATATATCATTCTAGGTATGTAACAGCTTATTTTTAAGTTGATAGCAACTTAAATTTGAACACATACAAAAGCTCTACATTTTCACCACACGTTTTATGTTTTTGATATCACCGTTTACATCTTTTTATTTTTTAACTCATTGTAGTTTTAATTTTTCTACTTTTATCTTTTAACCTTATTAGTAGCTTTATAAGTGATTAATTTACCAACTTTACTATGTATTCACCTTTTCCAGTGAGATGTTTTCTTTTGTATGTTTTCTTGTTATTACTTAGTGTCATTTCTTTTCAGGTTAAGGAATTCCCTTTAATATTTCTTGTAAAGCTGGTTTGGTAGTGATGACTTTCTTTAGCTTTTGCTTGTCAGGAAAACTCTTTATCTCTGTCAAATCTAAATGATAACTTTGCTGGATGGAGTATTTTTGGTTGGAAGTTTTTTCTTTTTAGCACTTTGAATGTATCATGCCATTCCCTTTGGCTTACAAAGATTATATTGAAAATTATGCTGATAGTCTTATGGGATTTCCCTTGTATGTAACAATTTGGGTTTTTCCTTGTTCCTTCTAAGATACTCTTTTTAGCTTTTGGAATTTTAATTATAATGTATCTTGGTGTGACTCTCTTTGGGTTCATTTTATGTGGAACTCTCTGGGCTTCCTGGATCTGGATGTCTGTTTCCTTTCCCAGGTTAAGGAAAATTTTGAGACATTATTTCTTCACATAAACTTTTTCTCTTTCTTTCTTCCTTCCTGCCTGCCTGCCTGCCTTCCTTCCTTCCTACCTTCCTTCCTTCTTCCCCTCCCCTCCCGTCCCCTCCCCTCCCCTTCCTTCCCCTTCCCTTCTCTTCCCTTCCTTCCTTCCTTCCTTCCTTCCTTCCATTTATTTATTTATTTTAGAGGTAGGGGGAAGGGCAAAGGGGGAGGGAGAGAATCCTCAAGCAGACTCCCGCTGAGCACAGAGCCTGACACGGGGCTCAATCCCAGGACCCCGGGATCATGACCAGAACCAAAATCAAGAGTTGGACACTCAACCAACTGAGCCACCCAGGTGCCCCTCTTTACATAAGCTTTCTGCTCCTTTCTCTCTATCTTCACCTTCTAGGACCTCTATAGTGCAAATGTTATTCCACTTGATGTTGTTCCAGATGTCCTTTAAGTTATCTTCATTTTTTAAAGCCCTTTTTTTTTCTTTTTGCTGCTCTGTCTGGATACAGAGTTACTTTAACTTCCAGGTCACTGATCTGTACTTCTACTTCATCTAGCCTGTTGTTGAACCCCTCTAGTGTATTTTTCAGTTTAGTTATTGTGTTCTTCTCTGTGACTTCTGTTTGGTACTTTTTTATGTTTTCTTACTCCCTGTTCAACTTCTCACTGTTTTTATCCATTCTTCAAGTTGGTGAGCATCTTTATAGCCATTACTTTGAATTCTTTGTCAGGTAGATTATTTACCTTTGTATCATTAAGTATATATTTCTGAGGCTTTTACCTTGTTCTTTCATTTGGAACATAGTTCTGTTTCCTCATTTTGCTTGAATCTCTTTGTTTCTATGTATTAGGTAAAACACTACCTCTTTCAGTCTTAAGAAATGGCCTCGTGTGGGTGATAATCCTTCTTGTTCAACCTTTTCCTAGGTCTTGGTTGTTTCTCAAACCTTTGTGATTGTCTGAACCACCTGATTTACTCTTGATTATGTTATTGTTGAGGGTGTGCCAAGATCTGTCAGTGATCCAAAGGGAGGAATCTCATTTAGCATCCAGCTCAGGCTGATTGGAAGACAGACCCTCAGGCAGATGCTTTTAAAAAGTTGCAAATATATACAGTACTGTGGGTTGGCAGTCAGAATCCCTGTTGGCCTCTACACCAGGGGATTTAGAGGTATTGCCTGGGCAACAGTTAAAGAATCAGGGATCTAGATGAGTATATAAGCTCCTTTCTGAAGGTCTGGTCAGACAGTCATGAGGTCAAGGGGGTGTGTGAGGATGATGTCTTTTTGGTTATTTACCCTGGTTGCTGAAGCCTATCCCTCAGCCTGAAGTTCCAGGCTAAGTAAATAGGCATTTTTCACAGAAAGACTGAGGTGGTGTTTCAGTCTGCTCTCTGTGTAGTGCCCTGGGGGTGGTGGCCTGTCACGAGCTGTCTTTCCAGTTGTTACAGTCCCATGGAGCTCTGAAACTCCAGACCTCTTGGCTACCACAGCTATGCAATCAAGGGGTGTTCCTTGTGTGGATTTCACATGCCCTCTGTCTTTAGTAAGGAAATAGCGTAGTGGGCCTGGGCATCTCGTTGACTTCAGAAAGGCAGCAGGAAATGTCTTGTCTATGGGTACCTGTGAGCTTCAACATGGCAGCAACATAGAACCTGGCCTATGCATGCACACTTGCTTTAGGCTGCAAGTGGCAGCCCCAACCAGGGGACAGAGGAGGTTGCAGTTGCCTGTACCCACAGATTTCAGTTGGGAACAGAACTCCAGGACTATTTACACTCACCCACTCAAGCCAGGGAGGGGGGGAGCACTTCAATCACCCATCCTCTCTAGTCTCAGCAAGTTTTGCTGCCATAAGGTGGTGGGAGGGTGCCAGATGAGCTCATCCATATATGCTAGCAGGCTATGTAAAGAAAACAACAGTGGTGTCTGCCGGGCCATTTTTCTTCAGGGAGCATCCCAACTCTCCCTCACCCTTCCAGGCAGTGCCCCCAGATCAGCAAATGAATCTTCCTTACGTATAATCTAGGTGATTTTTAAACTGCTCCCCCACCCCCCAGGTCTCAGGGCAAGTAGGACTGCATGCGAACCCTCATAGAGGGAAATCTCAGTTTCCTATAGAGCACTTTGGGACCCCTGGACATCAGCCCCATTGGCCTTCCAAGTCAGATATTGTGAAAGGCTTATTCTTAAGGTGCAGATCCCAGGAGGCTGGATGTTCCATTTGGGGCATCAACTCCTTGCTCCTCCAGGGGACATGTCTGTCTGGCGAGATCCCTTCATATTGTGTGTCATTACACCAGGGGTGTTTTTTGTTTTGTTTTGTTTTGTTTTTTTGCAATACCATGTCTATGTTCCTTACTTGTCTTGATGTGGCCCTTTTATCCTTTGTTATAGAGAGCAGTTCATCTAGTTTTCGTATCTTTTTAAGAGCGAAAGGATCCATAGGTAGCTGTAGATTTGGTATGTCAATTAGGAGGAGGTGGTTTAGGATCGTCTATGCTACCATCTTGGATCCTCCTTCTCCTCCTCGTTCACCCTTCACCTCCCCTTCTCCACTCCCCCTCCTCTTTCTCCCTCTTCTTGGGTTCTTAATATATTTACTTATTTTGTATTTGAGAATATCAAACTATTGGCTTTAAAATTGAAAACATTGGTGATTATTATTCCCTCAAAATTCAATGCCTTTTTCCTTAAAGTGCCTTTTTCCTTACTCAAGTGCCTCATACTTGTTGATAAAATAATTATATAACTTTGTTTATTGACTCCCAGGTGCTTTGGGTTATTTCCTCTTTAATTGCTTTCTCACAATAATTCTTCATGGACCATATCCTCATTTCATTGATCAAGAAGTTGAGATTAAGAAAGGTTAATAATTCTCAGGGTCATAAGCAAGTAGTGGAGATACTATGTATACAGGTCTGTTTCCAGTGTCTCCCCTTTTTATTCCCTGCCACACTGCCTTCTCCCATGTGGCAGACATGGGGCAACAGGAGGTGTGGTCAGTGTGGCGAATGGGCAGGAAAGGAAAGATGACTTGCCTTCAGAATTCTATTATCAGACATGCAAAGAAAATGGTACTTCCAAGAATCTGAAGTCAAAACTAAATAATACTAGTGAAATTGGAGAATATTTCTTAGCCCTATGCTCTTTGGAAGATTTCTTTTCAGGTTGACAGTTTCTTGGAATTCTCATGGCTGAGCATAATGTGCTTTGCTCTATCATGTTACCATAAAAAAATGTCTTCTGTTTAGGAAAATTAAAGATATTACATCAAATCCATACTCTCATGTCAGCTCCATTATCTTGAGTCATATTTAATAGGTGTAATATTTGATATCTGTTGTCATAAACTCTGCTTTGGGATTAGTATTTAAAATATTCCTATGACTAATCAATTCATGTGATTCTATATCTGACACCAGCAGGCACCTTCAGTCAGATAGCAAAAGAGTGAGCATCTATGAGCAGAGTTCAGAACAGCTACAACAAAGATCATATTTACATATATAAAATCTGATAAGAATTAATGGTTTGTATGTTACAAGTGGGATACATGGCTCTGGTAGATTGGGGCCATATCATTATCTACTGTTTCAGAGAAAAGTAGAGATATTAAACTATATGATGTGCAAAACCCAAAAGGATCTCTTTCACACAGGAAACTAAAGTTGCAGATTCTGAATTTCCATTTAACACAATCGGAAAGGTTGTCTGGGTCTTCAGGATGCACTTAAAGGGCAACCTGACAGTGATGAATGCTCTCCTCTTCCATCCATGACCTCCCACAGCACTCATCCTTTCTATTACCTCTTGGCACCTCAATTGGTGGGCAGTAATTTTTTAATTGATTAGTTTCTTACTCATTAACATCCACCACTAGATGTTAGCTCTGGAAGGAACCATGTGTACCCTCCACCTGTGTAGTTCTTGGCACATAATAGGCATTCAATAAATATTTATTAAATATTGTGTTTCCTGTAAGTCTTGTCTTCTGAACTAAATTATAAACTACCAAAGGACAGAGTTCACAGTTTATACTCTGAATGGCCCACTGGACTCAATAATGCTGAGGGGACAGCACAATCTTGATGATTTGTTATATTGAGTTGAATTAAATCAGATGGAATATGGAAGGCTGGCTTCCTGGCTTCTGGCTCTGTGTTTCCATAGTACTTTGTGCATGCTTGTTTTATAGCCTCTAATCAACTCCATTTTAACTTTTTATTTTAAGATCTGGCTATCTCTCTGCATTTTATATTCTCTGAGAGAAGTATTTATATCTCATTCTTCTTTGAATAATTTTGCACATAGTAAATGATGGGTAAAGAAGAAGAGCTAACATTCTATTATTTAGCTACCTGGCAACCATGTGACTTTCATGTGCTTTACCAACATTAATTCAATTAATTTTCACAAATCCTATGAAATTGGTAATTTGATCTTCATTTTGTAGTGGGCCACACTAAAATTCGATTGCCCTATATCACATATCTGGCAAGATCTAGACCAGAAATGGGCACTCAAATCATTCTAACTCCATAGCCCTTACTCATTCTTCTACTGTGCTGACTCACTTTTGCATAATTAGCTAACTAGTGGGAATAGCCAGAGTAGGCTACAAGTGGAAGTTTTCTCTTCTGTCCACCTCACAATAAAATCTGAATATTTAGGATGTTCTCACAGAGAATCATTTTCATTTCAAAGTCAAATGTTTAAGCAGTATTTCTTACTCCTATTTATCAATATTGCTTTATTCCAGTGTATGTTTCTTCATATTAGCAAAAGTAGATAGAATAGGATACTATACCAAAGAAAATTTATGTTTTTATCTGTTTTCTAGTGAGATATATGCCAGAAACCTCAGTTTGAAATCACTGAAGATAGCCCATGTCATTTCACCAGGTTTCAGCCCCAAAGATTAAGTGTAGACACCTTCGGATAACTTGGGCTACCCCCCCCTTAGAAACATAAATTACCTTTGAGTTACAAGGGTGACTCCCCTAAAAAGGCTATGGATAAGGCCTCCTGGAGTCTCTGATGACAGCTACCCTTGGGAGGGTTAGTAAATAGCTCCATTGTCCAAAGAAAGGCAATGTCTTAAGACCTTTGGATAAAGGAGTTCAAAAAGAAGTTGTACCCCAGGGAGAGATGGTGTAGAGTTATTCTGGATATGTCAAGTGATCAGTACTCTAATATATCAGTCTTTAAAACTTGATTAGGGCTACCTCTGGACACAGAGAGTTTTAAGGATATCAATTTCCAGATCCCTTATTTCTAGATGAGTATATATATTTTTCCTAAAATTTATCTGCCTGAAGAATTTGCCTATGTTGAAATAATGCTTCTTTCACTTTATTTTTTAAAGAAGCATATTCCTCATTCATCACCCATTCCAAACAAAAATGCATAATCTCAGGGTATTAAAATAATTAGACATCTCTGGAGAAGATTTCTTAATAAGTGAGGTACCATAAGTCCTCAGAGTTTTCAGTCTTTATATGTATTAAAAATGTCAGGTTGATAGACTTGTTAGATAGAATATATTTTGGGATTTCTGATTTCAAATATATGGCAGAGTGGGATAGTGGGGCTAATTACAATATTCACTTAGTGATTTTACCTCTTCGATGCTTTAAGTATTGCCAAAGAATGCATTCCTCTTAAGGCAGAGTCCTGTAGGAGCAAAGAAAAGACACTATCACTAAGAAGGACTGAACACGAAAACTGGCTTTTCTTCCCATGATTTTAGAAGTAAGCATTTCTTTTCAACTCTTATCAACACTTATTCTTGTGATCTGCAATATGTTCATAAGAAAAACACCTTCAAACAGCCAAAGAACTAGAGATTCTTTTAAAGGATTTGGAAAGTGTTCGAGAATTACAAAAATGTCAGGTTATATTCAATAAATCAACTGACCCAAAGAAATTACATGATTTCTTTCATGTAAAGGCTTTTTTAATTGCAATTATTCTTGATTTGATTTAAATTTTCTATGTCCTATTAACAAGATATATACATTTATGTACTAGGTTTTGGTTATTTTTAGTAGTATATGCTTTAGTATTTATTACTTGTTATTAATATTTGTGATTATTTCTTATTTATAGATGTCATGTAGTATTTATATTTATTTTAAAGAGCTGTACAGCAGAGTTAGATCTATCAAAACACATACATAATTTAAAGGAATCCATGCTTCTATCATATTCTTTGCTTTCCAAATAAGTTAAAATTTAGGTGTCCATCTTATTATGTTATTAAAAAACCCAATAAATTATGCATTTACTTATTTAAAAATATAAAGTATCCAGACACGGAGCAAGATGGCAGAGGAGTAGGAGACCTGGATTTCGTCTGGTCTCAGGAATTCAGCTGGATAGGGATCAAACCATTCTGAACACCTATGAACTCAACAGGAGATTGAAGAAAAGAATAGCAACAATTCTCTGAACAGAAAAGTGACCACTTTATGGAAGAGTCATATGCTATCCCTTCATAGTAGTTACCCTTATTTTTGGCATATATATATATATATAAGTTCTCTCTTTAAAATTTTGATATACAGTTTCTTCTAACAGATCAAAATATACCCTAAATCTCTAGTGTATGGCTTTGTTCTAGTCTCCCGCCTGATCACATTCTCTCACTTTTTTTTCTTCTTTTTTTTTATATTCTCATCTTTCTTTTTTCAAACAACTTCTTATCAATTCCTTTTATAAAATTTTTTATCATTTTCATCTTTACAGTCATATTCCATCCCTTCATCATGTCAACCCTTATTTTGTACATATATAAGTCTTCCTTTCTTTAAAATTTTGGGAGGCACTTTCTTCTTACAGACCAAAATACACCCAAAATCTAGTGTGTGGCACTGATCAATGCACCAGCCTGATCATATTTGATCATATTCTGTTTTTTGTTTTGTTTTGTTTTGTTCTGTTTTTGTTTGTTTTTATCTTTTTCTTTTCTGTTTTTTATCTTTCTTTTCTCTTTCTTTCCCCTTCTTTTCCCCTGGTTTCAAATCTTTTCTGATTTGTTTAGAGTATATTTTCTGGGGACATTCTTACCCTGTTAGCATTTTGTTCTCTCATTCAACTGTTCTCCTCTGGACAAAATGACAAGATGAAAAAAATCACCTCAACAGAAAGAACAAGAGGTAGTACCGTCGGCCAGGGACCTACTCAATACAGACATAAGTATGATGTTGGACCTAGAGTTCAGAATCATGATTTTAAAGATACTAGCTGGGCTTGAAAAAAGAATGGAAATTATTAGAGAAATGCTTTCTGGAGAAATAAAAGAACTAAAATCTAACCAAGTCAAAATCAAAAAGGCTATTAATGAGGTGCAAAATAATTAGGGCACTAACTGCTAGGATAAATGAGGCAGAGGAGAGAATCAGTGATACAGAAGACCAAATGATGGAAAATAAAGAACCTGAGAAAAAGAGATAAACAGCTACTGGATCACGAGGGCAGAATTTGAAAGATAAGCGATACGCTAAGATGAAACAACATTAGAATAATTGGAAATCACAGAAGAAGAAGAAAAAGAGAGAGGGGCAGAAGGTATATTGGAGCAAATTATAGCAGAGAACTTCCCTAATGTGGGGAAGGAAACAGGCATCAAAATCCAGGAGGCACAGAGAACCCCTCTCAAAATGAATAAAAATAGGTCAACACCCCGACAACTAATAGTAAAACTTACGAGTCTCAGAGACAAAAAGAAAATCCTGAAAGTAGCTCGGAAGAAGAGATATGTAACCTATAATGGTAGAAACATTAGAATGGCAACAGACCTATCCACAGAGACCTGGCAGGCCAGAAAGGACTGGCATGATATCTTCAGAGCACAAAACAAGAAAAATATGCAGCCAAGAATACTATATCCATCTAGACTTTCATTGAAAATAGAAGGAGAGATAAAAAGCTTCCAGGACAAACAGAAACTAAAGGAATTTGCAAACACGAAACCAGCCCTACAAAAAATGTTGAAAGGGGTCCTCTAAGCAAAGAGAGAGCCTAAAAGCAGCATAGACCAGAAAGGAACACAAACAATATACAGTAACAGTCACCTTACAGGCAATACAATGGCACTAAATTCATATCTTTCAATAGTTACCCTGAATGTAAATGGGCTAAATGCCCCATCAAAAGACACAGGCTATCAGATTGGATTAAAAAACAAGACCCATCGATATGCTGTCTTCAAGAGACTCCTTTTATACCCAAAGACAGCCCCAGATTGAAAGTGAGGGGGTGGAAAACCATTTACCATGCTAATGGACACCAAAAGAAAGTTGGGGTGGCAATCCTTATATCAGACAATTTAGATTTTAAACCAAAGACTGTAATAAAAGATGAGGAAGGACACTATATCCTACTTAAAGGGTCTATCCAACAAGAAGATATAGCAATTGTAAATATCTATGCCCCTAACATGGGAGCAGCCAATTATATAAGCCAATTAATAACAAAGCAAAGAAACACATTGACAACAATACAATAATAGTGGGGGACTTTAATACCCCCCTGACTGAAATGGACAGATCATCTAAGCAAACGATCAACAAGGAAATAAAGACTTTAAAAGACACACTGGACCATATGGACTTTACAGACATATTCAGAACATTCCATCCCAAAGCAACAGAATACACATTCTTCTCTAGTGTCCATGGAACATTCTCCAGAATAGATCACATCCTAGTTCACAAATCAAGTCTCAACCGGTACCAAAAGATTGGGATTATTCCCTGCATATTTTCAGACCACCATGCTTTGAAACTAGAACTCAATCACAAGAGGAAAGTTGGAAAGAACTCAAATACATGGAGGCTGAAGAGCATCCTACTAAAGAATGAATGGGTCAAGTAGGAAATTAAAGAAGAATTAAAAAAATTCATGGAAACCAATGAAAATGAAAACACAACTGTTCAAAATCTTTGGGATGCAGCAAAGGCAGTCCTAAGAGGAAAGTATATAGCAATACAAGCCTTTCTCAAGAAACGAGAAATGTCTCAAATACACAACCTAACCCTACACCTAAAGGAGCTAGAGAAAGAACAGCAAATAAAACCTAAACCCAGGAGGAGAAGAGAAATAATAAAGATCAGAGCAGAAATCAATGAAATAGAAACCAAAAGAACAGTAGAACAGATCAACGAAATAGGAGCTGGTTCTTTGAAAGAATTAACAAGATTGATAAGCCCCTGGCCAGACTTATCAAAAAGAAAAGAGAAAAGACCCAAATCAACAAAATCATGAATGAAAGAGGAGAGATCACAAGCAACACCAAAGAAATACAAACAATTATAAGAATATATTATGAGCAACTCTTTGTCAGCAAATTAGATAACTTGGAAGAAACAGATGCATTCCCAGAGATGTATCAACTACCAAATTGAACCAGGAAGAAATAGAAAACCTGAACAGACCTATAACCACTAAGGAAATTGCAAGCAGTCATCAAATATCTCCCAACAAACAAAAGCCCAGGGCCAGATGGCTTCCCAGGGGAATTCTACCAAACATTTCAAGAAGAATTAATACCTATTCTCCTGAAACTGTTCCAAAAAATAGACATGGAAGGAAAACTTCCAAACTCGTTTTATGAGGCCAGCATTACCTTGATCCCAAAACCAGACAAAGACCCCATCAAAAAGGAGAATTACAGACCAATATCCTTGATGAACATGGATGCAAAAATTCTCACCAAAATACTAGCCAATAGGATCCAACAGTACATTAAAAGGATTCTTCACGATGACCAAGTGGGATTTATCCCTGGGCTACAAAGTTGGTTCAACATCTGCAAATCAATCAACGTGATATAATACATTAACAAAGGAAAGAACAAGAACCATCTGATCCTCTCAATAGATGCAGAAAAAGCATTTGACAAAGTATAGTATCCTTTCTTGATCAAAACTCTTCAGAGTATAGGGATAGAGGGTACATACCTCAATATCATAAAAGCCATCTATGAAAAACCCACAGTGAATATCATTCTCAATGGGGAAAAACTGAGAGCTTTCCCCTTAAGGTCAGGAACGTGGCAGGGATGTCCACTCTCACCACTGCTATTCAACATAGTATTAGAAGTCCTAGCCACAGCAATCAGACAACAAAAAGAAATCAAAGGCATCCAAATCAGAAAAGAAGTCAAACTCCCTGTTTGCAGATGGTATGATACTTTATGTGGAAAACCCAAAAGACCCCACCCCAAAACTTCTAGAACTCATACAGGAATTCAGTCAAGTGATAGGATATAAAATCAATGCACAGAAATCAGTGGCCTTCCTATACACCAACAACAAGAGAGAAGAGAGAGAAATTAAGGAGTCGATCCCATTTACAATTGCACCCAAAACCATAAGACACCTAGGAATATATCTAACCAAAGAGGCAAAGGATCTGTTCTCAGAAAACTATAAAATGCTCCTGAAAGAAATTTAGGAAGACAGAACAAAATGGAAAAACTTTCCATGCTCATGGATTGAAAGAACAAATATTGTGAAGATGTCAATGCTACCTAGAGCAATCTACACATTCAATGCAATCCCCATCAAAATACCATCCACTTTTTCCAAAGAAAGGGAACAAATAATCCTTAAATTTGTATGGAACCAGAAAAGAGCCCGAATAGCCAGAGGAATGTTGAAAAAGAAAAGCAAAGCCGGTGGCATCACAATTCCGGACTTCCAGCTCTATTACAAAGCTGTCATCATCAAGACAGTATGGTTCTGGCACAAAAACAGACACATAGATCAATGGAACAGAATAGAGAGCCCAGAAATATACCTTCAACTCTATCTATCTTTGTCTACGACAAAGCAGGAAGGAATGTCCAATGGAAAAAAGAGTCTCTTCAACCAGTGGTGTTGGGAAAATTGGACAGCCACATGCAGAAGAATGAAACTGGGCCATTTCCTTACACCACACACAAAAATAGACTCCAAATGGTTGAAAGACCTAAACGTGAGACAGGAGTCCATCAAAATCCTAAAGGAGAACACAGGCAGCAACCTTTTCGACCTCAGCCACAGCAAGTTCTTCCTAGAAACATTGCCAAAGGCAAGGGAAACAAGGGCAAAAATGAACTATTGGGACTTCATCAAGATAAAAAGCTTTTGCACAGCAAAAGAAACAGTCCACAAAACCAAAAGACAACCGACAGAATGGCAGAAGATATTTGCAAAGGACATATCAGATAAAGGGCTAGTATCCAAAATCTATAAAGATCTTATCAAACTCAACACCCAAAGAACAAATAATCCAATCAAGAAATGGGCAGAAGATATGAACAGACATTTTTCCAAAGAAGACATCCAAATGGCCAACAGACACATGAAAAAGTGCCCCACATCCCTTGGCATCAGGGAAATCCAAATTGAAACCTCAATGAGATACCACCTCACACCAGTGAGAATGGCTAAAATTAACAAGTCAGGAAACCACAGATGTTGGCAGGGATGCAGAGAAAGGGGAACCCTCCTACACTATTGGTGGGAACGCAAGCTGGTGCAAGCACTCTGGTAAACAGTATGGGGGTTCCTCAAAAAGTTGAAAATAGAGCTACCATATGATCCAGCAATTGCACTACTGGGTATTTACCACAAAGATACAAATGTAGGGATCCGAAGGGGTATGTGCACCCTGATGTTTATAGCAGCAATGCCCACAATAGCCAAACTGTGGAAAGAACCAAGATGTCCATCGACAGATGAATGGATAAAGAAGAAGTGGTATATATACACAATGGAATATTATGCAGCCATCAAAAGGAAGGAGATCTTGCCATTTGCAATGACATGAATGGAACTGGAGGGTGTTATGCTGAGTGAAATAAGTCAATCAGAGAAAGACATGTATCATATGACATCACTGATATGAAGAATTCTTAATCTCAGGAAACAAACTGAACTTTGCTGGAGTGGGGGTGGGGTGGGAGGGATGGGCTGGCTGGGTGATAGACATTGGTTAGGTTATGTGCTGTGGTGAGCGCCCTGAATTGTGCAAGACCGTTGAATCACAGATCTGTACCTCTGAATCGAATAATGCAATATATGTTAAGGAAAAAAAAAAAAAAGATAGCAGGAGGGGAAGAATGAAGGGGGAGTAAATTGGAGGGGGAGATGAACCATGAAAGATCATGGACTCTGAAAAACAAACTGAGGGTTCTAGATGGTAGGGGGGTTGGGGGATGGGTTAGCCTGGTGATGGGTATTAAAGAGGGCACGTTCTGTGTGGAGCACTGGGTGTTATACACAAACAATGAATCATGGAACACTACATCACAAACTAATGTAATCTATGGCGATTAACATAACAATAAAAAAATTTAAAGGAAAAAAAGGGATAGGAGGGCAGCCTTAAAAAAGCATATGAGGAAACTTTTCGGGGTGACTTTTGAGGGTGATGGATATGTTTGTGATATTGATTGTGTTGATGACTTCACATATATACATCATAATACATTATGTTAAATCCTTAAAAATTGTGTCAGTTACATTCCAATAAAACTGTAAGTGAAAGCAAAGAAATAAGAAATAAGCAGGAGTCCCCTTGGACAACGGAGATATTTCCATTGAGACCTTTCCCTCATTATCTTAATTGAAACAGTCTTCACACCAGGTAAGACTTTCCACACAAATCTATTTCACAACAAAATTTAATATGGAAAGACTATTTTTCTTCATCTTCATTTTCTCAGAGCATCTTCCTTCAGAAGGGTAAGCTTTTTCCACCCAATCACAGTCTAAAGGATGGGAGATTGAAGTGATATCTGCTCTATTCCAATGTGTCATGAAGGAATGATTCGTTATAGTTCGTCCACGTTTCATTATCTGCAAGGGTTTTAAGGAGAAGAGGTTCTTTAATCTGTGTTGGAAAATTTTGGCAGGATTTTCCTTCTGGGTTATATCGTATCAGTTACCTATAACAGTTCTCAGCATAGGTGTAGTTGTTTATTTTCAGTTGATTCAGTTACATGTGTTGCCCTGAATCACTTAATCCAAGTGTTCTCAACCTCAGCTGCACATTAGAATCATCTGCCAGAAGTTTTGTATTATGTTTAGATTTGGGAAAACTGTAGGAAGCATTTAGTCAGCTACTCCATTTGGTAAGCCAGCATTCTGAATTTCCCTATCTTAAACTTTGTAGCTAAATTGAGATTTTGTAACTCTAGAAAAATGTACTGTATGGTGACTAACAACATAATAAAAAAAAGAAAGAAATATAAAGTATCTTAGATTTACATAATTTCAATCAGATTGATTTTGTTTATATTTCATAATGTCACTGCAATTTATCTCAGTAGTTTTTATAGTGTTTCCTTAAATGATTGTTAACATATTTTTGAATTGAAAATTATAGTTTGGTTCATGGATTGGCTTGAAAATGAGAGCTAGCTTAGCCAAATGAGGTTACATGTTAGTTTCTTCAGTATTGTTAGGATATATTAATTTGTTCCCATGCAGTGGCCGAGCAAAATCAGCAATGCCAAGGTTTAGATGAAAATATTTTTAAAGGATTTGAAAACATAAAATATTGTACCAAAAATACTGTTTGAAGTAAATATTTAATGAAATTAATAGCATTGCAATTTCCCCAAAATTTTCTGAGAATAGGTTACACAGGTGCCTCTAAGTAAAAGAATAAAAAGTGTAACAAGTCTTGGTAAAATTAGGTAATTAATAAAATGACTACATAGTAAGTCCTTTTGCTAGCCAAGTGGTTTTTATTACTTGTTTTCAACAACCGGAGGGTAGGATAATGAACTCTCCTCCTATAAGGCAGTGGATTAATTAGGAAAATAAAAGGGATTTTGTTGTGTTTACACCCTGATTTAGCCCAGTGAGAAGTATTCAGTTACATAAACAGAGAAAGAATTGTCAGTTAATTAATCCACCAGCTCCATGGAATAAGGGATTTCTAAAAATGCAGTTTTGATACCTGGTAAATGCCTAATTAAGATATTAAAGGAAAAAATTTCCTATCACTCATTCCACAAATATCTTGAAAGTTCATGTAGAGGTTATCCCAGACTTTGGCAGTGGAGCATTGCACATCAGACATAACCTCAGTCTACAGAGACTCCCTTTCAGTGGGCAGAGTTAGAAAATAACAGAAAAGTAAATACATAAGATTCTTTAAGATTAGGTATTCATTATGAAGAAAACAATATAAGGGAATATGGTAAGGATTGACTGGGTGAAGATGGAGGAATTCCCTTAGCATGGGTAGTTAGAGCAGTTGGCTGAGCCCTCTGTGACATGAAGTAGCAGCCAAGTGAGAACTTCTCAGTAAAGTGAACAGCAAGTGCAGTCTTGAGGTGGGGAAAATCTTGACACTTAGTCAGGCTTACATCTTAGATGTTAAGAAGCACCTTCCATTTGAACAGCTATTTATAGTGGTCACGATCTTCACACCCCTGATATTTCCAAAGCTTGTCTTAACTGCTTAAACTCTCAAACTGGTAGTTTCCCCTCCCTCTCTGTCTGCTCTGAAAATGAGAAATAAATACTTTTATTTTTGTCTGATCATCAGATAATATATATCTGTTGTGAAAGTGTTGATAGAAACATGAAAGACAAAACCCACAAAGAACTAAAGCTTTGAAGAAAATAATACTAAAATGTTGAAAAATAATGAAGAAAATATAATGAAAAGTATAAAGACAAAAGGAAAAAGCAGATGGAATCCCCATCCATTCCTGGAATGAATGAGTATTAACACTTGTGTGAATTTCTTTTCTTTATTTCTAAACCTTTTCAAAAGCAAACAGGCACACCCATATAATTACATGTATATACTCGTAATAGTCCATTTTATTCTTTTGGTTTTAGTCAAATACAATGCTTCTCTATCATCTATCTCTGTCTCCTCATGTATATCTATATGTATATCTAGACCTGTCCACCTACCTATTATCATACAAAGAAACAGGGAAGGTAGTAACTAGCTTAGCCAACTAGTTATATGTTAGTTTATTCAGTATTGTTAGGATACCACTTTAATGCTTTATAAACCACTCTGTCTTCACCTAGAATTACCTTTTCATATTGGTCAGATGGCACAACTCTGCCAACATTACTGTTAAGCATGTACTACTGGCACTGGATGTGAACATTTATAAAGAGTAGAGAGACTTAGGGAATGTGTGAGATATGAATGCTTTATTTTCTATCATGGTACCTTCCTACTTCAGCAAAAAGATTGACAATTTTTTCCTTTTGGTCCCCATATGTTTCTTTGATGGTGCACATCCCTTATTGCATTTATTTGAGTAGCAGAAGTGAGCTTCCTACTCGAGGCACATACAAAAAACATCAAATTTCTTAATTTTTGTAAGTCAAGTCAATCTGGATCCAAGCTCTTGCATGAGAGAGTATAAACTAATTCAGTTTCAGTCATAAGATTCCTATAATAATACAGGAACCCAGAGATCACCTGAGAAAGGTAGAAGGACCTCTGTTATGACAACCAGTACCCCACATCCCCATTTCCCAAGCCCTTCTGAACTTATCAAAGCCATGTTATATCTCACTCCCAGAAAGGGAACTCCATTTTTTTGGTGACTAGTATGAACCTGTAAATCCTTCATCAGGGCTCTTAGTTTAGGATGTTATAATTTCCCACTAATGTTTCATCCTCTGGTTAGAGGGGCATTGAGTATCAGTCACAGAAAATTCCCAATTCTAAACCCTTGTTTCTTTTTGTGGTCTTCAGGTGTATCTCTTCAAACTCTGATTTCCATCTTTCTCAGTGATTCTGGACTCCCAAAGAAAAATCTGGGTTAAAAAGGATGTTCACTTGCCCTGCAACTTCTGCTTCTGTCCCACATACCAGAGTCTGTGATGTTTTCTCAAATTAGAAAGGTAGAAATATGGAGGAAGTTCTTTCCACTTAACTCCACAATGAGAAAACTGCAAGAAGTTAGCATCACAATAAATAACCTAGCATGATTATTTACATGTCTCTGTCACTCTACAGTTCTGGACTTCCTTTAGCTCTGAATCCCTCAGACTACCGTAGTGCTTGGCACATAGTAAGGTGTCCAACAAATATTAGTTGAATAAATAAATTCATCCATTATTACTTCTGATTTAGAAACACAATAGGACACAGCACTTTGTAATTTCCATGTTGCTCTATTACCCACAGTTTGGAGATCAAGGTCCTTTTTCTAGCCAACCTATTTTTTCCACCCCTATAGAGATACTGGATAGTAAAACACACACACACACACACATATATATATATATATATATATATATATATATGTGTTTGTTTGACAGAGAGAGACAAAGCGAGAGAAGGAACACAGCAGGGGGAGTGGGAGCAGGAGAAGTAGGCTTCCTGCTGAGCAGGGAGCCTGATGTGGGGCTTGATCCCAGGACCCTGGGATCATGACCTGAGCCAAAGGCAGACACTTAACGACTGAGCCACCCAGGCGCCCCGTAAAACAAATATTTAAACATTGTTACTTTGATGGGTAAGATTCTGGGAAGAAGGATTTGAGAGCCTGAAACAAAGAACAACATATCTAGGTGGTTGATTTTTTTTTTCTCCTTGAGAAAGACCTCTTAGAATGAAATATTTTATATTTGCTCTATTGCAGTTTTTGGCTCACTTAAGGAATTAATTGCAAACTATTGCTGTGGGTCTACTGTAAGGCAAGCTGAGACTTTGTGATGCGCTGGTTACAGAGAGGGAACAAGCAGCATACGGGCTGGGAGGAATTTTCAGTGCTTTGTGTTGACCCCTTGCACAGGCATGGTGAGGGGTAGTTAGCAATCCATATCAGTGTTTAAATGTCTGAGAAAACGGACATTTTTGGCTCTAGGCTCACATCAGTCAGACTCCTGGGCAAGTTGATCTGATGGGTAGAGTGTTGTGGCAGGAATTTGTAGTTGTCACAAGGGTTAGCTGAGTTATTTTTAATGCCACAGGAAGGTGATTTTACATATAGAACTATTAAGTGGATTTTAATTTAATATTGAAATCATTAATGCTATAAAATTCAAACGTAGATTAAAAAAACTTGCTAGTCTACATATAACTTTTTAACTCCTTTGATTATGTAACAATATTTAAGTGGAGCATTTTCTTTAAGAATTCTAGCATAAACCTTGAAGTGGAGAGCAATAGGGCAGTGCTAAAGTCATCTGTGTAGGACTTGCTAAAAGATAGAAAAACTGGTCCTGGGACTCTCATCCCCCGTCCTCCTCCACCCATGTTACAAGAGGAAAAGGAATTATGGAAAGGCAGAATGAAGGGAATTCCTAGGGGTATAGAGCCTTTAGAATTCCTTCCTTCCTCTTATCTGATCTACACAAGGGGGCTCAAAGAGTCTACTCGTGGAGATTGAGTGCCTGTAAAAAGGGGGCATTGACATTTTGCTCCTGGGCTGGAGGTTTGCTTAGCTGCAGAGATCCCACTGTATCATATGTGGTGAAAGAGCTCTTGGGAGAACCTAACATATGTGCTCGGCAGTTCAGAGGAATTCTGAAGGGTGGAAGTGAGCTACAGGAACCCATGCTGACAGAATAAGGAGAGAGGACCAAAGTAGGGAAAAGCCTGTACTTCCACAGTTTGGCAAGGTAAGGATGCATGTGATTTCCCATGCAGAACAAATATTCAGGAAGACACTTGGCTGAAGCCAAATTGAAAGACTTTCTTCTTCTTATTATTATGTTATGTTAGTCACCATACAGTACATCATTAGTTTTTGATGTGTTCCATGATTAATTGTGTATTACACCCAGTGCTCCATGCAATACATGCCCTCCTTAATACCCATCACTGGGCTAACCCATACCCCCACCTCCCTCCCCTCTAAAACCTTCAGTTTGTTTCTCAGAGTCCTTCTACATAAGAAGGTTGCCTGCAGAGCAGTGCCAGAATCCTGCACTTGTGCTGAGGTCAAAAGTAATTTATTTTACCACTTGATTTTTTTTTTAAGATATGCTCTTTATTGACTGGAATCTGCATTCCCTCCCAAAATAACTATACAATTGTATATCATCTTCCTGATAGAAGTCACGAAGGAGACCTGAAATATAGTTTCAGATGTCCTTCAGATTGAAGTAGATTCTTAATTCAGCAGCTGATCAAGAGAAACCATCCTACTATAGTCAGGGAGTAAGAAGACTTAGGGCTTAAAACCTGATGAGGTTCAGAGAAGGGGGCTCGATTCAGTGGAAGAAAAGAGTAGATCTAAGGCTCTGGGATAAATTTACACATAGGAAAATTATGGTCTTCAAGACTCTTTTTGTCCAACCTGATTTCAATGTTCTGTTCTTAAATATTCCTTCTTAATTATAGATTTATTATCTTTTGGGGGGATTGAGATAACAATAATTTTAGTACCTTCTCCTTTTCAATAGATTTATGTTGCTTATCAAGAGCCATATCAACTATTTCTTAGTTTAGTGATGAAAATGTGATTGCTAGAATACATCACCACTCTGTGGATACAGTTTGCAAATAATCAAACATTGCTGGGTTCTGATTGGCTAGATGTGGAGTGTGGTCCAATTTTTCTAAATATCCTATCAGTGATGAAAATTGTTTGGCACCACTCATGACATAAGTGATTTTGCTTTATATTTTATTAGCACGTAAACACATTTTTTGTTTAAAAATCTGATAATAGGTTCTGCTTTAAAAATTTCTTCCTCTAGAAAAAGTTAAAAATACACACGCATGTGTGTTGTATAGCTTATACCAAGCATAGTTAGGTGAATCAGTGTGGATAGTTTCAAATGCAATAGACTGTTTTGCATTCTTAAGCTAAATTTGGTAGTAGAGAGAGGGAGATGGAAACATTTTTCAGAGTTTATCATGGCCCAATTCATGGATCACTTACAGTAGACTTGTATGTGGGACATTAAGGGAGAAGTCTGAGTGTTCAGCACATTGGTGGAAATAAGGTTAGGCAAGAAGGTTACTTCTTGTAGGTACCAGAGAAACTTAACTGACTTAAGGAAACCAGACTAATTCCAAAGTCTATACACTGGTTGGTCCTGGCTTTTTTACATAACTCCAAACTTGGATTGGGACAGGGTTTGGACACAGATGGCCTATATGATGGCATTCCTTTGTGCTGACAGTCAATTAGGTTTGGAAAAAGAGAGAAATTTTGGACATAAAAATGAATTGAATACATAGAATACATGGAATGAGTGAGCAAGCAAGTGATAAAGAAGCTGGAATTATAAAAGCAAATAGAATTATAAAACTCTAGCTTGAATGTATTGTTTACTTTATTAGTATAAGTGGATTGGTACCCTCTCCTAGGATAGAGGAGGAAAGTGAAAAGTTCCTCAATTACAGATGATAGCTAGGTTTTCTTTTCTTTTTTTTTAAATTTTATTATGTTAATCACCATATATTACCTCACTAGTTTTTGATGTAGTGTTCCATGATTCATTGTTTGTGTGTAACACCCAGTGCTCCATTCGGCATGTGCCTTCCTTAGTACCCATCACCAGGCTAACCCATCTCCCGATCCCCCTCCCCTCTAGAACCCTCAGTTTGTTTCTCAGAGTCCATAGTCTCTCATGGTTCATCTCCCCCTCTGATTTTCCCCCCCTTCATTTTTCCCTTCCTGGATAGCTAGGTTTTATATACTTAGGTATTTATGGTTTTCATGAATAAATATTTATAGCATGGAATCTTTGGTTTAAGCTTTTGTGATTTTATTAAACTTAAAGCCATTATATCAACCAGGAATTTTTTCAAGTGCAAAATACAGAAAACCTGAATGTATTGAAAAAAAAATACATCTATGGACTACCAGTTTGCAACCTCTAAAAAAAATATACAGAAAACCTGATTAGTTCTACATAAAAAACCTAAAGGCATATTTGACCAAACAATATAAGAAGTTTGGCATTAATAGTCCAGGGCAGGTGGGTTTAATAATGACCTTGGAGACCTAGGCTTCTCTCATGTTTTTATTCTACCATCCTTAGTGATTTGGCATTTATGTTTGTGCATATTGCTTTATGGGCACAGGAACTGCCAGATCTCCAGGCTTCATGACTACATTACAGACTATATAACAGGCTCTTATACTAGTCAAGGGAAAAGAGTATTGAAAGTGCAAGTTGCATTAGCCAACCTGTAGTGTTGGCCTACAGCCATTCTATGGATAAATACATAAGAAATTATTAGATAACACAGTATGTTCTAAATTATTATTTATCATCTCCCCAATATAGTAATATGAGAGCTGGTGGTTTTACTTGCTTTTAACCTAATTTATTTTAGATTCAGCCTAGTTTCTACTATACCTGGGCCTATGGCTCTGAAAAAAATGGAATGCTGAATTATACCCAGGCATGGCAATTAAATTCTATTGTGCATGCCAACTCCTGTCAATTGGAAGGGCTGTCAAGACTGCCACATAGAAATGGATTTTAAGGTTGCCCCAAGGCATGGCAGAAAAGTGGGCCTTGATATTTGCCATGAGAGAAAGTGGGGAAAATATTTGCCCATGAGCTGACCATACGATCCAGCAATTGCACTACTGGGTATTTACCACAAAGCTACAAATGTAGGGATCTGAAGGGGTATGTGCACCCCAATGTTTATAGCAGCAAAGTCCACAATAGCCAAACTGTGGAAAGAGCCAAGATGTCCATCGACAGATGAATGGATAGAGAAGATGTGGTACATATACACAATGGAATATTATGCAGCCATCAAAAGGAATGAGATCTTGCCATTTGCAACAACGTGGATGGAACTGGAGGGTGTTATGCTGAGTGAAATAAGTCAATCAGAGAAAGACATGTATCATATGACCTCACTGACGTGAGGAATTCTTAATCTCAGGAAACAAACAGCATTGCTGGAGTGGTAGGGGGTGGGAGGGATGGGGTGGCTGGGTGATAGACATTGGGGAGGGTGTGTGCTATGGTGAGCGCTGTGAATTGTGCAAGACTGTTGAATCACAGATCTGTATCTCTGAAACAAATAATGCAATATATGTTAAGGAAAAAAAAAGATAGCAGGAGGGGAAGAATGAAGGGGGGGAATAAATCGGAGGGGGAGACGAACCATGAGAGACGATGGACTCTGACAAACAAACTGAGGGTTCTAGAAGGGAGGGGGGTGCGGGGATGGGTTAGCCTGGTGATGGGTATTAAAGAGGGCACGTTCTGCCCGGAGTACTGGGTGTTATGCACAGACAATGAATCATGGAACACTACAGCACAAACTAATGATGTAATGTATGGTGATTAACAGAACAATAAAAAAATTTAAAGAAAAAAAAAGTTTGCCCATGAACTGAATGTCTGTTCTCCCTTTCTATAAAATTCAGCTACAGTATAAATCCTTCCATAGAAATTGTACAATTTTTTCTCTTTCCCCATGTAACTAATGCCAGTGTTTATAAAATGATGCTTTTGCTAAGTAAAAATTAGTTCAGTTGAGAAGCTCCTATGTTACAGAAAGGAAAGCCAGGCAGACAGTCAGCTAAACTTGTTTCTTTGAAAATTAAGGAATTCAACTAGTTTTTGGAATATCACCGTAAGTTGTATATTCTAAGTAATGTGCAAAAGAGTGACAGATGCCACATTATGTTGAAGTTTATGCTATCATTCTTGTAACTAGTTATCTGTTGGAACAAAACATTATGCCCAGAATAGTATCCTTAAATTTCTCTACTCACAGATAGTTCTCAAAATTTTCTGTTCATATAAATGAACATTCATATTTCCTTGTATTAGTTTACTTGGCTGTCATAACAAAAAGCCATAGACTGGTATAGTTTAAACACCAGAAATTTATTTTCTTATAATTCTGGAGGCTGGGAAGTCCAAGATTGAGGTGTTGGCAAGATAGGTTTCATTCTGAGTCCTTTTCTCTTGGTCTGCAACCAGCATCTACCTTGCTGTGTGCTCACATGACCTCTTTGTTGATGTAGAGAGAGAGAGACTGATAGCAAGATATCTAGTGTCTCATCTTATAAGGATATTAATCCTACAGTATCAGAGCTCCACCCTTATGATCTCATTTAACCTTAATTAACTCCTTATAGTCTTATCTCCAAATACAGTCACATTTGTGGGTTAGAGCTTCAAAATATGAATTTTGGGGGAATACAATTCAGTCCTTAACATCCCTATAAGACATAATTATAAGGAAGTTATAATCCTAAGACAGAAGATGTATTTTTTCATTATAGGTTCAATAAACTATCTTTTACTCTAACCTAGATCATAAGTCATGACATCCTTGATCCACAGAATGTTCAAGGTCTTCAGAAAGATTTGTGAGAAAGAATGAAAAGCAACCCAAATATACTTTTCATTACCGTCCCATTTTTGGCCAGAATTATTTCAGCCTGAGAGGTCACCAAGGATGATAAAGACCAGCAGTCCAAAGGTTACGTTATTTTCTTCAAGGTTAAGTTCTTTTCTTTCACATAAACCTTAATTAGTTTTATGATTTTTAATTCATATTTTAATTAGATATCAGAGAATATTGAAAAATTCCCTCTACTCAGTTTTTTTCCCCTTTCCATGAGAGATGACTTAAGTAATAGGGTTTGTCAAGTATATATCAGCTCTTGATTAAGGAAATGGTTCTGAGCTATTTAATATAACATTTAAAACCAATGACATAAATAAGCCACATTGATAAGCTGATCACTGTGATTTGGCAGAAAAAAATAC
This sequence comes from Callorhinus ursinus, assembly GCF_003265705.2. Taxonomy (NCBI): domain Eukaryota; kingdom Metazoa; phylum Chordata; class Mammalia; order Carnivora; family Otariidae; genus Callorhinus; species Callorhinus ursinus. The sequence goes on from NW_027397064.1 coordinate 95,192,476, forward strand.
TGAACTAGCATTTAGGAAAAAAATACAAAAAAAAGAGTTCTACTTCTGATTGTCTCTGGTCTCCTGAAATAAATCCTAAGAGGAGAAAGCAAGTACAAAAGTGGAAAGATCCCTTGGACTGGAAGATAGGAGATCTGAGTTTGAATGTATCACTATTTATGTTTTCCGAGTCTCAATTTCTTTGTGAAATGAGAGTACTCATTTCTATCTAAAAGTATGGGGGTATGAGTATGAATATATTTAGGATTGTGCCAGCCATATTATTGGCATGAAATAAATTTGTACTAGATGATTAGTCCTGTGTGGATAGATATGCAGTGAGCTAATGGCTGTAACTCCAACACACTTTTAATTTTTGACTAAATGAATAGATACTCAAAGAATGTTTGCTGAACGAATGAGAGAATGTCTCATAGACAAGTGACTCATCACCTTGTTTCCTTTCCTCCAATATTCAGAGTTTGCCCTCCGTGATCTTCCAGCCCTTGTAGTTTACAATATTTCAATTCAGAATAGGATTCAAATTCATAATACTTAAGAATGGAAGGAGCAGCAAATGAAAATCCCATTTTAGGCAAGACAAAGTGTGTACTAATGGATAAACCACTAACACTCCACAGTCTGGACAACAATTTTCTCTTTTTGGATTTCTCTTGTCAAAATTACAGAAATAGTGCATATTTGTTGAAAGTGTGAAAAAATCCAGTCCTGTATACAATTTTTTTTAAATAAAAGAATGTCTTGCTTTCCCCATTCTTACCTTCCTTCGAGTCCTACTTCCTAGGAATAAATGATGACAAATGTTTAATGCATATTTTTCATCAGATCTTTCTCTCTTTTTTCTCTTATATTCAGATGAAGGAATAGATGGATAGAGTATTTTTTAATGAATTATGCCAGATAGTAGGCACATTTATAATTTATAAAGAAGGAAACAGAAAATCCCCAAAGAATGACTTTGCTTTGTATAGTTTGCTATACTATGAAACCTGAGGGGTGTGTAGGGTTGGACCTGGTGAATGAGTTTTTGCTCGGAATGGTTCCTCTTGTCACTTACAATTATATCTCATGGATGACAATCCTTTTTACATCTCTCCTGGGCTGGCTTGATAATGACCGGGCTAGCTGAGGTTCCTTCTTCCTTTTTGAAACCAAGTCTGATATTAAATAATGAAACTCTTCAACTGATCAAAAGGATGGGCTGGGTACTCACTGGCTTGGGCATTGGACATTGTTATTGAAACAGAGCTGAGACATGGTTTCAGAAATGTAGACTTTAATGGGTGAAAATCCAATTATGTTTCATTATTTTAACATGTTGCTTTTTTTTTTTTTTTTGGTAGAGGTAGATGGACTGCTTATGAAACTGTATGTACAGTTTGCCTAAAAGTTACCACTTAGAGAAGTTTATATCATAACATTACCAGAAGCTGGGGTGGTTAAGATTTTCAGGTTTTCATTGTGACATTTTGTGCCTCTGTCTTCTGTTTCTGGTTGTCTTTGGTCATGTGGACCTTAGCACTTTGCTGCTGGTACTGAGGTTGGAGATGGAGACCTAGCCTATAGCTATATTCCCTGCATATTCCTTAAAAGATTTACTTTTAAATATCTTTAATTGTTGTCTATATAAACAACAACCATATCCTAATAAAATCTTGGGGTCTGAAAGCCTCCACCAGATTGCATTGGAACTCACACAAACTCTCTTAAATTCTGATTTTGCTTCTAAATTCATCACTATGCATCTACATTCCTTATTTCTATCAAAATCTCTGCCATCTATAGATGGCTGAAATAAGGCAATTCTTAGTAGGGGTAGGGCAAAGATAAATGAAGACTAGCCTCTGACATATCTGCTCAGGGTATCCTGTACCCAAGTCCCTAACCTCCTTTGAGGCTCTGGCCTCCAGTTCCAATAACTTCAGTCCATTCTGAGAACCTTGCTCAGTCTAGGGATTATATGGTATAAAAGCATTTCATAACATATATTGCATTATTTGTTTCAGAGGTACAGATCTGTGATTCAACAGTCTTGCACAATTCACAGCGCTCACCATAGCACATACCCTCCCCAATGTCTATCACCCAGCCAACCCCATCCCTCCCACCCCCCTCCACTCCAGCAACCCTCAGTTTGTTTCCTGAGATTAAGAATTCCTCATATCAGTGAGACAAATAATGCAATATATGTAAAAAAAAAAAAAAAAAGATAGCAGGAGGGGAAGAATGAAGGGGAATAAATCGGAGGGGGAGATGAACCATGAGAGATGATGGACTCTGAGAAACAAACTGAGGGTTCTAGAGGGGACAGGGTGGGAGGATGGGTTAGCCTGGTGAAGGGTATTAAAGAGGGCACGTTCTGCATGGAGAACTGGGTGTTATGCACAAACAATGAATCATGGAACACTACATCAAAAGCTAATGATGTAATATATGGTGATTAACATAACAATAAAAAATTTTAAAAAAGCATTTTAGCTTTTTTAAAGAAAGTAGGTAAGTCATATATTCTTAAGGAGCTCAGTGTTGGTAAAAGGGGGAGTAGTGAAAAAGAAAAAGGCAGAACAGAATAGACTCTACCTGTATAGGAACAATCTGTATTCAATTTTGGAAGAGACATATTCAGCCGATGTGTACCATAATGAGTTTTCTGTATTAAAATGCTTCTCTAGTGGAAGGATATTTCCCCATGGCTTTGCCTCTAAGTGATCACATCTGTCTGGTTGGGAAGAGGGCCTAGGATAGGGCAGAGATAGTACCTAGTTGGTGCCATAGACAAAAGGGAAAGAGACATTGAAACCATTGTTAAAAATTTTGACTATTTTCTACTCGAAAGGGGAAAAACATTCCAGCACATGAGCCGGGATGATAGAGACAAGAAGACTTAAGGAAGAGTAAGAGAAAATCCCAAAGACTGAGAGAGGGGTCAGGACAAATTGCTAACATGAACATCAGGGTTGCAGAGACTTCTCTGTGCTAGGAGACAGTGCAGGAATCAAGTTTTGTCAATGAAAAGGCTTTGGAACATTCAGCCCAAGCTCACTCTGCAGTATGTCTACTTGTCCAGTGAGTTGCAAACACTGGCCACAACCAACTGTTCTAAAACTTTGCAGTCCATTAATGATACTGGTTGAATAGCCACAGCATTTCTCAACCAGCACATACTTACTGGTAGCAGATTATCAAGGTAAAAGCACCATTATCTGCTGCCTCAAGAAGACATGCCTAGGTGACTCCTTCAGTGCCTCAACCAGGTAGGCTTGCGTTCAAGCTAAACTATTCACAAGAAACTCAGAGCTTTCACTCAGTGGTATTGCTACTGTCTTCCTCCTGCTGCCTCTCTGTTCTGAGTCACTTGTCAGCAACAAGGGCCTCTGTAGAATGTTCACCTAGCCATTCAGGCAATCAGGATTTATTACCTTCTATTAAATGCAGCCACCAGGCAATGGTGAGGAGTTGAGGAGTATGTGGTGCCAGGAAGTTCACTCTGAGTTGCTATTCACTGATGGAAGTGCCTGAGTAATGGAGAAGATTTTGGTATCAAGCGAACCTGGGTTTCAATATTGATTCCGGTGTTTAGTCGCTCTGATGTTTTTTAGCCCTTGGGCAAATTAACCTCTCTGAGTCTCAATTTCTTTATTTGTCCTCTAAGGGCAGTTTTACTTGACACATCTTGTGCGGTTACTCTGAGGAAACGTAACATGTAAAAAGTGCTGGGAGAGAGACTGATTCAGACTGGTGATACCATAATGGTTTATTTCATTTCCTTCTGTCTCCTGATCAATATGAGACTCCACATTTGGATATTAAAACAGCATGAAGGATGGACTCATCAACTTTAAGGTTATTCGGGTTGCTTGGAGAGAAGTTCAAAGACTTGAAATAATTTCTGAAGCTCCTTTAAGATCTCAATTACCTTGTCATTTGAACAAATTTCCATGGGGTTAGGGTTGGGCTGGCAGACATGTAAATGGAGAAGCAAAGAAAAACCAATAGCCTGGGCATTTTGCCAGAGAGAGTTCAAGAGAGAGAGAAAGTGTCTTCTAGACTTTGCCTCTCTTCCTTGGTGTTATTTAATCACTGTAGCTTTGTTGGAGTTCTCCGGTAGGCATTTATTATTGATATTAGGGCTGTTCTTTTTACTTTGCAGTTCCCAGTGACACAGAACAGCTGAAAATCTGATCGCAACATGCCGTTTTGAGTTCGCTTAATGTTCTCTATCTCCTAGGCCCCATAAATAATCAGTGTGTTTGGAGATTTACTTTGGAGCCTCATTCTTCGTCCTTGTCTTTAAGTATAGGAAAGCTGAACTGCAGGGTCTGCATCATTTTGCAGTCTTTGGCCTGAAAGCCAAAAGCAATGAAGAGATTCTCCCTGGATCTAAGGCCTCTCTTACCTCTGGGTAGGTATTGGGTACAGATTTTAATTACTGTGTATCATTGACCCTTAAGTGCCACACCTCCATGTAGATGAAGATAAAGTTTTTAGGACAGCTGTCCACAGTCTTAGGTACTTTGTGTGTGTCCGACTCCTGTGTTTGAGAAGCCTCTATCTTATCAGAACCATTTACATTTGCTAGGGTTTGAATCCCCATAAACCAGGAGTAAGAGAGACACATCCCATGTGACTCCCTTGCCATTTTCTACCACATTGAATGTTATGCTTCAGAGAGAGTTTTCAGAAACAGTAAACATTAGTATGTAATGGGAACTAAATCATTACATATCAGCCATATCCTAATCAAAATTCTTTACTATCTTATATCACCTGAGTCACTAACACAGCTTTTTCTCCCATTCCTTCCAGTGGTTTTCTTTTTTGGATTTCCATTGATTTGACACTTAGCTCTTTGCTAGTTGACTGCTCCACTCTTTCTGACTCCTTAAGAACACTGTAAGATTTTTCTAGGAAAATCTCTACTTTCCACTTTTCCCTTCCTTTCTAAAATTACAATGAGCTAGCAGAAAATTTCTGCAATTTTTTTTTTTCTATAGACTTTCTTCTTTAGGGTCTTAGTGAACTTTGACAATCTCATACTAAAATCACCTGGTTGGGGCAGGTCACTCTCAAAAAAGAATACTTTTGCATGAGCCCCACCTGAACCAGCCAAAAAGAAGTTTTGTGTAAGTGGTTCTCAGATGATTTTAACCTTTAGTGTTGGCAACAACTGGGTCATGGTTTCATTTCTTAATTTAATAATTAAGAATACTTTATAATGTGTTATAAAGCCCTGAATAACTCTGCAATATTCAGTTTTTCCATGATGGTCACAACTACTTTTTTGGTCCAAATTATAAATCTCTGATGTGCTCTCTCAAGTTGTCAGTTGTAAGCATGCACATTGGTTCTCTGCAGTGTACTATGCCTTAGCTACCGCTCTGGTCTGGCAAATGTCAGGGCTTTCTATTCTGCCTGCTCCTGCCACCCACTCTGAAGCTGTCCTTCAGATATTGGGGATACGGAAATGTACACATCTGTCCTCACACATTGTTGCTGGGTTGCAAGTAATAACTCATTCAAAGTAGATAAAGCAAAATTAACAAATCAAAGGGAACCTCAGGGAAACCAAAATAAGCATTGTTGGACCTCACAGGGTCCTGGAACCAGGAATTAGTAGATTTGAGGGCCAGCCCACTCCTCTGTTTCTCTGCATATCTTGTTGTCTTTTCTGCACTGCTCTTCACATTTTCTTGGCTTTGGCAAGTGTAAGGCTACTCAGTTTTTCTGGTTTAAGTTCCCAATAGACACTGGCTGTTTTTGCTATTTTTCAATTCTAAATCCCAGAAAGAGAAGTTTGTTTTGTTTGTATGTCACTCTCTAGTCAGTCCCCTTAGTTATCACCATGAAGAATAGGCTCCTGGGGTCTGTTTACTCCTTACTAGAGGTTGTGAGAACAAGTTTTATGAGGAGTTAGGAAAACTGGATAGAAAAGATAGCCATCTCTAGTACAATTCTACACATACATGCACACATCACATATGTACATACACAATATCCCTGCCTAAAAAACAATATGTAGGTTGGAAGACTGAAGTTGAGAAGCCAGCATAAAACAGAAGAAAAAGGCTTGAGGTGAGAGGAGAGAGACATGGACTCAACAGCTGTCATCACCTTGGACAGCTGCCTTACCATCTCTGAATTTCATTTTTCTCATCTGTAAAGGAGGGGTAAGGACTAGTGGTTGGTTATGCCTTTCCATAATACCTGTTATTTAAAAAAAAATATTAAAAAATTGTGTTCTCCATATCCACCTTCCTCCTTCCTTAAACTAGTGGTTCTCAAACATTTTGGTTTTGGAAACTCCTACATTTTTTTTTTTTTTAAGGAATTGAGAAACCCAAAGAGCTATTGTTTATATGGGTCATATCAACTGATATTAACTCTACTGGAAATTCAAACTAAGAAATTTTAAAAAGTATTCACTTAAGAGTCATAATAACATAGCCATTATGTAATAACGTAAGTAACATATTTTTATGAAAAGTAACTTTAATTTCCAAAGCAAAACAAAATCTCTTTAATCTCGGCCTTAAGAGAAAACAGATGGATTTTCATACCTCTGTCTGCATTCAATCTGTTGCAATTCGTTGTTTTGGTTAAAATGCGTAAAGACAATTGAGCTCACCCGTACTATGGTTGGAAAAGAGAGGGGTACTTTAATAGACTTTTCAGATAATTGTGGGTCTTTTTCTTTGATACCACACCAAAACTCTACTAATGGTAGTTTCTTAAATATTAGTTGCAATGTGGAATCTGAAACCGTATCAATTAATTTTTCATTGTGAAAAGATTATTAATCTGTTTTGTACTTTGAATCTTACCTGTACCTGATGCTTTAATATCATGCATTGCTCATTTGGAAAATATTGGTTTACTGACTTAGATGTTGCAAATGTTGAGATATAGCATTATATAGCATTATAAAAATCAGATTTGTTAATATCACCACCAATCTCATCAGAAAAGTCTAAAGGTATTGGGAAGGTGGTAATCTCACATGACAGACACGGTTTCCTAAATTCTAATTTTGACTTGATAGTTCAGATTTTAATATTGGTAACAGATAGTGTCAACTGTTTTTCTGGTCATAGGCTTACTTTGGTCATTTTAGAGAAAATATCTGTCAAATATCCTAGTATGAATAACCATCATTTTTATGTCAGTTGTTTTTTTCAAGTAAAAATGCAATTCCATTGAAAAATAGCTAGCCAATTTACAATTTAATTGTACAGTCATTGTACTTTGATTAATAGTACTGCTTTATGCATTTCAATAACAGTCTTGAACATATCATACAGAAGCATTAAAAGAAAGAATATGTGGGAGATAAATATTTTGTGATTTACATATCTGAAGATATCTTTGATCTTCCTACTTGATTAATAGTTTGGCTAGTTATAGAATTCTTTGTTAGACATAATTTTCTTTAAGTGTGTTCCACATAGCCTATTAGTTTCCAGAATTTGTGTTGAGAAACTCATGGCTACCTTGATTCCTCATCATTTGTGTACAACACTTTTATTTTTCCTCCATGGAATCTCTTAGCATCTTTGTTCAGTATAAGATTTCACAGTGATTTTTTTTTTTTTTTTGTATTGGGCACTCAGTGGGCACTGTCACTTTGAATATCTGACCCTTCCATTCCTAAAAAAAAATTCAAGAATTATTTGGTTGATCATTTCTTCTTTCCTGTTCCCCTTCTTTCTACAATTCCCAGAATTTATGTATCAAACCACTGCAAACAAGTCCTCTATTTTCTTTCTTTTCTGTCTCTTTAAAAATGCTCTATTTGGGGCGCCTGGGTGTCTCCGTCGTTAAGTGTCTGCCTCCGGTTCACGTCATGATCCCAGGGTCCTGGGATCGAGCTCCGCATCAGGCTCTCGGCTCTGCAGGGAGCCTGCTTCTCCCACTCCCCCTGCTTGTGTTCCCTCTCTCACTGTCTCTCTCTCTCAAATAAATAAATAAAATCTTTAAAAAAAATGCTCTGCTTATGTGAGTTTCCTTAACTTTACATTATGTTAATTTTTAAATTCTAATATCAATATCATGTTTTTAATTGTTTTTTTTATTCCTTGAATGCTTTTCTAATTTTTAAAACATTTTTTTTCCATTTTGTGATATAATACCCTTTCTCATCATTCTTTTTTTTTTTTTTTAATTTATGTGAGAGTGAGCATGAGCTTGGGGGAGGAGCAGAGGGAGAGGGAGAAGCAGACTCCCCTCTGAGTGGGGAGCCTGACATGGGGCTTGGTCCCAGGACCCCAAGACCATGACCCCTGTCGAAGGCAGATGCAACTGACTGAGCCACCCAGCCACCACTCCTCTCTCAACATCCTTAATGATAGTTTCTTTTTATTTTTTCTCTCTTCATAGAACTTATTTCTTCCAAGATTTTTTTTCCTCTTTCATTTTATTTAATTTGGTCTCTATCTTGGAGGTAGAGAATTTTCTCAAATGTCTAATAATCTTTAGTTTTCTATTCATGATTTAGAATAGGAACTTAAAATGTGATTAAACCTCTGAGCACATGATTATGGCTCATAGACTCTGATCTTTTTTACAGGGTGATCGAGGTTGGTGGGTAGGGTCTCTTATTGTCAGTGTCTTTGGGTTTTTCCTTGGAGTTGCCAATCTCTTGTTTGGGAAATACAGATCTGCCTACCAGGGTCTGGACATGAAGAAAGGAGGAAAGGAGTTTCATCAACACTCCATATGTGTTTGGTTTTAATATTATTGATTTTAGAAGAGCATCCAGCTTTCCAAATGGATCTGGTGTCCTCTTGTGCTAATACCTTCTATTTATAGTCACAGAGGTGAACTTTCCAGAAGTTCACTGATAAATGTCTAGAATTCTGCTGGAGTCGAGCATGGATGGTCACCTAGGGGCATAGAGTGGGGAAGGGCTCTGGGGACCTAATTATTTCTTAAAAAACCTTTAAAGCAATTATCATTTTGCTCTTCATCTAAATTCACCTTGACTCCCAGTTCCAAAAGTATCTGGGTCTGTCACTTCTGGGAACTTTTGATGATTCCCATGTACAAATACAGATGTTTCTCAGTCTTCCATGGTACCAACTTTAGACTTCCACTGCTTTCAGTCTGCTAAATCACTTAATGCTCATCTTTCAATCTTCTAAAAATTTGTTGCTGTTGAATCCTCTCTTGTACTTTCTATTCTTTTTTTTTTTAAAGATTTTATTTATTCATTTGAAACAGAGAGAGCATGAGCAGGGGGAGAAGTAGAGGGAGAGGGAGAAGCAGACTCCCCGCCAAGCAAGGAGTCCAATGTGGGACTCAATCCCAGGACTGTGAGATCATGACCCTAGCCGAAGGCAGACTTTTAACTATCTGAGCCACCCAGGTGCCCCATGCTTTCCACTCTTGAAAGTTTATGTCTTTGAAGGAAAAAAAGGTCTTTCCTCATCTGGTGGGTTTTTTGAAGGGAGCAAATTTGGATGCATGTATTCAACTTGCTATCTTTTTTTTTTTGCATTTACCCTTTTTTATATTTTAAAGAAGAACCGAAATGCCTTAAGCACCATACTGAATGGTATGGACATTTCAGGCGACCAGCCGTAGTGGAGTAAGAACTTGGAACTCCAGTGATCTTTAACCCATGTAATGCAGGAAGCTGACCCTAATGTTCTTGCAAACCACTCTTCGGCATTACTGCTGTGACCTTTTCAGCTAGAGACCCTTATTTCTCTAGAGCACCTTTTTGTTTATCTTTGATCTGCTTGTGCACTATTCTTCTCAGGAAGTAGCTGTTTATGTAAGTAAGAGTTAGCACTCTTATTTAGCGTAGAATTTGTTCATGTACTTCAAATTCTCTCCTTGTTATGGAGACAGACCTGCAACGGACCTCATATGAGTCTCTTTCTTTCTGGTCTCATTGAACATAGAAAGCTCTTCATAAAAACTGATGTTGTAACCAGCAATCTTAATTCCATTCCCTCAGATTTTTTTTCTGAAAATTGCTGCATTAATTTTTTTTTCTTATTTCTTTCCACTTTTCTACCTGGTTAACTCCCATATTTCACCTTTGATGACCCAGCTCATGCTTTATGTCTTCTCTAAAGCCTTTTTTGACCCCATACACTGAGAGTGAGTTGATCAATACTTGGCATCACCATTTGATCTTGTCTTCTCATACTTAAATGTGAGCTCAGTGAAGAGAATTATTGTTGCTCACTTTTGATCTGCTAATATCTAACATGTTGCTTAGAACATAATAGATACAAAAATGTTTCCACAATGAACTAATGAATGCTTTAACTATTGTGATAAGACCTGGAAACTATTAGAGTTCAAGTAGCTCTTCAATAAAAATTCCTTAATAAGAAAACATCTTAGGATATTTTAATTCTAAATCATGGCACTGTTTAACTGTCAGGAGCGCAAAAGGAACTAACACTAATATTGAACAGGCTGTCCCCCTAAATATAAGAACTTTTTATATTGTAAAAGTGAGAAAACTCTAGAACTTAAGTATTGTTTTTTCAAAATTTAGAATAAAACGTAGTTTCCTTGATGTTGCTACCTCCTTTGTTATTATTATTCTAGACTGTGTATTTTGTTTAAATTTTCTAATAAGCACATTTGCTATTTGGTTCCCATGCTGACTCATATCTGATATATTTGTTGGGAGAAGAGGATAGAGAGATTTACTCTTATTTTTTAGAGAGAAGAAAAATTTAGCAGTTTCTATAGACTTCATGATTCAATAATAATAACTTTTATTTATATGGTGCTGTTATCTTTTCCAAGCACATATTTCTCTTGTCAACTAAGTTTCTTAACTATATTTCCTGTGTCTATTTTCTCATATTTTGTTCACCCTTTGACCCACTGAAATCTGATGTCTCTTTTATCATTCTACCAAAAGTGCTCTGAGCTAGGTTAAATGTGACTAATTTATTGCTCGACTTGATAAACAGGCTTTATTTGATAATTAATATCACATGCGATTGATCTTCTGTGTACATAGTATGCACTAAAGTATTTCGTGGTGTATGAAGGATTTTGACCCATATTTTTCTCTCTCAAAAACCTTATGGGAAAGTTAATAGACATAGAAATAATATAAAACTAAGTTACCAAAATCAGAATGTGATTAATATCATAAAAGAGACAAAGATAAAATATGAAAAGGAAGATAGCTTTATTTGGAGAAATACAGAAGAAAAATTGATGAAAGAATTAAAATTTTATTTATTAATTTTAGAGAAAGAGGGAGGGGCAGAGCGAGAGGGAGGGAGAGAATCTTAACTGACTGCGCCATCTAGGCAGACCTGAGATAATCTTAAGCAGGCTCCACGCCCAGTGTGGAGCCCAACATGGGGCTTGATCTCACATCACTGAGATCATGACCTGAGCCAAATTTAAGAGTCCTATGCTTAACTGACTGAGCCACCCAGGTGCCCCAAGAACTAACTAACTTTTAAACAACTGTGCAAGAATGTGCAGTGATTAGGAATGGCAGGGAGGGAATAAAATTAGCACATTTCCAATCTTTTTGCAGAAGTTCAAAAGTAATCCTTTTAGCTTTGATTTTTAGGATCATTCTGGAATGGCACAATGGCTTGCATGGAAGAGGAGATCATTTGAATTTGGGTCCTTTAATTGCAGTCTCCAAAGATGATAAACATTTGATTTGTTTCAAGATTTCTTGGATTTTCATTCCAGAAGACTGGATGTGTGACCTTAATTTTGTTGAGATAGGAGAAAATTTCCGAATAAATGCTTTGTTCTTTTACAAAATATATAAAATACTAGTTACAAACCACACCTACTATCATACCTCTTTACTGCTGCAATCATAGAAGTTAGTCCCCGAGTTGGGCACTATCTGCAGTTGAAGATATGTGTTTACTGTCTATGTATTGTAAAAGAGAGGAGACTGGGTTCTGGAAATCAATGGTTCTTCACTGTGCTGATTGGGAAGTATGGGGTATGCAGTGGGATCCAGGTCTGAATGCTTGCCAACGCTCCCTAAGTAGTAATAGTGATTGCTTTTTTGGGCTTATCAATTATCTGCCTTAAATGTGAACTTCATGCAGGTCATAAATGTTGGAATAGTCCTCAGAACAGGAAGGACTGAGACCAAGAGGAATGGGTGACCAGGGAGCTATAGTCAAAGTTCCTAATAGTTGGATCCTGGAACTTCAGAATAGCGTAGGGTAGCTTGGGGGACTACTGTCACTAATTGCTGAACTGGATGAAGTAGTCTGTTCCTACGTGTCTGGGGAACTACAGTGCAGTGGATTTTATGTGTGCATTTCTGTCTTCATGGTAATTTATGACTTTGGCCATAGAGAGAATTTATTGAAGGCATTTGTCAGTGACTGCAGAGCAGAAATCGTTTTTGCTTACATGAGGAGTTAGCTTCAGTGTTTATTTCTCTGTATGCTATGTATTCATGGAAGCATCTGTATGTAGAACTGCACATTTCTATGGCACTTTTGGGGGTGCTGTTTGATGAATTATTTTAACTGGAGAAATAGAGGTGAGGAGAGATCCAGAAATCTCTCATGAGGGAATCATGGCTATCTATTTTGGTGTTCTATAAATTTAGGGTTTGGATCACATTTTCAGTTGGCAGTTTTGCAAAGAGAATTATTCTACAAAACATAAATGTCACCATTAAAAATGAAAGCCTAGGACTGAATGACATTAGCAGAGATAATGTGGTGTCTTTCTGTTGGTGTGGAACTCCAATTTGGGTAAGAAATAATTTCTGAGATGTTTATGTTTTGTTCTGGTTGACAAAAAAATGGGGAAGTGAAACCTGTCAGGAACGTCAGTCAACTGATCTGTGACAGTTATATACCCTTTGTATACCCTATATTATACATGTTTAATATGTACCCAGTGTACTTGGAAGCAGGTAATCTTCAGATAGGAGTAAATTATAATCACGAAGGGACATCAGGGGTCAGCCAGTTACCCAGCCTGAGGAGTTGGTGGTAATGGCTAAGAGATGAAACAAGGAAAGAAGAGTGAAAAAAAATCAGGAAGACAAATCCAATAAAAACAGATATAGAAAAGGACAATTCATACTAATTAATGGTTGGTGGATTGGTTCTTACTGGATGTAGAAATGGGGAGCCAGTTGAAGAGCTTAACTGGCACGAGCTAGACAAAAATTTCATTACTTATCAATTCTAATCCTTCCTCAGATCTATCTGGCTTTAGGCAATACCTCATGAGTGAGAATAATAAAACACTTTATTATTTAAATTGGAAGATAAATTGAAAATGTAAAGTAATACTTCCCAGATGGAATTGACATATATCCACAGCTTTATAAATTATCATCTTCATGATTTCTTCAACATATTGTTTAGTTGGAATATTATGTTACAGGATTCTGGAGAGGTGGGTTGTAGACAGTCATACAGAAGCTGATCACCTAAAATAAAAGTGAGTTTAGATATCTGTGTTATTTTTTCCTCATAAACTTGAATTTATTGCCACTTGAGAGTTCATAGTACTATCTTTATGTTCTTTCAAACAGACCTGGAAATGATTCCTATTGAAAAAATGAAAACTGTGACTTCCACTTTTTGTTGTGTTAGTGAATTACAATACAATGTGTTAGTGAAGGATAAAAGAATCTTCTTTCCCTGGTATAGCACAGTGCTTAAGAATATGTACTCTGGATGTTGTCAGATCTGACTTCTCTGCTGCCAGCCAAAGTCCCCAGCCTTTGCAGAGTTATATGTACCAGCAGGGGGAGAACATACAAACCTAGCTTACGTTCAACTCTGGTATTTTCCTGCAAAAAGGAATTAGCATAGGTCTGTGTTCTACCCCTGAATATCCCAGAAAAAGATACTGTGAAAACCCTGTTAATGACAGGACACATAGGATAAGGAAGTTCTTGTCTTATATCTATCTATAATCTCTTACAAATGAACTTGTTGTAGGCTGCAGAGCCTCAGATTTTAGCATGCTGGCATTGCGAGGCTGACTGGGTTAGAGGGGCATATGGCTCTGCAGTATAGAACAAGAGCAGCAATAGGGTTGTGATTATTAGGGCTGTTCACTACAATTCTGATTCCATTCCTCTTTCGGCACATAGTGAAATTACTTCCTTATTACCTAAACTTGGCTGTGACCATTAACTGGCTTTGGCCAGTGGAATGCAAGTAGAGGTAATATATGCCATTACTGAGTGGAAGCCTTTGTTTTTTTTTATTTTTATAATTTTGTATTGTTATGTTAATCACCATACATTACATCATTAGTTTTTGATGTAGTGTTCCATGATTCATTGTTTGTGCATAACACCCAGTGCTCCACGCAGAATGTGCCCTCTTTAATACCCGTCACCAGGCTAACCCATCCCCCCACCCCCCTCCCCTCTAGAACCCTCAGTTTGTTTTTCAGAGTCCATCCTCTCTCATGGTTCGTCTCCCCCTCCGACTTACTCCCCTTCATTCTTCCCCTCCTGCTATCTTCTTTTTTTTTCCTTAACATATATTGCATTATTTGATTCAGAAGTACAGATCTGTGATTCATCAGTCTTGTACAATTCACAGCACTCACCATAGGACATACCCTCCCCAAAGTCTACCACCCAGCCACCCAATCCCTCCACCCCCCACCACTCCAGCAACCCTCAGTTTGTTTCCTGAGATTAAGAATTCCTCACATCAGTGAGGTCATATGATACCTGTCTTTCTCTGATTGACTTATTTCACTCAGCATAACACTCTCCAGTTCCATCCACGTCGTTGCAAATGGCAAGATCTCATTCCTTTTGATGGCTGCATAATATTCCATTGTGTATATATACCACATCTTCTCTATCCGTTCATCTGTCAATGGACATCTTGGCTCTTTCCAGTTTGGCTATTGTGGACACTGCTGCTATAAACATTGGGTTGCACATACCCCTTTGGATCCCTACATTTGTATCTTTGTGGTAAATACCCAGTAGTGCAATTGCTGGATCGTATGATAGCTCTATTTTCAACTGTTTGATGAACCTCCATACTGTTTTCCAGAGTGGTTGCACCAGCTTGCATTCCCACCAACAGTGTAAGAGGGTTCCCTTTTCTCCGCATCCCCGCCAACATCTGTGGTTTCCTGACTTGTTAATTTTAGCCATTCTCACTGGTGTGAGGTGGTGTCTCATTGAGGTTTTGATTTGGATTTCCCTGATGCCGAGGGATGTGGAGCACTTTTTCATGTGTCTGTTGGCCATTTGGATGTCTTCTTTGGAGAAATGTCTGTTCATGTCTTCTGCCCATTTCTTGATTGGATTATTTGTTCTTTGGGTGTTGAATTTGATAAGTTCTTTATAGATTTTGGATACTAGCCCTTTATCTGATATGTCCTTTGCAAATGTCTTCTGCCATTCTGTCAGTTGTCTTTTGGTTTTGTGGACTGTTTCTTTTGCTGTGCAAAAGCTTTTTATCTTGATGAAGTCCCAATAGTTCATTTTTGCCAAAGCATCCCTTGCATTTGGCGATGTTTCGAGGAAGAAGTTGCTGTGGCTGAGGTCGAAAAGGTTGCTGCCTGTGTTCTCGTTTAGGATTTTGATGGCCTCCTGTCTCACGTTTAGGTCTTTCAACAATTTGGAGTCTATTTTTGTGTGTGGTGTAAGGAAACGGTCCAGTTTCATTCTTCTGCACGTGGCTGTCCAATTTTCCCAACACCATTTGTTGAAGAGACTGTCTTTTTTCCATTGGACATTCTTTCCTGCTTTGTCAAAGATGAGTTGACCATAGAGTTGAGAGTCCACTTCTGGGCTCTCGATTCTGTTCCATTGATCTATGTGTCTGTTTTTGTGCCAGTACCATACCGTCTTGATGATGATAGCTTTGTAATAGAGCTGGAAGTCCGGAATTGTGATGCCACCAGCTTTGCTTTTCTTTTTCAATATTCCTCTGGCTATTCAGGGTCTCTTCTGGTTCCATACAAATTTTAGGATTATTTGTTCCATTTCTTTGAAAAAAGTGAATAGTATTTTGATGGGGATTGCATTGAATGTGTAGATTGCTCTAGATAGCATTGACATCTTCACAATGTTTGTTCTTCCAATCCATGAGCATGGAACGTTTTTCCATTTCTTTGTGTCTTCTTCAATTTCTTTCATGAGTATTTTATAGTTTTCTGAGTACAGATCCTTTGTCTTTTGGTTAAATTTATTCCTAGGTATCTTACGGTTTTGGGTGCAATTGTAAATGGGATCAATTCCTTGATTTGTCTCTCTTCTGTCTTGTTGTTGGTGTCTAGGAATGCCACTGATTTCTGTGCATTGATTTTATATCCTGCTACGTTACTGAATTCCTGTATGAGTTCTAGCAGTTTTGGGGTGGAGTCTTTTGGGTTTTCCACATACAGTATCATATCATCTGCAAAGAGTGAGAGTTTGACTTCTTCTTTGCCAATTTGGATGCCTTTGATTTCTTTTTGTTGTCTGATTGCTGTGGCTAGGACTTCTAATACTATGTTGAATAGCAGTGGTGAGAGTGGACATCCCTGCCGCGTTCCTGACCTTAGGGGAAAGGCTCTCAGCCTTTCCCCATTGAGAATGATACTCGCTGTAGGTTTTTCATAGATGGCTTTTATGATATTGAGGTATGTACCCTCTATCCCTATACTCTGAAGAGTTTTGATCAAGAAAGGATGCTGTATTTTGTCAAATGCTTTTTCTGCATCTATTGAGAGGATCATATGATTCTTGTTCTTTCTTTTGTTAATGTATTGTATCACATTGATTGATTTGCGGATGTTGAACCAATCTTGCAGCCCAGGGATAAATCCCACTTGGTCATGGTGATTAATCCTTTTAATGTACTGTTGGATCCTATTGGCTAGTATTTTGGTGAGAATTTTTGCATCCATGTTCATCGAGGATATTGGTCTGTAATTCTCCTTTTTGATGGGATCTTTGTCTGGTTTGGGGATCAAGGTAATGGTGGCCTCATAAAATGAGTTTGGAAGTTTTCCTTCCATTTCTATTTTTTGGAACAGTTTCAGGAGACTAGGTATTAATTCTTCTTTAAATGTCTGATAGAATTCCCCTGGGAAGCCATCTGGCCCTGGGCTTTTGTTTCTTGGGAGATTTTTGATGACTGCTTCAATTTCCTTAGTGGTTATAGGTCTGTTCAGGTTTTCTATTTCTGGGTGGAAGCCTTAAATATAGGATCTTTTGCCATATTTTCTTCCCTCTGCCATGTTGATTGTGGAAGTTGACATCAATATGGAGTGTCCGTCAGCTTGAGTTCTCTTAGAGAGGAAGAACCTCCCTGCCAGTGTAGTACTGACATATAGCATCATGAGAAATAAACCTTCATTATATTAAGCCACTGAGATTTTGAGATTAATTATTATTGTCGCATAACCTTGTCTGTCTTGACTGATATATGTTGTTTCTAGGAAAGATCAGTCCTTAAAGACAGCATAGGAATTAGAATTATGCCTTGACGTCTACCTGGATGAAATCAGGGAACAATCTGAAGTTGAGGAGCTATCAGAAGAAGATGCCATTTATGGAGAAAGAGGCAGAAGGCAGGGCTTAGCTGAAGGCCTTAAATTCCAAGTAAATGAAGCTGATGATTTGAAATTACATTCCAGTTCTAATGAGAAATGCAAAATACTTGGTGGATAGGAGAAGCAGAAGACCAGGACATACACAGTGGGTGTTAAGAGGAAGAGTTTGTTTCTTGTATGTTTATGTGGAATTTGGATTCTTTATAATGAACTCCAAATATCAAAGAAACAGCCTAATAGCCTTTCAGATAGCATTTTAATTGACTAAGCCACTGGAGTTGCCCAAGCCTGCAATTGGTAGGTCATCATGGTGACCAGCTGGTTAGGGCTAGAGCAGATAGGGCCTAAATCACAGACAGAGTGCTTGGCAGTAGAGTGTACCCAACAGTGTGACAAGGTTTTTTCTACAGAAATATTTTCATTAAGCCAATTTTAGCTATTTCCAAGATCTAATAATACTTGTTCAAGTAGCCTCAGAAGTTATATTTCATAAAATTACTAGGCATCTTTCTTGTCTTTTTGTGAGAAGGCTGAAAGGGACTCATTCCTAATTTCCCACAAACTGTGGAACCTGAAAATAATATATTTTTATATAATTATCACTAGTGTTGGTTCAATCTAAAATTGGTTCTTTAGATTAAATTGCCTAAAATTTCTAGTTCACTGTGATTCACTGTATAGTGTTTCCTGAGTAGATCTAAACATTTTTAAAAATCCTACCATGTGAAAAGCTATGATGGAATTTTGCAGCTGTTTTCATACTAAACATACTGAACCAAATATATCCCAATTAGAATAATTGTATATGAATGTATACTTCTTAAACAGTATTTATAATTTTTTAGCATTTGGCAAAAGTTTTAAAATCTCTATCTTTTCTGGTACATTCCAACTGAACATATTAAGACACAGCAGATTTCACAAAATTATGAAAAATCTATATGCTTGAAATAGAAATGTTTTAAAATTACTATGGTTTTAATTTTCTTGATTCATGAAATGATAATGTAACAGGAAAAACAATACCAAAAACGAGGTTTGGGTGATATATTTTTTCCTGAACAATTGATTTTCTTGGGGTTTAGATTTTGATATAACGGTAAGTGTGGGATGTAGAGAGTATATAGTGTAGACTAGTCACCCTTTTCTCTTAATTTGCATTCTCCCTTTTTTTATTTATGAAATTCAACACTGGGCAAGGATTTTAGGTAGATTCTGGTCACTTACCTATAGATAGTAATGCCAGTGTCTTTTTTTGCATCATCCTATCTACCTTCTAAGGGGAATGCAAAGGAGTTTTGAAGAATTTTGGAAAAGAAATGAATTCTCATGTGACCACAGTGGTTGTAATCTAGCTGCCCATGCCTTTTCGCGGCAGGCTTGCAAATACTGCCTTTCGTACTGGTGATTCCTTTTTTTTTCTTTTAAAGATTTTATTTATTTATTTGACAGAAACACAGCGAGAGAGGGAACACAAGCAGAGAGAGTAGGGGAGGGAGAAGCAGGCTCCCTGCTCAGCAGGGAGCTTGATGTGGGGCTCGATCCCAGGACCCTGGGATCGTGTCCTGAGCCGAAGGCAGACGCTTAACGACTGAGCCACCCAGGCGCCCCCTGGTGATTCCTTTTATACTGTATGATGGGGGTGAGAAGTCCCATTTGAACTTTTGCACCCTGTCCCTCAGGACACTCCCACCCCTACCATTCTGCTTGGACTACCCAGATAATTTAGTTTGGAGGTTCCTCAGATATCTGCTACTAAGTAATATCTAAGAAAGAGGAGCTGAGCCAACCCTAGTGGTGTAGGATATTTATTTCTTTAGAGATATCAAACTTTTAAGTGTATGTTGACAGGTTCATGGGCTTGTTCACTGGATTATATGCTTTGTATTATTTTTTACTTCATTAATTTTTCCCATTCTTGTTATTATCTGCTCCCCTATCTTACTGCAGTTTATTTTATCATTGTTTTTTATAACTCCTGGAGATCAACATTTGGCTTATTAATTATTAATTTTATGCCTTTCTGCTTTTCTAATATGTACATTTAAGTACATATAGTTTCTCTAAATACTGATTTAGCTGCATCTCACAAATGAGATGCAGTTTTCATAATTTTCAAATATATAATGTTTTGAAATTTTAAATATAAATTTTTTTCAATTTATATGTTACTTAAATTACCACTGTGCAATAAAAATATAATGTAAGCCACAGTATCAGCCACATTTGTGATTTAAAATCTTAACCTTTGAATTACAAGATTTCTTGGTCCTCTGGTTGTACTCAATGTATTGTTATGATACTGCTACCCCAGATCATTGGAAAAAGCTTTTGTCTGTTTTGTTATTGACTCCATATCTTTGCTCATGATGTCCTTGATTGCTCTAGTACTCCTGCTGTTAACCTTTCTGGCTTCAGACTGCCTGATCTTGCTACTGTCTAATCCTTACCTCTATGGTGCTGCCAGAACTATCACCCTTGGAAACTCAGCCATTTTCAAATGTTTGGACTACTGTTCAGAATGTTTAGCTCCCTTTCCTATTTCAGAACAGGAAACACTTTTTAAAGAATAATGTATAAATTTAATCATGTCACCAAACTTATTCATTTATTTCTTCTCATACTGTCAGTAATGTTCTTGGCACACTCATAAAGATTTCTGAGAGATTCATGCAGTTGACTCTCATAAACTTGGCATTTCACCAGCAGGGTATATTTCTGATGAGTAAAAAGTGTTTGTCTTCAAAAATACATGAGACATACAGACTTAGCTTAGGTTGCATTCAGTACTTTATAATACATATTGGAAAATAATATACTCCATTAAGTCAAGCCTATGGGATCTCTTATTTCCACCTAGGATACATTCATACTAGTTGGTGCCAGTGTGATAATGGGAACTGGTTACTCTGGTAGAAACCTTATTCATAAGCATTTATGATTTATTTTGCAAAAAAAATGTCATTTGGGACAGAGAGGTAACTATGCGGGAAGTTGGACTGGCATGAGCTAAATACTAGTTTGTCCTTGGGAATTTTTTAAAATGACCTCAAGGAAAGATATGGTTAAAAAGAAAAAAAAGAAAAAAATATTTTCTTGTTTTGGTGTAACATCTAGTAACTATTATATTTGAAAGCGTTTTTATATACCATAAGCTTTCTCACAGCTTACAGAAGAATTGGTATCTTTGCTGGCTGTCACTGCAGAATTTCTTAAATATCCATAGAGAATGTAAATCCTTTACCATACTATGTAAAAAATCTGCAGTGTTAAATCAGGCAACAGGTCCTTCCCCAGCATTTACTGCTGTTTTGACTGCAAACACTACCTAGGAAGAAACAAAATTTAGTATCAGAATGAGAATGGATTATGGTAAAGAAAAATCCAGCAGAGAGGGAGAAAGTGACAGAGAAAGATTTCTTTTGCACTGAAAAAAAGTATAAACTGGTTAGAAGCAGGGAAGTTGAGAGTGTCCCTTTAAACTGTGGTACTGCAATTGATCTCTGTATGTTTTCTGGTATTCGTCCCTTTGAAAGGAGAATGAGAGCCAAGATCATTGGCTGTACTGTGAAGCTGTCACATCTCAGTACTGAAAAGGTACAGTGCAAGTGAACTGAAACAGTCTGTAGCTTTCTATTCAGTATCGTCAAGAGCTTTGAGACTGATGAACCAAATGGATGCTTTATTTAGGGCTGAGATACAGATCCCTCCGATTTGACGGCGCTTCAGCCTTCGGAGTGAGAAAGCAGCAGCGGCCGCAGAAGCAGAAGCAACAGCAGTAGCAACAGCTACAGCAGCAGCCCCTGCTGAAGTCCAGTAGAAGAGACTTGATCTC
This sequence comes from Callorhinus ursinus, assembly GCF_003265705.2. Classification (NCBI taxonomy): domain Eukaryota; kingdom Metazoa; phylum Chordata; class Mammalia; order Carnivora; family Otariidae; genus Callorhinus; species Callorhinus ursinus. The sequence continues at coordinate 95,213,816 of NW_027397064.1, forward strand.
CAGTTCGTCCTGAACTCCACCTGGGATCGTGCACTGTCCAGGGTCCTGAAACATGAACCAAACCGCCAGCGTGTCCCATCACATCAAGTGTCAACCCTCCAAAACAGTCAAGGTAGGACCAAGGTTTCCTTCTTCCTTCTGTTTCTGCACATGTATCTTCATTCATCTACTGAACACATGCATGTTGGTATGGCAGGGCACTGGCAGTAAAGATATCTAGTTGCTTTGAGTTTGATGTAAAGGTTGGATTTCAGTAAAGAGTTTGGTTCTGTTTGCATGTGTGTATCGACTGGAGAGAGTAGTTTTCACTTAATAATTCTTTTACCTTGATGACTTTCACTTTTTTGACTGAGAATCTATCAGTGGTATATGTCAGGAAGAAAGTTTAGTGAGCTTTGAGCTTCTAGAGTTTTTATTCCATGTCAGTTTTCTTGATGAAACTGGTGAAGAATTTGCAAACTGCTGGAAACAGATAATATTAAATTGAATACAAATTTGATAACAGCATTTCATTGCCATATGGATTTGGGACTTCTTATCTTTTCCAAAGAAAAGCATATTCATCATTGAGAGTGTTTAACTATTGGTTATATTAAAGCAACTATAGTGAGGGAGTATAAAATTCTACAAAGGGAGTATACAAACATATGCTCTTATGTATGACATCATGAAACTCAAAACCAAGAAGGTGATTGGGAGTGCTCTTTGAAACAAGTACTTGTTTTAAATTTGAGACTTATCTGATATGGTTAAAAGAAAAGGACCAAGCTTGGAATTTGTTCGTTTTAGTTTTAAGTAATGTTTATGCTATCCTCTTTGTTCTTATTTTGATGTTCTTACTTACATGGAGACTTATAAATAACTGGACTTATAATAACCCAATGGAGAGTTTATTTTATCTTGCAGTTCATCTGTGTGGATATTTTGCATCCTTGGGGGGTAGTTATGGGCTCCTCTGGAACTCTTTTTTGGAAAAATCTGATAACCTGATAGATCATTTTTACTTACTGCAATCTCTAATTCATATACAATTGCATATCTTTTATTGAGATTCTAAAATTTGACATAACTGGCTTTTTATGATTATATTACTTTTATCTCTCAGGGCTTTGAAAATACTGCATAGACTGTAATTTAAAAATATAATTTGTAGCAGTAAGTTTTTTCTTGTGAACCTACCTACCCTTTTCAGTCTTTCAGTTATAAATAGACCGTAAACTGAATTCCATTTATCTGCAATTATTTTTAAAAGCAATGAAATATCCAGGATGTATCAAATGATACATAATTAGACTTTCATTGTATATAAATACATAAAGTTAGCTGAAATCATAAAGAACTCAGATAATTTACACCATCTCTAATGGCATAAGCAACATCTTAGTATGTTGAATTTTTTGCACTGTGTCCAACTTTAGAAATAAAATGCTGTGCTTTAGGATATAAGTTTTTCTCTGCATGTCAGATTCCCACATCTGTCATTTATATAAGCATACCATCACTGAACAATGACTAAATAGTACATATATGACACTCCACATTGTGATATATAAACTCTGGTGGAAAACATATGCTATAGCCTAAAGTGGGATAGAATTAAAAACTGGCTGTCTACCTTTGAGTATGTTTAGAAAACCATAAAATGACCAGTGGCTTTCTGTTTAAGTGTTTGAGGTCATAGGAATCAAGTGTTTTATTTGTCCTTTTATTTACTGGGTAAGGACAAAAGAATGCTACTTTCTGGGACTTACAATCATTTCCCTTATTGGTGCTCTGGCATTAACTGCCCTCAGACAAACTCTGGAGGCCGAAAAATATGTTTCTAGTGTAAGAGTTTTACATCATCTTGCTGATCTTGCAGATGCTGTTTTTTTTTTTTTTCATTCTAACTGCAGCCATTGAATTGAAATGAAAGGCATCATAAAAATTGGACAACTTACCACTTAGCAGTGTATTATATTAATGGCTTAATGAAGGAATCTTGAATCAAAGCAATGGATGATTTGGTTAATTGTACAAGTTAAGTTGTTTTGTGCTCCCCCCCTATTGCTCTGGGGAGCAAAAGATGCTTGTGATGTTCATAAAGTATATAAAGTTGCAAGCATTGAACTATTAAGGGAGTGATTACTTGAGTATTTTCCAGTTTGCAACAGTAAAAGGGGATAAGTTGAAAGCTTTCTTACTTCAAATTATGTGCTCCAATTATGAAACATTTATGGCTTTTGGAATTTACACTAAAAATGGCTATCTATATTTAGGTAATGCATTAGCCTATGAACAAAATGCAGTAGCAACCTAAGGAAAAACCCTAAGATGAGAGGTTTTTGGAAAGCTATTAGATATTGGAGCTGAAGAGACTTTTTGGATTTTTGGAATCTATCTTTTTTTCAAGCATGATTTTTTTAGAGTTAGTTTTCCCCTCACTCTTAAAGTTACTATTTGAAAACTTTAAACAAAACTCCCTTATTTTGAAAGCTGATTGGCCTGCAGATAATGATAAGTGACCCACTTTGGGGCTCCAGAAATATCCAGATACTTAATAAGTTGTAAATTTCTCCATTTTAAAAATTCTAAAGCCTCTAGGGACTTTTTCCCCATACTTCAGTGTAATAATCCTCTAGGGAATTTTCCCCCCATTGTCAGTGTAGTAAATGCTGGCTGTTCCTTCTCTTGACAGTTTAACTACTGCTAAAAAGAATGCAATAGGAATGAACAAAAATGAATTGCTTTGGCTAAAAATAGCTTTAAAGGCCAAAATGTGTGGGAGGAGAAAGAACAGGTGTGTTTGTGTGTCTTTTCCCCACCCGAAGTTTAAAAAGTGATATCTGCAGTGAGTCAAATTTAGCGACTCTTATCAGTGAAGGCTGTTTGTGGTCACAGTGGTGGCAGAGCTGAAGAAGGAGGGGCCTGGAGGACCCATAATGGAATAAAGTGGTCTACATTATTCAGGTTGCTTGACATTTGTTTTTGTCATTCTGGCCATTCTCCAGCTCAACCAGTCCCTGACACATTTTTCCTGATGTACTTGAACAGGTATGTTCTTATAGTCAAAACTGATAAGAGAGAACAGAGCAGAGTAAGTCAAATAAAGGTATCAGGTATGTTTTCAGATCACTTTGGATGAAATGTTGAATGCAATACACTCATAAAACCCTTTCCCATTTCAGAGCTTGAAAAGCAATAAAGCTTTTCTTGAAATGATTACAAATCTTACCGTCAAGGTAGCAGCACTCTAAAAAAAGGATCTTTTACTCTGAGATCTGTAATGGAAAATTTTAGGGACAATCTGGGAATGCTAAATACAGATCTAATCTTGGCTTATTATAAACTTCATTTCTGAAAAATTGTCCCCACTTTGGGCAACAAACTTGGCTTTATCTTCCCTGTCTTAGCTTCTCTTGGCTAAACTGAAAGCAAATTAAATCTTCCAGTCAAATCTCTGAACTTGGTTTACTTTTTTTCCAGTGGAATTGCAAATTTAGAACTTTGCCTAAAAAAGTGAGAGGTTTTTCTTCTTTTGTGTTTTAATAGAAATCTAGCACCCATGTATGTCTAAGGGTAGTAGAAGAATTTTCCATCCTTTCTTTGAAGTTGGAAGTTGTATGTGACTCCTCAGGATTGGTGATTCTTGGATCAGGAATCGTATTATTTTATTTTATAATGGAAACTTCAAAATACGGTACACAGTATTTCTTTACTTTTCCCATGTAGTGACCCTTTCATGTCTGTCTCTTTCCCTTTCCCCTTTCTAAGACCTGCCTAGGTTATTCTATCACTACCTTCACACTCAGGTTCCCTGTGTTCTGTGTAAAAAATGATCCCAGAAGTACATACTACTGGAGGAGTACCTACAAGTTTTTACAAAACATATTTGAAGGTGTATTTAGGATTTTCATTGTCTTCAGAGTAGATTCTCTGTGAGCAAATACATTTCATGACAATTTTGACTGCCTTTTTTATTGTAATATCGAAGTGTTATGCAAATACAGACATTTTCCCCTTACTACCTCTAATCCAGAGCCCCATCCAAAATTGTTGTGTAAAAAACAGGGGATAAAATTAGGGAGTAAAAGAGAATGAAAATCTTCTCATGTGTACATTTAATTTTATTAAATCTGTAGGCTTGAGGGGATGGTCATTAGAAAATGATTTCTGTCTTTAGCAGTTGGTATTTTGGAATATGACAATGTGATGAGTTGGTGTGGTGACACTGGTTTGGAAATGTACCAAGTGGCACCAATTTTTACTGGTTGGTAATTCCACACTCCCCGCTTAAAGGATGGGCACCACATCTGTATTCCACATGGTGTCGCATTTAGTCTTAAAGAGTATTTCCTAATTACATCCACAAAAAATTAGGAATATAGAGAGTATATAAGAAAAAACTCCACCTCTTTATGTCATTACAATGTGCAAAATGTACCCCCCCATTTCATTATTAAATGAAATTCTAAAAGCAAAAATTATAATATGCTTCTATACTGTATTTTGTTTTAGAGAGTCTTTTTGGTCTTCATCCTAAAGACTTTAGTCATAAGAAAATAAAAGAAAGAAACTTTATTACATTATGATCTCAACACAGACTCAGACACACTAAAGAACGAGTTATCATCGGTATTCATTGGTATTAATTTGGCAAGGTACAGATTTTTCTTCAGCATTAGGAGAATGGGCCATTCTCTTAAGTGGTGATATTTAAAGCCAAAAGAGAAGACTTACAAAAGATTAGAATGAAGGATATTGTGTGTGGGAGAATTTTTTTCTCTTAGAAATGGTCTACATCCTTTTAATTATTCTGACACAGCTTCCTCATATGCTTAAGGCAAAATCGGAGCCTGTGATAAACATGAAAAGGACCACAAGTTAGAAATTCTGCTGACGACCAATTTATAGTCATTTACAGTTTGCATTTATGCCAAGTATTTACAATTTAAAAGTCTATAGGATAATTTTATTTCAAATGACTATAAATCCCACTGTTTTTAAAGGAAGCATTAAATGTTTTTATTTTTTTCGTAGAGTGACAATGTTATAAATTTGGATAGTTTTGTTTTACTCACTTTTTTTCTTAAAATATAAAGTTTCCTTTTTTTAATTTGACATTTAAAGTGTTTGAATGGCAACTTTTACTTTGAAGAAGTATTGTAGTATAATGCATTTTTAGGTAAATTTGAACTATTTCAGAAAATATTTAGTATTTATTTGCTTCTTGGAAAAATAAGTGTTAATAATTTTCTGAAAAATGTTTTTGGTCAGGTAGTAAAAACATTCTTGACAAATTTGTGGTAACAAATCACTAATTTTCACTGAAAAGGCATGATTCTACAAATAAAGCATGGATAAGGAGCTATATTTCTACATAAGATAAAGTGGTGCTTCTCAAAACGGGGTCCCTGGGTCAGCAGCATCCACATTCCTCATGAACTTGCTAGAAATGCAAATTCTTGGGCTTTACACAGACCCAATCTATTAGAAACTCTGGGGGTAGGAACCAGCAATCTGTGTTTTGACAAGCCCTCTGGGTGATTTAATGAATATTAAAGCTTCAATAACCCTAAGCTAAAAAATTACAAAAGAAGACAAACTTGTTCTATAGTCTACTTGTAAGAATCGTCTGTGTTTGTGTATCACAGGTGGAGTCTGAACATCTTCTGAGGATACATAGGATCATTTAATAACATGAATTCTATGAGAGCTGAACTCTCTTCAGGTCTATTTCTTTTATCTCTCACAGGACTTTCTTAATACTAGGCCCTTCACACAGTAGACTTTGAATATATATTTGTTGATTATTAAGTGACTGGTAAGGTCTCTCAGCTCTAAAGTGAGCTAAATAAAATGTTCAGACCTTGTTTAATTGGTAATCTGGTTGGAAAACTTGCTCTGTCTTTTAAATTCACAGCAAATTTCTTTAAAGAAAATGTATGGACATTTTGTTTGGCTTTCTATGGTTTTGTTCTCTGACTTGATTTGAGGCCATCTGATAATCAACACCTTTTGGTAACTAGGGAGATAGATAGTCACACTATGCTGAGAGTATGTTGGACAATTTTCTCCCTTCTTGCCAGCCTCATCTGAAACTTGGCAAAACAGTGGTAGCCAGGAATATCACCCTAACCTTTCTCCTTTCATTTACTAATGTTCTTTAGCCCTTGGATATATGCCAGGTTGGTAGGATACAATTGGAAGCAGTATACCACAACTGAAACAAAATTAATCATTTTTAAACCTGACCTCTCCTGGACAGCCCCAGCATGGTGTTACATTAGCAGAACTAGATTTAAGCTGGATGATAAGCCTTGAAATAGAGGACGTTTACCTTCTGAACAGGCTTATCTCTTAGAAACTTTTCATAGAACTCATGTTTTTGTTTGTTTTTTTATAGTTAGGATTGGGAAGAATGATCCAATGTGTGCAGCCTACCCCACTACCTGCAAATGGGGCATAGGGCAGATTGGATAGGTTTTCCTTTGGAGGGTCATCCTTAATTTGAAATCTCATTCTCCATGTACCACAATGGATCATGTGGCCTTGGGGAAGGCAATTAACCCTGTTCAGGCTTTTATTCCTACTAACAGAAGGGCAATAAACTTAAATTATCTCTCCAAACAAAAATGCTATGTAAGTGCTTTGTATTATAATTTGTTCTAGTAGCAATTTTCAAGGGATATGACATTTTCATAGAGACCTGTATAGCGAGAATCAATTTTTATGACATAAAAGCTAAGAATTTTATTTGCAATTATTATTAACTATAATGATGATAAAAACTCATTTTGAAGTCACCAGGGAGCTGAAAAGTATCTTCTAATATTGTAGTAACATCTGCAAGATCTCATCATGGATCTGTACCAGGAAGGTAGGGGAAGAAGAATATTGAGTTTAAATGCTATCTAAAGGACTGATTAATTCGATAAAAAATGCAGTTACTCATCCCGGTGCTTAACTAAAAGATGGAAGATATCTAGGGTAGCTTCATGGATCATCGAATTGAGGAGAAATTATATCATGCTATGTTTACATAGCCTTCCTACTATATCTGGACTCATTGTTTCCTTTGTTTGATCTACCCTTCCACCCAATTGTCCTTTTATAAAACCCCTATTTTTACTTCAAATCTCAGAGTTTTCTCAGTTCTCTGATTTCCTTAGGCAGTAGTAAGGGTCTTAACTAATCACCTATGTTCTCACATAATCTCAGTGCCTGCTTAATGCTTAAATAGTCTTCTGAGCTGTAATTATTTGTTTTCATATAAGTCTCTCTGCTAACTCTTAAAGGGTCTCTGTCTTTTACTTTTGGTAATCCTAGTGCCTAGCCCAATATCTGGTGAATAGCAGGCATTCAATTAAGATTCTTTGAGTGAAGGAACAAAGAGGGCTATAAACTCATTTGTCTTCCCAAGAGATGCAGTCTGACTTTTGAGTTCAGAAACACACTAGTCCTCCTTGACCTAAGCCAAACTGAACATTTTACTTTAAAGTATGTAAACAACATTTGGAGAAATGACAAATGGGCCTCAAGGACTGTGACAACAGATATGCTAATCCTCTTGAGGAAGAGTGGCTTCTGTAAGTAAAAAATAGGTTTTGCATTATGAGTGTCTTTTATATTAGGGTTGGGGAAAGTCTATACAAATAGAGACAGTCTTTGCCCCTCTGTTTTGGAACCTGAGTTAGCATAGTAGATCCAAGTTGATGCTGATTTTAATGGATGGGACCCTATTGGGAAACTATTGACTCTGGCCCTTTATGAGGTACTTTCTCATCAGAAACCTTAATTCCCAAGATGATTCACTGCTGCTGGATTTAAAAACACCACTTTTCACAACTCTGGTTTCCAGGATTTTGCCCTAAGAAAAATGGACTCCACTTTATTTTAATGGAAAGTAAATAGCATGAAAGTACTTTTTGTATTTAATGGGATGGGCCTTTTCCTTGAATAATTGTTTTTGAAACAATAAAAGAATTAGGGTAGAGAAACTATGCAAGGCAGGTATTCTTGACCAAGGAAGGGCATCTGTAGTAAAATTATTCCTTTAAATATATCCTCTGAAGGAAATAAAATTGAGTCAAGCAATGTTGACTTTGGTTAATGAGTGAGCACAGCATGGCATGATGGACAGAAGCTTGGACTTACTCTTTCATGTTTCAGTCATTTGACATTCACTGAAAGAAGATTCAAATATGAATAGAGCTATGTTGCTTGTTTTTAGGGAGCACAGCCCAGGATGCAAATGAATACTATTACAATATATAGTGATGAGTGCTAGGAGGGGTAAATATGAGGTTTGGGAGGAGGCATTTACAAAGCCCAAAACAGATGCTATATAGGGGTTAGATTAATAAAGAGAGGGGAAGAAAATATTTCAGACACAGAGAAAACATGTGCAAAGGATGAAGAAACAAGGCAATGTACCTGACCTGAAGCATTTCTTAGTTGAGTGTGACTATGTTATAGAGTACAAATGATCAGGATGGGTGGGGAATGAGACTGCAAATACATGTAGGGACCTGGAATTTGTATTATCTTTCAGAATTTGACTGTACTCTGAGGGAGGAGCTTAAAACCAAGTAGTACAAAGACAAAATCTAAATTTGGGACCCAGTTCTGTGACCTTGGGAAGCACCCCTAAGGTTTGTGTCTTCAGGTTGAAAGTGAAAATGGTAACACGTTCCTGGTCCATCTTTCAGGATGATCCAAGTACTGTCTGAGATATTATTAGCCAGACAGGTGTTACTGAAGGTATATCTTAATAAGAACAAAAGGTTTTTCAACAGCTTGATTTTATACCATCCACTTTCATGAATGCTAATAATAGCTGGCCTTTAAAGGTTTTAATTTAGTGTTACCATTTTAATCCAAAAAAATCTTTTTTGACTAATGACAATCATCGGGGTGTACCAAAATTTTCCTCTTTAATACTTGGATAACCATTTTCCTGGCATATTGGTTGCTAATTGTCTTTTGAGCAATACCAATGCCACATGACTGACCTCTGTTAGTGTCATTGGATTTAAGCTTAAAATTTGCCTGGAAATTTCAGATGCAGAGGTGAGGAAATTTTCCCTTTCCTAGTCTCCTATTTACATAGGCCATGTGTTGTTTTCAATACAGATACTTTGGGTTTCTTGAAGGATTAGTTCCAAGGGTCTCAGTAGTTCACAGCATCTTTCAGAGGAGACAGAAAATATTAAAGTACACTTGATGTGCAGCAGTTCCATAATCATAAAATTTTAAATGTTTCTTAGAGATACTTTATGCTAGACTTTTATTTTGCCGACAAGAAAGCTGAGGATTAAAAGGAGAAAATAGGGGCTCCTGTCTGGCTCAGTTGGAAGAGCAATCAACTCTTGATCTTGGGGTCGTATGTTCATACCTCACATTGGGTGTAGAGATCACTTAAAAAAAATAAATAAACTTTAAAAAGGGAAAGTAGGTGAAGTGCAACCTTTTAACAAGAATCCCTCCCACACACACACTCCTCACAAATAACAGAAAATTCTAACTGAATTGGTTAAAGGAATCAGAAAAAATGATAATTTCACAAAATGAAAAGAGCACTTTGAGTCAGTTAGCTAGCTCAGTGCCCGAATCACATGACCTAGGACCCAGGCAATTTGCACCATTCTGCTTTGCCTCTCTTAGACTAGGTTCTGTCATGGTCATTGCATGCCTGCTCTAGTTCCAAAACTGACCTGCAGAAATGACAACTGAAAGTGTTCTGTGGACAAAGAGAAGTTTCTTTCTTGAGTTTCATTTTAAGAGTTCCACAGAGAGTTTTGCTCACCTTTTGTTGCCTAGAATTAAATCTTACACAAATTTTCTCTTCAATATACTTGAAGACACACATGCAGAAAGCAGGGAGGAGGTTATCCAAATAAACATGGGGTTCTGTTAGAAGCAATCAAGAAGATTGGATGGTTTGGATGGAGAAAACCAAAAATATGTACCACCATGATCAGCAAGAAAGATTTTAGAATTTGATGGGCATTTAATACATAGCACACTGTGAAAGACAGGCAGTGCCATGGTCTGAGCACTGTGTCAATACTGACGTAGTAAGCTCAACTACAATATTGTATTCAATTGCCTCATAACAGAGGCCACTTCTGTGACTTTAGAACAAAAGGACAAGAAGAGAGGATCACAATATTATCTTATTCGGGTAGCTTTTTCTCCTTTGATACCAGATGACTCCATGTTCAATCGATTTTGCTTTGTATTGTCATATGCTTGGGGTTTTTTGTTTGCTTGTTTTACATAACTTTGGGCTTTCTTCTTTTTAGGAATGATGAGTTTGGGGATAATGAAGGCAAATTATGGTGATATTCTTCATCAAATAATTAAGGTTGTTCAGGGACTATCATAGTGACCTCTTCCCTGGTACCTCTAGGGACTTGGAACTCTGAAGTCCTCAGGAGCATTTAAACACTGAATGCCTCTGAGGTTAAGAGGTAACATAAATATTACAGTTAGATGTAAATTGAAATTGTGGAGAGTGCATGCCTCACCTAAAGGCATACCAGAGCGAAACCCACTCCCCTGCCCAAAGAAATACCTTGGAGGTATGTTTAATGAGGAGATGATAGAAGATACGGGATCACACCAAAAATATTTTTAAGGGGGTCAGGATATCTGGTTTGTAATTCTGGCTGAGTGGTGTTGATAAATGCCATGGATTTAATTACCAGATGCTGAATACCAACAGACTGTGTCTCCCACTCAGAACTCTCCCTCTCCCTCTGTTCTTAGATGCTGCTCTGTACTCCATATTCTCACTTAGATGTCTAATAGACACTATACACTCGCTATATTACCATCAAGACTTTTGATCCTTGCTGCCTACCCCTGTCTCAACTCACTTCATTAAATGATACCAGTATCTTCAGAGACTCAAGTCAGAGTTTGGTTTCTGCTAAGGTGCCTCTTTCTCCTCTTCATCACCCGGTCCATCAGAAAATCCTGCCCATTCTACCTCCTAAATATATCTTCAGTCTAACTTCCATATCCACCTCCACCCCTGTCACCCAAACTCCTTGTACACTTACCTGAATTATGGCAACAACTTTTTTTTTAAAGATTTTATTTATTTGACAGAGAGAGACACAAAGAGAGAGGAAACACAAGCAGGGGTAGTGGGAGAGGGAGAAGCAGGCTTCCTGCCAAGCAGGGAGCCCAATGTGGGGCTTGATCCAGGACCCTGGGATCATGACCTGAGTCAAAGGCAGACACTTAACGACTGAGCCACCCAGGCGCCCCTATGGCAACATCTTTAGTGGGCTCCTGGCTTCCAGCATGCTTTATCACAATTAATTCACCACTCAACAGCCAAGTGGTGATTTTAAATTTTAATCACTTCATATACCTGGTTTAAACCTTTACATTGCTTTTAGAAAACAACCCCAGAGGCTTCACCTTACCCTGACAACCCCACATTATCTGGCCCCTGTTCTTCCCTCTGATCATATTGTGTCCCATTGTCTCTCTTCCTGCTCCACTCCATGACTATTCTCCAACCAGTGTGGTCCCCTTTCTGACTCTGAAACAAGCCAAGCTCTTTGCCAGATGAGGGTTTTTTTTGTTTGACGTTCCCATTGCCTGGATTACTCTTTTTTTTCTTTTCACTTCTCGTAGCACCTTTCTGGTTTCAACTCAGGCCTTTTCTGATGCACTCTGCTCATCTAGGTGTGGTCACCCCTATGTCAATGCTTCAGAGGCTCATAGCCAGAGGTGGTAATTATCTTGCATTATGCAGATAACACTGCCAAAGGGGGATGAGGCACTCTTCACTCCCTGCAGGCTTTAATCTTTGTTTTATTTCCTATCAGAATCCTGATTTGTTCAGGGTTTTATTTTATGAAAGAACCATTCTGTATTCTAGTTTCCAATTCTATTCCCAACAGTATGTTATTTCAACAAATACTTATTGAATGCATAATAAATGCTCTGTTGCACAGATGAAGATACCAAAAGGCATAAGACACAGAGCCAGTCTTTAAGAAGCATACAATCTGGCTTCTTTTCTCCTCTCTCTGCCTGCAATGAAGGAAGAGGACATGAAAAACTAAGTCATTGGAGAAAATAAGAGTGTGAATGTGCTCTGGTAGATCAGAGAAGAGGCACCTTACTGCAACTTACTGAAAGGAATGAAATTTGAACTGAGACTTGATGGTCAAGCAGTAGTGATTTTGGTGAAGAATTTGGGGATAAGGGCATTCCAGATGGTGGAATGTGTAAAAGCATCCACGTAAGAAAGGGCACTACCACCATCATCATTATCTCTTCTTTACCACTGGTAAGTGCCCACACTACAGTACTTCCAATTCCAGGTTCTCTTAAGTCCACAAAGATTTATCAGAGAAGGAGTTGTTGTTTTATAGGTAAGGATATTAATTTGCGCAAGCTCTCAAACTGGAAGAGGTAGGACTCATACTTGAACCCAGACAAGTTGCTACAAAACTCAAGCTGATAGCGAGGATTTCCTGGCTCCTATTTTGATGTTCCCAACCACTCAAAGGAACTGTCAGTTGCTGTTGCCCAGGGTCCCTTGCTGTTTTAAGCTTCTAAGCCTATTATCTCCCACAGGAATGTCCTGTGTCCCTCATTTTTGCTTCCCTGGTTTGGATTCACTTCACAGGAATTCACCTCCTTCCTTAAACTTCCCTCCTTACTCCTCTCCTCATTCCCTTCTTTCCAGCCCCAGGAAGACTCCTTGCTTTGTGCTTCACTGGAACTGTAACACACCCTTGCCTTTATATATATTTATCTTTTTATCTTCTTTCTCTTCCCTCTTCTTTGTCTTCTCTACTTTCCACTGTACATTCCACCCACAGCTAGACTACAGGCTTCTTGAGGCAAAGGCAGTATTCTTGTTTGTCATTGTGCCTTTGGTGTCTAATGCTGTCCTTAATATGAAATGGATGCTCAAAAAGGGCTTGCTGAATGAATGAATGAATAAATAAGTGAAGGCCATCCTATGTGGGGAATATGTTCTTGCTTCAGAATATTCTTCATGATATTAATATTTTCTTTCATTTGGTATGTACTCACACAGCTCTCATTCTGGCAGAAGATAGAAGTATGTGAAAGAAAGCCAGATATGTTCTTGGTTTTTTCAAAGGATTTTCTTCCCTCATTGTGTGTGGGGGTGTTTATGTGTGTGTGTGTGAGAGAGACAGACAGACAGACAGACAGTATGAGAATTGGGTTTTAAAAATGTAAATATAACTGCAATTGACTTATTGCTAACTTCTTTCATTAGAATTTAACTGAAAAGGCATTAAAGTAATTCCGAATGTGGAGAATTTATTATTTTTAAGAATGAAAAATTCACCTAAGTAGAAAATATCTTCTTAGCACCTGTTCTGTGCCAGAAATTCTCATACCAACAAATTGATTTATTTTTTACCACTTCCCAACTAAGGAAAGAAGTGGGAACCAGCCCTTAAATAGCTGATCTTGGTGAGGCTGTCTGCATTCAGTATCTCTTTTAACATTGCAGGGCAGACACAATTCTTATTCTACCACAGGATATTAAGGGTTTAATGGCTTGAGTAAGGAAGGGGAAGATCTGAGCCTCCTACCCAGTCCTGTGTTGACTCCACGGTTGAAGTCCCTTTTATTAGACCACAGGGAAAATACCCACCTTAAGGGACCTTCCTTCTAACACATGCAGGCTCTTGATACTCCAGGCAGTGGTTGCATGCTGCGAAATTTGCCTTGGCAAAGTCTCACATTTTCATATGGATCGCTAATGGATGGGGCCCACCTGGAAGTACCAGAACCAGAAACCCAGGGTTCAGTGAGGCAAGAGAAACACTAGCATCCACAAAGTGAATCTGATAGGAAAACTGAGTGGGACATAACGCTGTAAGCTAATTTCCAAAGGATAGCTTATGATGTGATAGAGCCAGAATATTCAGGAATAAGAACAGGTTCACACAGGTATGGATGCACAGTGATTTTAAGTCCATTTGGACTAGTGACTTCTTAATGTTAGAGACCCAAGCAGAGCAATCTGTAGCAATTTGGGCCTAGCTAGAGCAGAGTAAGTATATTTATAGCAACCACAGCAGAAACATGTGTGTTCCAAGTATTTGCAAAACAGTTTTAGATAGCTTCTTATTGAATGTCAACCACAATCTTGTGAAATACATATACATATTATTGATAGGATATGACAAAATGGAGAAGGAAATATGTGGGGTTGGAGTAAGAATAATAGTATATGAGGAAGTATGCTTATACTATGTAGTTTTGTAAATAGTAATCCATTTTTTTAAATTGCAATCAATTTTGAAAAGGCAACTGCTCAAGAGTGTGATTATCTGAACAAATATTTGGAGCATTTAAAGTACTGGGTTGGGGGCGCCTGGGTGCCTCAGTCATTAAGCATCTGCCTTCAGCTCAGGTCATGATCCCAGGATCCTGGGATCGAGCCCCGCATTGGGCTCCCTGCTCCGTGGGAGGCCTGCTTCTCCCTCTCCCACTCCCCCTGCTTGTGTTCTCTCTCTCGCTGAGTCTCTCTCTGTCAGATAAGTAAATAAAATCTTTAAAAACAAAATAAAATAAAGTACTGGGTTGAATTTTTCCTGGTCAGCAAAATAGGGCAGAGGAGGCAGCTGACATTCTAGATGCCATATAAGTGCAGTAGGCTATGGGACCATGTAAAGCTGGGACCAAGTGGGACAAAGGTAGCGATGAATATCACAGCCTTGTGCATATCCTCTGTGCCTGGTCACCATGGTTATAGAGTGCAAGTTCTGTTGCTGATGGCACACTAAGAAAGCCGTGGGTGAATGTCGAGACAGGAGAAATAGAACTACCCATGCCTAACTAGCTTTATCATGTGGGAAGATCTGAGAATTTGAAATTAGTTTATGGAATAGACCAAGAGTAAGATCTAGCAGGGTAGTTGGGTGAAGAAATGAAAACTGAAAGTTCAGATGATACCAGATACAATGTATCTGTTATATCTTCTACCAAGATTCTGTCAGTCAATATAAATTTAATAAGATTCCCTGTATCCATTTGGTCTCACTTGGTCTAACTCAGAATTTCTCAACCTTGGCAACAGGGACACATTGGACCAGATTGTTCTTTGTTATGAGAGGTGTTGTGTGCATTGTGGGATGTTTAGCACCATCCAAGGCCTCTACCTATCAGGGGCACTGTCCCCAGTTATGACCAAAGAGTCTCCTAAAATTGCCATATGTTTTCTGGGAAGCAAAATTGCCCCTGGTTGAGAACCAGTGGCCTAACTGGTGGCCAGTACTACAGGTGAGTGAAACCTGGGACTGAGAATAAATGTGGCTCATTCTTATTTTGTGGCTTTCTGACACTGAGGATGGTTGAGCCACTTAAAGGTACTCAGAGTATTGAACAGTTATCATCTAGGGCTTATAGAGGGAGGAATTCAGAAACAAGAACTAGGGGTCTGGCACCAAATCACATGGCTGAACTGATACTTGAACCCCAGAGATAACACTCAATACTCCCATCTGTTTTCCCTACAAGTGTTTTTTTTTTTTTTTTTTTAATCCTGGGATTTTCAGAACTCCAAGCCTTAGGTATTAAGGGAAAGGCAAAATAGGTGGGACTTTCAGACGTCTTACATTTCTCTTCCATCCCTCCTCTTACTATGGCCAAAGCAGCATCACTATCACCATCCTAATAATAAATTAGGATTTATTATAACAGATAAAATAATAACAGATAAAATCCCGTGTATTATCTCTTTATGCCTATTTGTGTCTTTGTTTATTTATTTATTTCTAGAGCGGGGAGGGGTAAAGGGGAGGGAGAGAGTTTTTTTTTTTTTAATTTTACTGAACATACAGTGCAATATTGGTTTCTGGAGTAGAATTCAGTGATTCATCACTTACATACAACACTCAGTGCTCATTAAGCAGGCTGCACACCCAGCCAGAGCTAGATGCGGGGCTCGGTCCCACAACTCTGAGTTCATGACCTGAGACAAAATCAAGAGCCAGACACTTAAATACCTGAGCCACCCAGACAGCCCTCTTTACACCTGTTCAGACTCGAAGAAGACGGCACAAGTCTTAACCCAGAGAGAAGCTCAACAATATTCCTTATGTTGCTGTCAGAAATCTATTTTCTGGGGTAAGACAGGCTGAAAACACAGGGGCATTAAGTTTGCTAATGTGCAAGGTAGAAAGGTACAGGAACTGGGACCCAAAAAGGCCATTTCATCATCCATTTCCAGAGTCATCATCTTGCCTCTGTATATCACTCTTCCAGGGTACCCTGAGTTATTCTGCCAGAGTTTTCTCCTGGCAGAACGTTGCTAAGTTGTACCCCATTCTTGAGAATCTAAACTCTCATCCTGGTAGCATCTTGCTTGGCAATCTTCAAATTCTATACTCATCCAGGAATTTCTAACTCTTCACTTTTTCATGAAATAAGGATTATCTCAGGGTGGGAGAAACACAGCTTGACACTCACATCTCCCCTCGCTACCTATCATGATAATCTGAAATTTTACGTTTTGAGATTGACTTTGTTAAATAAAGAGATTGACTACCCTAGTTATAATTTTCTTAAAAGAAGATGAACTTGAAAATTTTGACATATGTATATTTTGTCAGCCAAAGGCAAGCCATCTATTTCAGGAGGCAATATTGCATACTTGTTAATTGTGTGCTTTGGAATGTGTGCTTTTGAATTAAACTTCCTCAGTTCTTATTCCGGGTTGCCACTTTTAGCACTATTATCTCGGACAAGTTTTTAAAATTTTTGTGAACCTCATTTCCTCATTTGTAAGGTGGGGTTATCATGCTCTCCATTAAAGTCATGGAGATTAAATAAGATGATATATGTGAAGTAGTTTTAAAGATGCTCAATAAATAATAGCCAGCTCCAATATTATTAGTACTTTATTCTTAGGGGCCACCCTGCATGCATTTTTTTTACATTAAAGAGATCGTTGATAAAAATAAATGCAGTATTGGAGATTATCTTGGCAATTTCACAATCGTTTCTGTATTATTGGAAAACGAGTTTTAATGAGATTAATATAAATATAAATACAGCAAGGAAAAATGCTATTAAATGAGTTATAACATACTAAATCACCCTGGTCAGAATCAAATTCCTACTGTAATAAGCCAGCAAAGTCCATATATTAGACATTTAAAAATATGATATCCTTTTCTTCCTATTATAAACCCAGAGCTAAGTGGATTTCTAGGCTTCTAGGGGGATTTCCATCCTCTTGTTTTGACTGATAATTCCAGAGGACCAAGGATTTCTCAAAGAGTGAATCTTGCCTTTTATGTTAGAAGTCTCAAAAAGAAGTGTTAATGTGGCTGAATGTTGTATCAAATATTTGCTGTTTCAGATATAAAAAGACTTTTAAAAAATTGGATAATAAGCATAGTTACCTAAATAAGTGTCTTCAGACCAATATTTTATTATGTTCTTGATCTGGGGCTTAGAGGAGAATAGGATAGTCAAATTGCTACTATCTTTACTAATTGGGTAAATTCTAGAAATGTTAAAGTACAATGTAGAAAGAGCTAAATAAATATTTGCAGAATGACTGTTGAAGACATTTGGTTCTTAACGCTTGCCATTCTCTATACCATGCATGTTTTTACTGTTGCTATGACCTTGTTCTGTTGGCCAACTGCACATTGTGATACAGCAAGTAACATGTACCATTGGGTGATGTAACCACTGACCTGGTTATTATGCTGGGACAGGTTTTGTTCTAGGGACCTAAATTGTTAATACTCACATCACTGATTTTATTACCCAGTGGTATCTCTTACATGCTACATGTTAGTGTCAGGGGTGAGAACCACTAGTTTTTGTAAGTCGACCTCATATAGCACTAGAAAGACCCAGATCTATGTAAAGTCTGCTTGCAAGGACTGGTGTCACAACATTCTGAGACCTGGGTAAATGATATATTGCTACCTTTTCTTTTACCTGTGCTTCCCCCCACCCTTTCCTAATACACGCAGAGCCAATAGAGTCAGTTTGGGATTGCAGAGGAAATTATCTCTTCCGTATTACAAGAGGTCTCAAAATAAGCTTATCCCAAAAGGATAAAAGCAATTTGAATTAAATAGCAATGGATAATCTTTTAGTTTGTTATAAGGCATTGCCCTTCCCACATTACATTTTCGCTATAAAATCTTTGTTAATAGTTTTTTTCTCATTTTATATGTCACAGTGCCAAAGCATGCTGTTGCTTTAATAAAGCTCTCTCCTTTCTTCTTCTTCTCCTCCTCCACTTCCTCCTCCTCCTCCTCCTTCCTCTTCTTCTTCTGTTTTTGACTTGTAATAAAGAGAGTCACATCCTGCTGTTGCCATGGCTTACCCCCACCATTCAGTCCTGGATAACCTGCTTGGCTGTCATGGTCTGTGTAGTGACAGGTTATTCCTTGGTGGGCTTAAAGTGCAATGGATGAAAGCCATTTTCATCTCCTGAAATCCTCTTAAAACCATCTACCAAGATGTGTCAAACCAAGGAAAATGTCTTCCATTCCTTCCTGCTGATTATAAGTAGCGATATGCTAGGATGATAACAGGGCTTAGATAGGAAAACAGAGTATCTGAAAATCATTCCATTACAACCAAATACATTTGCAATTATTCTTTTTAATTTTTTTATATTCTAAGAATATAAAATATATGTGTATAAAACTCTTGCGCTGAAATTTTTGTTGCTGATTTTTTTAACCTTTTTGGAGACTTAACAAAAAGTTCAATGGTAGTCAACTTCAGTCCTTTCTTATGTTTTGGACGCTACTGGCTTTTTACAAGCTATAGACCTTTTGCATAAAATTTAATATTAGTTGATATGTCTAGATTTAATTAAGCTCCACCCTTCCTACAAAAAGAAGCTCATTTGTCTGAACTGCAGTAATTCTGAATATAATGATTTAGATGTGCCTATTATAACTGCATGGTTAAAAAAGATAAGTAATTCTGAGCAAATTCAAAATGTATACAGGATAACACAGAGTGTACATTTAAACTTCTTATGTAACAAACTTTTTCAAGCGATTCATTTTGTGGAAAATAGCACTAAGTATTATTCGTCTCCATTCATTAAAGACTAATTCTCTTTCAGGTCCTTCTTCTTCTACTGTAAGTTTTGTGAATTAGTTTGTGTTACTTTTTGTATATGAAACCAGTAGAGCTGCATATTTTTCGGGAGACATCAACCTTTCACTAATTTAGAATGTCTATTCCTTTAATTAATCCAAATTAGAGATTATGTTTCTCCCCAAACAAAATACATCCTTACATCAATTAAATGAGAGTTTTTGATGAAATGTTCCCTAACAGAGAGAGTAATTGAGATATAATTGTTTGTAAATGAAAAATAACTGCCACTTTTATGGCAAATGTAAGTTTAATGCAGATGATTTCCATGATTATGGTTTGTTTTATGTGGCTTTTTATACTACTGTTTTGGAAGCATTCATAGTACCAGTTGAGGCAAAAGCATCTTAATGTTTGCTTTAGTGTTTGGCAGCAAATACAGTCTATAAAATATGTAGCAGTTAATATTAAAAGCTCATGCCAGATTGTAACATAAAGAGTTTATTCAATCGCATCAATTTAAGCTTCATCTGAATGAGTTCTCATTTAGCATTTGGGTTTCTTATGATTTTCAGCAGGTGAGCTCAGACGAAGTTAGGAGGCATGTTTTTTCCCCCCAGATTGGCACAGCCTGCAAACAGAGGACTCTGAATGACCCTGCCTCTTTCCTTCTTTTAGGAGGACCACTGGTGGCAAGCACCTGCAGTGCCCATAGGGTTTGCTCAGTGAGCAGAGCGTAAACAATGCTCTATGTGGGAGCGGAAGATGACTAGAAATGCCAGGCTTACTCTTTCCTTGTCCCATTGGATCACCAGGAGGGAGCAATTTTCTTTATTATGGTTGCATTTTCTCAAGGTTGCTTTTACTTAGGATTTGATTATTTGCCTCCCTCCACACACTCCTCTCTCCCATACACTCCCTCACTCCCAATAATGATCAGGTTCCTTTTAAAAGTCAGGTAGTACATTTCTTTATCATGTTACATTACATGCTTGAAGCAAGCAAATCTAGAATGCTTTTAAGAAAGGCGCCGCTGTGTCTTGCCGGCAGGAGACATATGCATAGGGAGACAAATAATAGCTTTTCAGTTTGGTCAGATATAGGCCACTTATAAGCCACCTAGCCTTGGGCAATTTATTGGAACACTCTGGGACTCGGTTTCCTCATCTCTAAATTAGAGAATTAAAAACAATATATGTAAGTATCTGGTATATACCGAATATGAGGGAAGATAGCTTTAATATTTAGATCAGGAATGGAAAGGGGGAAGAAAGAAGGAGAGAGATGAGAGCTGTGTGTGGAAGCTGGGGGGGCTGGTTAGGAGATAATGAGACCCAGACCATCGAAGACACAGGGGTCCTCCTCATGAATGGAAAGGGAGAGGAACTGTGGGATTCATCCAGATGCAGCACAGTTGAGAAATAATGGCAACAGACTGTGCCGATGTCAGAATACAGGCAAGAACAGAATGATCAAAGCAAACACATGTGGAGATTTATTAGAACATAACATTATCATGCACTACAAGGTAATTTTCTTTTTTAAAATATATATTTATTTTAGAATACTTTCATATTAATAGACAGGTTGCAAAGGTAGTACAGAGAGCTTCCAAAGATTCCAAGTTCCCCCATTGTTAACATTGTATATTTGGTATGTTTGTCACAACTAAAGAACCAACATTGATATGTTTTATTAACTAAACTCCATACTTTATTCAATTTCATTAGTTTCTTCCTAATGGTCTTTTTCTGTTTCAGGATCCCACTCATGATACCACACGACCAAAATTTAGTCACATGCCTTCTCTGGTCTCTGATGGTTTTTCTGTTTTTTCTTGTTTTTGATGACTTTGGCATTTTGAGGAGTCTTACTTTGTAGCATGTCTCTCAAGTTGGGCTTGTCTGATTTCTTTTCATGTTAGACTGAAGTTATGGATTTGGGGGAGGAAAACCTCAAACGTGGCATATGCTATCAACATGTGTTGTTACTGATGATGCTAACTTTGATTACTTAGCAAAGGTAGTGCTTCAGTTTTCTCTGTTGTAAAAATTCTCCTGTCCGCTCCCTTCCCACACCTCACTCTTGGAAGCAAGTCACTAAGCACAGCCTAGATTTAAGAGGTGGATAGTTATGCTCCATCTCTTTGAGGGGGAGTTATCTACATAAATTATGTGAATTTCTTCTATTCAGAGATTTGTAGCTTTTCCCCTGTTTACTTATTTATTCAGTCATTTATCTCTATTTGTATGTACTCATGAATATTTATTTTATATATTGGATTGTAATCCAATACTACATTTATTTTGTTGCTCAAATTGTTGGAGTTTTGGGCACTGGGACCTCTTTGATGTCAGCTCCTGTGTCCTTTTGACATATTCTCACCATTTTTGCTTCTTGAACATTTTCTTACTTTCTGACACTACAAGATGCTTCAGGCTTATCTTGTTTATTTCCTGCCCTGGTCCAAGAATTCCATTTCTCTAAGGAGTCCTGGTTCCCTTTATTGGAGAATGGTATTAGAAATCAAGATCTGGTGCTGAGTGTGCTCTTTATTACTGAGGTGTTATTGCTTCTAGGGGCTCTCTCATCAGGCAGAGTTAGGACACACATGAGTATATAGTAACCCGTGTGTGTGTGTGTGTGTGTGTGTGTATAATTGCACAATATAAATATATAAAATTATTTCTTTATATGCATCTATATAAAGTATATGCTTCTATATTAAGTATTTAAACCTGAGTTTATACTGATGTTTCCAATTCTAATATGATAACACATATATTATTTTAGCCCTCCCTTTTTGCTTGTCTATAACCTTACACTCCCACAGTGACAAACTTGACTTTTGCCATTGATTATCCATTTATTTACTTTTTGATTCCCAGTTTACATATACTGTGTTTTCAGAATTGTTAACTTGCATGCCCCTGAAAAATATCTGAATATCAGTTAGAATACTCTATCAATTAAAGTGCAGTGCTTATATACAGTTGCTTTCATCTCTAGTCTTATACTTCCCAGTCATTTCTAAAGTTACTTAAGTCAATACCTTTTTAACCCACACTCTTCAGTGAGGTTGGGTTATACTTTTAAAATACTTTTAGACTCTTTTATCACAATATGCATTCCATCTTGGGATCCCCTAACCTGCTAGTTATTTTAAAAATTTGCAGGGGCACCTGGATGGTTCAGTCAGTTAAGCGTCTGCCTTCGGCTCAGGTCATGATCCCGGGGTCCTGGGATCGAGCCCTGCATTGGGCTCCCTGCTCAGTTGGGAGCCTGCTTCTCCCTCTGCCTCTGCCCCTCACCATGCTGTGCTCTCTCTCTCGCTCACTCTCTCTCAAATAAATAAATAAAATCTTAGAAAAAAATAAAAATTTGTATACATTGTCATTGTTTAGTAAAGGTCTATGAATTTTGACATAGAGTCATATAGCCCTATGGTACCATGTGGAATATTTTCACCATCCTTAAAAATTCTCTGTCATCTAGTCAGTGGTCTTCCTCTCCAACCCTTTGCAGTCCGATCAGTTTTTGTCTATACTTTTGCCTTTTCCAGAATGTCATAGGAATGGAATCATAGAGTATGTAGTCTTTTCAAATAGGTTTCTTTTACTTTGTAATATGCACTTAAAATTCGTCTATATTGTAGGGTGGATTACTAGTTCATTGCATTTAGTGAGGAATAACATTCTCTGTGGATGTATCACAGTGTGTTTATCCCTTCACCTTTTGGAGAACATCTTGGTGATTTTGAATAAAACTGCTATAAGCATTCACATGATGGGTTTTAAGTGGACATAAATTCAAATCACTTGGGCAAATACCTAGGAATGGAACTGGAAGGACTTATGGTAAATCTATATCTAGCTTTATAAGAAACTGAAAAACTGTCTTCCAAAGTGTCTATACCATTTTGCATTTTGATCAGCAATGAATGAGAATGCTTCACCAGCAGTATTGCTATTGTCAGGTGTTTTGTTTTGTTTTTAGATTTTAGCCATTCTAATATGCATGTAGGGGCATCTTGTTGCTTTAATGTGCAATTGTCTGATGATAAATGATATTGAACATTTTTTCATATACTTATTCGTCATCTGCATATTTTCTTTGGTGAGGTATCTGTTCAATTCTTTGGCCTATTTTTAATTGGGTTGTTTGTTTTCTTGTCGAGATTTAGTAAATCTTTTGGGTTTTTTTTTTGCATATATTAGATACAAGTCCTTTATTAGATAAGTTATTTGTAAATATTGATTCCAGTATGTGGCTTGTCTTTTTCTTAGCTGTGTCCTTCTCAGAGCAAAAGTTTGTTTTTAATTTTATTTTTATCCATAACTATATTTTCTACTAAATGGAACTACTCAACTTATTTTTAGAGTAAATTACATTACGTTATTCTACATAATTGCCTATTGTATTCAAGAGAACTGCTGTTTATGGAGTGGTACAACTGGTAATCTTAGTTTTTCCCATTTTGCATATAATGACAGCTGTGTCTTTAAGAACTGCCACAGGACATCTATAATCATTGACAAACCAGGGGCCCCTGAGGGAAGGAACCCTATTACATTCCATCTACAGCACAACAACCTTGGACATTGTCCTCAGGGACCTTGGTTCAAATTCTGCTCTTAACATTTTCTTGTTGTGTGAAAGTGAGAAAGTTACTTATTTTTTCTGAAACTGGCTTCTCATCTGTAAAATGGGGACAATATCACCCACCTGTTTTTATTTTTTAATTTCTTTAATTTTATTTTATTTTTCACCCACCTGTTTTTATATGCTATTAGATGAGTGTACATTTGACCCTTATATAACATGGTGTGAACTGTGTGGGTCCAGTTGTATGGGGATTTTTTTATAGTACAGTGCTATAAATGTATTTTCTTTTTCTTGTGGCTTCCTTAATATTTTCTTTTCTGTAGCTTATTTTAATGTAATGATACAGTATATAATACTTACAATATATAAAATATGGGTTAATCTACTGTTTGTTATCAGTAAGCCTTCCGGTCAAGGGTATGCTCTTAGTAGTTAGGTTTTTGCAAGTCCAAAGTTTTATATGGAGTTTTGATTACATGAGGGTCGGTGCCCCTAACCTCCATGTTGCTCAAGGGTCAACTATATATAAAGTGCTCAGCATAGGGCCTGGCACAGGGTAAGTAGTCAGTAAATGTTAGTACATGCTGTTTCTCTCCTGTGTTCTGCATTTTTCTTTCAGCCTTTCCTGGTTTTCCCTGGTGGAACTTCTTACTCTACTGCCAGTTTTCATCCACCATTTCTATTATAGTGCTGGGTATGCCACTTTGAGAAGCTTTTCTATTCCCTTCTACACTGCAGATGACTCAAGATGAAGATGATTTCCCTGCTCCAGTGCTTCCTAATGTCTAGATCACAGTTCTTGAACAGATTAAGGGGAAATCTCTTAAAAAAAAAAAACCAAAAAAAAATCTGCAAGCTCTCCTTTCCCTGTCCCTCATTTCCAATTTATCACCAAATCCTAGCAATTTGCGTAAAGATTTTTTCAATCAGCCTACGCTATGATTGGATAGAAAGACTTAATATTATTAAGATGATAATTCTCTCAAAATTAATCTATAAATTTAATGGAATCCCAATTAAAACCCAGTATGATTTTTTGCAGACCTGACAAATTTATTCTAAAATTTATTTGGAGGAGAACATATTTGGGATTAGTCAAGAAATATATCAAAATATTCTATAAAGAAACAATTATTAAAGCAGTCTGATATTGACTATATTTTATCAATAGAAAATAATAGCATAATCATATATATGTCTATGTAGTGTGTATGTGTATGTGTATGTGTATTATACATATGAATTTAAGCATATTGTAATGGTAGTGTTTCAAATTATCAGGGAAAAGATGGACCATATCGAAAGGTCTGTATTGTATGATAGTTACGAGCATTGGTCTTGGTACCAGATTGCCTGGTCTGAGTTCTGGCTCTGTCATTTCCTAGCTGTGTGACCTTAGGCAGGTCATTTAATATCTTGGGGTATTATCTCAGTTTCCTTTTGTGCTAAATGGGGAAGAAATACTAGTACCTCCTCGAAAAGTAATAGTTAGGATTAAATAAATTAATGTAGGTGAAAGCTTAGAATAGACCTCGGCTCTAAGCACTAGTAAACGCTGAACTATTATTAGTATTGAAATACAGAGTCTAAATAGTTGTCAAACTCTTTTGAACAGCAACCCTTTAAGGGTCTAATTTAGAGTCCCACACGAATAGGTGCACAATTGCTGATTTTATGATACAGATACATTTTTAAAAAAATTATCCATTATCCATTTTATTTTATTTATTTTTAAAATTTTTTAAATTTTATTATGTTAGTCACCATACAATACATCATTAGTTTTTGATGTGGTGATCCACGATCCATTGTTTTTGTATAACACCTAGTGCTCCGTGCAGTATGTGCCCGCCTTGATACCCATCACCGGGCTAACCCATCCCCCCTCCCCGCCCATAAAACCCTGTTTGTTTCTCAGAGTCCATAGTCTCTCATGGTTCATCTCTCCCCCCAATTTCCTCCCCCCTTCATTCTTCCCTTCCTTCTCCTAATGTCCTCCTTGCTATACCTTATGTTCCACAGATAAGTGAAACCATGTGGTAATTGACTTTCTCTGCTTGACATTTCACTTAGCATGAGATGATACAGATACATTTTGACTTTCTAAAATAAATAGACAATTTTAAACTTTGTTATGAAGGTAGTAAGTGGTAAAAGATTCTTTACGAGATAGCTTTTTAAATACATTATGCACAAGGATTGCAAACTCAGTTGCTTAGTGGGGCCAGTGGGTAAATCATGGACATAGGTTAGGTGCAGAATGTGGGGAGATGGAGACCTCATAGCCCACATCAAAGAGACAACTGCTTTTCAACTCCACCTGATTCTTGTTATGCAGAAATGTGAGTGCATGTTTTCTTAAGAGAATCTGAAAATTTCATGCAAAATCTTGTTTCTAAATATTGATTTGAATTCCAATTTTTTAACATGTGAGGGACAAACAAGACATGGGTCTGCAGGTCATAGTTGGCTTATATTGTTTGTTTGCCTTCTGAGGCTTAGAATCTTTAGGGTACATTACCCTGTCTTTCTGCCAGCCTCTATAAACCCAGTGAAACTCTCACAGTACTGTCTAGATAACAGCTCAGTACTTGTTTTTTGATGAATCAATTTGATTTTCTTCCTGAGTCTTTCTGATGCTGATTGATACTTTGAATCATTAATAATAGTGCCTCCATTTGTTAGCCATTTATTTTAAATTTAGGTTGCTGTTAGGGACTCCATATAAACTCCTCTGATGGTTACAGTATTTCATCAGGTTGCTGTTTTCTCATTTTATAGATTAAACTGGAAGGTTAAGTTACTTTTCTAAAGTCTAAAGTTTGTGGCCAGGATGAATGTGATACCACATTGTTTAGGTCTATCCTTTGGAGTGAATTAGAGTTCCAAAGAAGTAATGTGAGTTTCGTATCTTTCCAGATCATGGCATTGTCCTGGCACCAGCTAACTGAGGGTGCTGACCACATCTTGTTCATCTAGAAAAACTTTTCCTAAGACCATTCTATTGGATGACCTTGTCAAGCTTACCGCTTAGAATGCAGAAAATATAAGATGAAAGAAGTCCTTCCACTTACAAATGGGTAGCTTTCCAAATGTTCATTTGTAAATCAGTTGTTTGGAACTCAGAATTCATTTCCCTGCAGAAACAGTTACAAATGGCAGTTATGTTTCCCCTGAGGCTTGTCCACAAAAGACTATTTAGCCTTAATGTATTTGAAATAGTGTACGTTTGCCATGAAAATGTGTAGAAAATAGAGCTCCTGTAATTCTAGCAATTAAATAAAAGAAAAAAAAAAGTAAAATTGAATGAGAACTTTAAAATGTATTCTGAATGCTGATGCAAAGGAAAGGAAAATTTACCCAGAGGAGGATCTAGAATTTGGAAAACAATTTTGTTGGGATTTTAAGGGCGTTTCTGGATACTGTCAAAGCACTTGCAGAATTAATGGAATCATGTCCTTGATATATCTGATTTCATTTCATGACTTCTGGATTCTCATGATTAATCTCCCCATGATTAAATGCTGTTTCTAGTGTCCATTTTAGATAAAGATGAAAGACAGGAACGAGAGCAGAAAAGAAAATAAATGGAGATGGATTTTTTAGTGATGCAGAAGTTGAGAGACACAGCAAGGAAAGAAACTTAAAAATCATGCCTGTGTTTCCATAACCATGACAGAGGTAGAAACAGCTCTAAACTATGGGTAGTGGAAAGAGAGAAACATAATTCTTGATTCCTCATGAAACCTTTCTCTGAGAAATCCCAGAGGCTGTTACTATCTTATTCCATCATCTCAGGTATCTTAGTGATAATCCATGGCAAATGTAGGCTTGGTACACATTTGAGTTCAAGAGTGCAAACACTTTTAAAATGCACTAAATATTTAGAATTCTGAATATTTGTTTAAAAGGGGAGGGCTTGGACCTCAAATAAAAATCAATTATTATTTTAGTGCTTAGGTTTTATGTTCCATTTTGTTTAACTTTGAGCTAGGAGAGTGAAAGGCAGAGATTTTCTGTATCTTTGAGGTAGTCAAATGGTTGAATGGGAAGTTGAGGAAGAACAAACCATCTCCTGACACTTGCACAGTGTATTTGGAAACAGTCACCTGAACAGCAGTGTAAACAACAGTGTAAAATGCATCAACAGAGCGCCGGTCCTTCTTGGCAAACATAGCTTTACCTAGAAGTAGAGAAGAGAGTAGTAGTCAAGATCATAGGACAAAAACAAACCAAGGTGAAGAAACTAAACTAACAAGACCAAACAAATGGGCACCATGAAGTGATGAGGGTAGACATGCATGAGGTATTTCCCTTTGTGGTTCTTTCAAGAGTCAGCTGGGCTTTTTCTTCTGACCCTCCCTGTCAATATGTCCTCCTGAGTTAGACCAAATTGCTCCTTGACCACTCTGCACTCACAGAAACACAGAAACATCAAAAGCTTTGTTGTGTTTTTGCAGCACCTGAGGAGTGTTGTTAAGGCAGCCTTGTTAAGTGGGAATTTTCAACACAGCTGTAAAGTAGTTCTTTTTCTGTTGTTGTTTTTAATCATTTGGAGTTGACATCCTGGTTACCACTGGGATTTGCTATTGACAGTTATCAGTGATAGTTAAAAGAACCAAGAGTTTGTTGCTTCTAAGAGTTCCCATCCACTACCAGCTGAAGGATTGTGTTCCTTTAGGCAAGTGAAATTAAAATCATTTTTTACTCATTTCTCATTTAAAGTTACAATTTTAAGCCACCCTTTTAACATTTTAAGGTAGTTAAAACATTATTTGGGGCACCTGGATGGCTCAGTCAGTTAAGTGTCTGCTTTTGGCTCAGGTCATGATCCCAGGGTCCTGGAATCGAGTTCTGCACTAGATTCCCTGCTCTGCGGAGAGACTTCTTTTCCCTCTGCCTCTCTCTCTTTCTGTTTCTCATGAACAAATAAATACAACCTTAAAAAAAAAATAAAACATATTCACTTGCATTTTGGTAATTAAAATCAAGTGAATTAAAAATTGGTAAGATTCGGGTTCTATTCCTTTAATAATAGAAAGAATTTATATCACATATGAGAAATTTTGACTTAGTCATAGTTTGGGTTGAGATATCCAATTATTCTGGTCTAAAGAATTCTAGATTGGTCAAGTGGTAGCATTTCTAGAATCTAGGAGTTATCTCTTGAGGACATTCTTAGTGGTTTCACAGTGATCATTACTGTGGGATGCAAACTACTTAATCATCTTTCTCTAGAGAGGCTTAGGTTACTAAAAGAGAAGTCAGTCTCAGATTTCATGTCTTATTATAGGTACACTGGGATAAGGGTAGTGTGTGCAGGATGGGTCTAAGGAAGAGCAGGTGGCCTGAGGCATAATAATCCCCCACCAGCTATGCTGTCTTTGGTTGATTCTTCTCTAGCATTTCATTTGCTGTAAATAACTAGTATAGACTTATCAGGCAATTATAACAGTCTTAAGTATATAACCTCATTTATCTCTATTGTATGGAATTTCCATATAAAGCTGTTGGGACCTAAGAAATTTCTAGAAATTTCATTATTTACTTGACAAATGCTGGCTATATTCATGTTTGTATTATTTTTCTTTCTCTAATTCTGAGCTCCTTTAAATAAGGGACATGTGTTCTATTTCTTATATTTTTCTTTTCCCACATCCATAGGAGCCAGAATATCTCATTTCCACACATTTAAAATTGGAGTACAAAACGTTTCATACAATTTTCACTTAGAATGCACTGCTTTATTTGCTAATTGCTTTACACATGCAAGTTTTACCTTACCAGCTGGATTTTAAGTACCTCATTGGTTGGGGCCTTGTTTTATAGTAATGGTATGACAGTTTGGATCTCTTATTACTGTTTAGCACATTAGAGGGACAGAGTATCTCCTCAACAAATAGCTGTCACTTAGTCCAATATGGAAGAGAATAAGAGAGAAAGAAAGGGAAGAGGTTTTGGATTAACCTCTGTGAACTCTAAAATCCATATCTTTATTTCACAATTTAATTATATATCCTTTTAAACACATAGCATATCATTAAGACTGGATAAATAATGCTTCCCCAATACTATTATTAAGTGAAGATTAATAAAAATATGTTTACAATACAAGCATTCTATTGTTACCTCCTTAGCTCTTATAAATTCAAGATGGGAACTAGTTTGCATTTGAGAGATTTGGATCATTTTCCTGGCTAAGTCAAGAGACATTTGCTTGCTCTAGGTAGTGTAAAAGGTGTTAAAGGATTAGAGCAGAGAAAATTCCAGCATTACTCTGCTATAAGATAGATTCCTGGATAATCAGGTAGAGCTAAGAACAAGATTGAAAAACGTCTCTCTGCAGAGTTTCTACCTAATTTCACACCTACAGCCTCTCTACTTTTAAAATTTTCAAGAACTAATAGAATTAAACAGGGCTGATAAAGTATTGTCTGGAAGATGAGCAGTGCAATTGTTTTAAATTTGAATGTGATATCTATGGATATAAATGAAAAAAGTTTCTTAATTGAGAAAGGGTTCCCTTTTTATAACTGTATAATTTTATTCTTATCCTTTTAGGGATAAGAATTAGAGATGAATTTATTATCTATTTTGGTACCTTATGGGTCCCCTACTGGCTGTTTAAATGGTTCTACATACAATTTATGCATTGCCAGACCATGAGAAGAAATGGAGTAAAGATCAACAGGCACATTTCAAGACCAGGAAGGCTAAGGAATTAGAGGTTCCCACAGGTAAGAAAAGCACTACAGATCAAATGATTAGTGGAGATCAGAACTAATAGGGGGACAGGAATCCTGTTAGACAAAATCACAAAGAGTATCCAATACTATAGATCAGGATTGGTAGGATGTGAAACTTGCACAGCTTCAACAAGCAATATCATTAAAAGAAGCAAAGTCAGATGCCTCTTAAAGCTGGTTAAGTCATATTTCATCCAGTCATAGCTATTGCAACAGAGGAGAGACCTCAGTCTGACCTGAGGTCAACTCCACTGAAACAAAAGGTAGGATTGTTTAAATGCTGGGTATTCAGATGAAAGGCACTGAAGAGTATTAAGAGGGGATTTGGTTCATATAACTAGGCCATCTAGCTTTACCAGTTGGCACTTACAGGAGAAATGTACTTCTCATATCATTATGACAGCAGGTAGTGGTGAAAGTTGGAGCAAGGTTCCCACTTATTTAGGCCATTACCCTCCTACGGGGCGGAGAGCAACAGCTATTTCTTTCAATATTTGTATTTCCAAGAGTTGGATCTCAGGTTCTTGGGGAGACAGTTTTGGGTGGTAGAAGATTTATATCTTAAATGGACAGAGAAAAGTTTTGTAATTGCAAGCTTTCTCTAGTAACTCCTCTAAAAGGGGGTTCAGGGGTCTATTAGCCTATTCCCATGTTTGGACAGTCATTTGAGGAGTCCTTATAGGCTAAGGTCAAGGCCTCATTGAAAAAAGTGCTCAGGGGAACCTGAGGTGGGACAAGGAGAGAGTCTTTGTCAGTATCTTGGTAAAACCTGTCTCTGAGGCAGACTTCCCTGTTGTACTCCCAAAGAGGCTAGGGAAGAGTATGCTCCTCTGGGAGCGTGTAGGGATGAATAAGATAACAGGCGTGAACAGGACCGAACAACCTGTCATCCTAGTACTCTTCCCAAGGATTTAAATTTCTTCCCTAACCAACATTTATCTTCATGTTGTTTCAGAAGAGTCCTAGCCAGAGGCAGAAAAAATGGTTGTCAGACTTTTATCTCCCCCAACTTCTTGTCATTTCCCAGAAGACAAAAAGAACTTCATGGGTGATGGAGATCCCTCTAGCGAGTAGAACCTTTGGTATATTTTATCAGCCCTATGATGTATTCCAGGATTATGGAAGGAAATAAAGCAAAATGTCAAAACTAGCTCACAAATAAGTTGGTGCAAAATCATATATGGTGCAGGTTTATCTCAGTAATACAAAGTTTTTAATGCTCCTCTGCTTCAACTGATGCCCTCCTGTTACCATAGCAACCACATTCCCATAATAAGCCATTCCAACTCACAGAGTGACTCAGCACTCTCCTTTCCACATGTGGGTTGACAAAGATGGAAGATACTGTTGTAGGCAGTCTGGCCAAATTTGGGGTGGTGTGTGTCCTACTAGCTGAGACCTATGTCAATACGTGAACACTTTCTGCCAATCATACTGATTCTTTTTCTTCTTCAGCCTTTTTATTCATCTAAGAGTCTTCTGTGTTAAGTCTAGACAGACTAGCCCCAACTGTATGGTCCCAATTTTCTTCTTTTTATTTGTAGCGATGAGTAACAAAAGTAACATAAGAATATGATTTAATAAGACGAGTGCAGTTTTAAGTGTATGGCAGTCACTCATTATAATTATTTACTTTTCTATGACTAATAGAATTCCTATTATCAATAATAATGGTTCTCGTGGAAAAAATGCTTATGTTTGCAACAAGAACATATTCCTACTTTTTGGACAAACTACATTAAATTGGGAATTTGTTTGAACATATATTAAGCTTCGGAATACTTATTTGACCCCAGTTATGGTCAAGTCTGTTCTGCTGGAGTGGCTTACTTTTCCTATAATGTTAATGTAAACAGTTATTTTAATTAAGGTAAGAAGTTATCATTTTTACTTTAGGAACCTGATGAAATGATTGCACAGATTCAGAGATGTAGGTGAAAGTGAATTCATCACAGGCTCTCAGAAATGTCATTAAAAGATAGAGGATTGTTTATAGCAAAGAAAAACTATGAAGAGACCCAGACATCAAATATTGGATAATTTGTTAGGTAAAATATGAGAAATCTGTGCAATAGGCATAATGTGGTCTTACAATTGATGGTAACTCTATAACTTTTTTGAAATGGAAAGGTGTCACAATACATTGTTAAGTGAAAGAAGCAGTTTTCAAATTAATATGAACACTGAAATTTAGTTGTTAAAATGTATATAATAATACACAGATACATAAATACATGCACATTCAAATGAATACTCGTACATATGTATTCATTGGCCTACACAAAATTCTGGTAGGATGATTTGTGATTTTGTGTGTGGTTCACTATTCTATAATTATTTTTCTACTAAAATGCTATGGTGATGGTGTAACAACCAAAAGAAAAAGAACAAGGACCATAAAATCACAATTTGTTTTTCTCACCCATTATGTCAATAAAAGCTTGGGCAGATACACTAGCCTCTTTTCTGTTTCCAGGCCAGATCAGTCCTGTATCTAATCATGACTAGAGGTGTGGGAACTAGATTTTGTTGGCACATGCTCACCATGATATCCCTCAGGGAATCCTATAAACAGAGGGCTCTAGGGAACACTTGAGAGATTCTTAAGGGGGAAACTCAAATTCCAATATTCAGAGGGATACTCATTACTGGTCTCTGTTTTAGGGCTAGCGTTTGCCCTGAGAAAGGTGGAAGGTTACCCTAAGGTGCAGGAAAGACTGTGGTACCATGTAAGTCCCATGCTTGGCTCTAGGACTAAACTTTGGTTTTAGTGGAAGAGTAGCTTTTAGCTGAGTAGCTTTCTCTTTCACTTGCAAGGCATCTCCTAGGTGTCCAACAGGGAGTTGTAACATGGAAAATCTCTTTGAGAGCTTCGAGCTGTGGTAGGAGCTGTGTTCCAGAAGGGCTGCAGACCCTAAGAGATGGGTCAGCTGCACTCTGACCCTGGAAGGTGAGTAGAAACCATTGTTACCCAGAGGAAATGGAGGACTTGCCATATGTGTGGGGACTTCCCTTTTCTCATTTGGTTTTTGTTTTATCTGCTTTGGCCCAAAAATATGTGGTCAGCTTGAAGAGTCTTAATTCCATGGATGGAGAAAGGAATCTGCAGAGCATTCATGCCAGGATCCCCAGGGACACAGATGGAGCCAGAGTCCCCAGGGGTGTGGATGGTGTTTGCACTCAAGTCTCTCTGAGACTTGGATTCTTGATCTTTGCAGTGGTTGGTTTGTCCTGAAGAAACAAGGTTTAATAAATAAGATCGACAATATAGCGCAAGTTAGCCACACATGTGCCTACCTATTTTTCTATTTTCCCTATTACACTGTCAGCTTTTTAAGGTATATTTGATCACCGCATCCTCCAGTCATGGTCCAAAGGTGTTTTATAAATAGTTATTGAATGAATGAATGAGGGCAACATATGATCTATGATATTTACTGATATCTTAACGTTATAAATCAGGCCTCATATTATTGGTACATGGCAGCACTCTTTATACCCAGTTGTTATTGCCATTTGTATTTGAGAGCAACAAGCTTTATTTTTTTGCAAAGATAACCTCGGTCTTGGGATTTTCGTTTATTCAGCCTGGTTTGTTCTCTTTCTCTCTCCCTCCCCCTTCATATTCTGTGTATCAGAATCACCTGGGATGATTGTTGAAAAGGCAGAATCTAGGGCCCTATCATAATCTGTGAATCTGACATCTGAGCATCTATATGTGTTAATGCCACTGCAGCTGATTTTCTTGGACATTCAAGAGTGAGAGGCACCACTAGCTAATTTGTTTAGTGATAATTCAGATCACAGTGTTGTATGCTGTCAGTATGAAAATGCAGGGTATCACCTAGAAACTTTTGTTGACAACTTTTCCTCTTCTAAACAATGTAAGATGAAATAGAGAAGTGTTAGAGAAGTAAGGTGACAGAGGTGGGTGGATCAATAGAAACTCTGTTTCTTGTAAGGGTAACTTGATAGTAACTATACACTGCAGTTGGAGTGACTTGATTTTGTTCAAAGAAGTTTTCCTGTTCCTCAGAATGTTGGCTGAGTGTTTTTTGCAGGCTTCTTGGAGTGTACAGCTTTACAAACCAGGAGAGGCATTTAGAAGGGCCAGGGGTCTTTCTAAGTATGTGAAGGCTTAAGAACTTTGAATCTCTTGGGTAGAAGTAGTTTTCAGTGAATTGTTTGTTCTTTTGATGTAAGACAGTACCAGTAACCACTGGAATCTACTGTTCCTGCTTATTGTTTTGAAGCCAGGATTTTCTCAGATTCTTGATGTGCTTTACTCATCAAGGCTTTCATTTCCAGTATGTATTTAATAAATCACTATTCATGTATCAGTTTAAGTACAGAACACTAAAGAATGGATATCTACAATCACAGATGCTACAAGGCTAAATTATTTTTAATTAGCTGAGCATTGTTACAGAGAATACTCTGTGGTATCGCTATCTTCAAGTACAAAGCAAGCATGAAAGAGTGCATATCAAATAAAAATAGTTGGCAGAACTATTCTGGTCCGTTTCCTCTCTGCTAGAAATATGAATGGCTGTCAGACTTTTCAGCTGGCTTGTACATTGGACAGCAATGAGGATGTTCAACCCTAAAGCCTAAAAAAAAAAAACAAAAATAGATGGTGGCTTTTTTTGAAAACAATGAAATTAATGTCCTCCTAGTTAAATACAGTATAAAAAGAGCTGTTTTCAGCTTTATGAGTATTGAGTCACGTAGCTCTGGTCCCTGGGAATTTAAATAGGAAGTAAAGAGAATACCTGGGAGGGAAGTCCTCTGTGGGGCTGGTGATGGGTATTTTTCTTTTTTAACCAAAGTGTAGCAAACATACAGAATGGGTAGGTAAGTACCCATCTCAATGAACAGCTCACAAATACCCATATTTGTATTATCAACACACAGGAAAAGAAATAGAACATGACTAGAAACCTAGAAACCTCCTCTATGCTCCCTGTTAGGAACTAATCTTCAAAAGGTTAACCATTATCCTGACTACTAACATCATAGTTTAATTTCCCTCTTTTGGTTCTTTTTTTTATAAGTAGAATCCTATAGAATATACTCTTGTGGCTGACTTATTTGTTTAAGGTAATGTTGGTGGGACCAATGCATATTTTTGTGTGTAGTTGTGGTCCATTTATTCTCACTGCTTTATAGTATTACATTTTTTGAAATATAATATATAATTGTTTTCATTAGTGATGGACTACTGAGTAGCATCTAAGTTTGGTCAACTAAAAATATACTACTACTCAACTGATGAGGCCAGTGTCACCCTGGTACCCAAACCAAAGACAGCACAAAAAAGAAAGCTATAGATCAATATCTCTCATGAACTTAGACTTAAAAATCTTTTAAAAAAATTAGCAAGTTAAATAAAAATGTATAAGAAGAATGATACAGTATGAACAAGTAGGATTTATTTCAGGTATGGATGGTTGATTTGAAAATCAATAAATATAATCTGCCATATCAACAGGCTAGAGAAAGAAAAATCACATGATCATATGAGTTCACCCAGAAAAATAACTTGACAAAACATAATGTGCATTTTTTGCAAACACTTCCCACAACTTAAGAATAGAAGATAGTTATATCAATGTGATAAAGAGCATCTACAAAAAACCTACAACTAACATCTTACTTAATGATGAAAGACTCAGTGATCTTACCCTAAGAATGATAATATGGAAAGAATATGCATTTTCACCATGCTTTTTCAATGAAGTATTGAAAACTATAGCCACTGCTACAAGGCAGAAACTAAAATAAAAAAGAAAAGGAAGGAAAGAAGGAAGGAAGGAAAGTAGGCAGGAAAGAGAAAGTACACAGATTGGAGAGGAAAAAAATATTTGCAAATAACATACTTGGTTACATAGAAAATCTGAAGAAAATAAAAAACAAAACTTACAGAATTAAAAGTTAGTTCAAAAAAAATCACAGGATGTAAGATCCTGATACTTAAAAAAGTTAGTTTCTATATACTAAGAGTGAATATGTGGAAGTTTAAGTGAGAATCTCACTGATATGAGGAATTCTTAATCTCAGGAAACAAACTGAGGGCTGCTGGAGTGGGGGTGGGGTGGGAAGGATGGGTGGCTGGGGGATAGACATTGGGGAGGGTATGTGCTATGGTGAGCGCTGTGAATTGTGTAAGACTGATGAATCACAGACCTGTACCTCTGAAACAAATAATACATTATATGTTAAAAAAAAAAAAAGATAGGAAGGGAAAAATGAAGAGGGGGAAATCGGAGGGGGAGATGAACCATGAGAGACGATGGACTCTGGGAAACAAACTGAGGGTTCTGGAGGGGAGGGGGGTGGGGGGATGGGTTGGCCTGGTGATGGGTATTAAAGAGGGCACGTTGTGTGTGGAGCACTGGGTGTTATACGCAAACAATGAATCATGGAACACTCCATCAAAAACTAACGATGTAATGCATGGTGATTAACATAATAAAATTTAAAAAAGCATCATACCATTTGTAATTGTTCAAAAGGTTATGTTAGGTGCACATTTAACAAAATGTGCAGAATCTGTATACTGAAAATTAGAAAATATCGATAAAAGAGAAAAGAAAACCTAAATAAATGAAAGATAGATAACGTGGCCACAGAATAATAAAGATGTCAGTTCTCCTCAAATTATCTATGGATTTTAGGCAATTCCTATTAAAATCCCAGGTTTTTTTTGTTGTTGTTGCGGTTGTTGTTTTACACACAGAAAAGCTTATTTTAAATTTTTTATGGAAAGGGATAGCCTTGAAATAGCTAAAACAATCTTAAAAAATAGAAATAAAATAATAAGGAGTTACTTTTTCTCATGTTAGCTTACTATATAGTTCTACAAAAATCAAGACAGTGTGATATTGGTGGAGGGATAGATATAGAGATCTATGAAGTAGAAAAGAAAACCTAGAAATGGAACCGCTCTGATATGCCAAACTGATTTTCGACAAAAGTCCAAAGGGACTTCAGTGGAGGAAGGACAGGCTTTTTAACAAATGGTGCTGTGGCCATGAGACATTTATAGGCAACAAGAAATGAACCTCTTTCTAAACCTGTCACATTTTATAAAAATTAACTCAAAATGGATCATGAACGTAAATATAAAATATATAACTGTAAAGCTTTTAAAAGAAAAAAAAAGAGAATATCTTTAGGATTTAGGGCAAAGAGTTCTTAGATTGGGTACCAAAAATTAGACTCCATCACAGGAATAAATGATAAATTGGACCTCATCAGAATTTAAACAAACAAAAACCTTTTCTTCTAAGAAAGACCCTGGTGTAGAAGATAAATAGACAAGCTATAGACTTAGGAAAAAAACAAAAGAAAAACCTTGCAAGCCACATTTCCAACAAAGGACTGGTATCTAGTATATGTATAAAACCTCTAAACCTCCAGGGTATGAAACAAACAATTCAAATGGAAAAGGGACATGAAGAAACATTTCTCCCAGGAGTATATATAGACAGTAAATAAACACATGAGAAAATATTCAACATCATTAACTGTTAGCTAATTGCAAATTAAAACTGCTATGAATTATCACTATACATCTATCAGAGTAGCTACAGTAAAAACAGAGCTAACACTAAGCGCTGGTGAGGATGTGGAGAAGCTGTATCAATCATACATTGCTAGTGAGAATGTTTAAGGGTACACCTACTCCAGGGGTGCCTGGGTGGTGCAGTTGGTAGAGTGGAAGACTCTTGATTTCTGATCAAGTCATGATATCAGGGCCGTGGGATTGAGCCATGTGTGGGGCTCCACTCTCAACGAGGAGTCCGCTTGGGGATTCTCTCTCTCCCTCTGCCCCTCCCCCCACTCATGCATGTGCGCGTGCTCTTTCTCAAATCTAAAAAAAAAAAAAAGTACAGCCACTCTGGAAAACATTTGTCAGTTCCTTAAAAAATTAACAGGCAACAATTATGTGACTCACAATTGTACTCTTGAGCATTTATCCTAAAGAAATCACAACTTATGCTCACACACAAACCTGTACATAAATAAATTATAACAGCTTTACTCATAACCCCAAACCGGAAATAACACAAATGATCTTCAGTGATGAATGTCTAAACAATTGTGGTATATCCATACCATGGAATACTACTTAACAGTCAAGTGGAATACACATACAACAACTTGGATGAATCTCCAGGGAGTTATCCTTAGTAAAATAAGCCAATCCCCAAAAGTTACATTACTGCGTGATTCTATTTATATAACTATTTTTAAATGATAAAATTTTAGAAATAGAGATGAGTACTTGTTTGGGGTTAGGGGGAAAGAGGAGGTGGGCGGGGTGATAAATGGGTAAGCAGAAGGACCCTTGTAGTGATGGATCTATTTTGTATTCTTTTGTTTTAAATATTTATTTTAGAGAGTGCACTGATCTCGCAAGTGGGCGTGGGGTGGGGGGGGGGTGGGGTTGCAGAGGGAGAGGGAGAGACGGCCGACTTTACACTGACCACAGAGCCTGACTCCATCTCACCACCCTGAGATCATGACCTGAGCTGCAACCAAGAATCGGGGCTTAGCAGACTGAGCCACCCAGGTGCCCCTCTATTTAATATTCTGTATTCTTTGTGAATGCGAGATCCTATAGATGTAATGGAATTGCACAGAATGAAGGACACACACAACATGCACACATGCACACACACTCACACTCACACTCCTCTCGGGTACAAGTAAAACTGGGGATTTCCACTAAGATTAGTAGATCATAACAATGTCAGTATACTAGTTATTGTTCCATAGTTTTGCCAGATATTACAATTGCAGGAATCTGGGTACAGGGGGCATGAGATCTTTCTCTATTATTTCTTAACAATTGCATGGGAATCTACAATTATTTCAAAGTAAAATCTTTAAAAATAGCAGCAGTATAAATGTTGTAGTGTGTATGTCTTTTAGTAAACATATTTTTTTTCCTGTTGGTTGCATAGCTGAGTGTAATTACTAAGTTAGAGGGTATGCATATATTCAATTTTAGTGCATATTGCCAAGTGCTTTTGCAAAGTGGCTGTGCCAAATTACATTCAAAAGCTAGTGAATGTTTGACACATAAGAAGGAACAGTCTTAGGAAAATGACTGCTTTAGAGCTGGCTTTCTGCATATTTCTTATCCTTTTTCTTCCTCTCCATTTTCCATTGACCAGTTTTAATTTTATCAAGAGACTAATTTCCTTCTGCCCCTTACCTCTGCCCTCAAAGAACATTTGCGATCTTCTTTTAACCTTCTGCACTCCTCTGTGACATAATAAATAATAAATTGAAGTATAGACCAATGCCTTCAGCCTGGGACCCCCAAACTATAGCCTGCAGGCAAAATTTGGCCAGCCTCTGTTTTTGTAAATACAGTTTTGTAGAAACATAGCCACACCCATTTGTTTAGATATTGTCAATGGCTGATTTTAGACAGCAGTGTAGAGCTACCAGAGGTGACAGAAACGTTAGGGCTAGTAAAGTCTAAAATATCTACTATTTGGACCTTTACAGGAAAAGTTTGCCTACTCCTTTCTTAAAGCTTTGCAAAACTCTATCATGTAATATATAAATAGAATTTTATAGTCAACACAGGTTTTTTTTTAATAATCTCATGATTTAAATATCATGATAGCTTTGATACAGCAAAAAAAATGATAGAAGAGTTGTAACATACCTTATCAAATAAACTTATTAGGAAATTGCTAACATACCTAAGTTTCTTAGAGCCACATTCAAGGTTTATCTGAGGCAGTATTTCTCTGCTGAATACTAAGGTAGTGGTGGTATGCAGCAGGTATAGTATATGCTTTAGGAGGATGCTGATGAAAAATACATGGGAGGAAATGGTAAACCTTGAGTAATTGTTGAAATCCATTGCAGCTACTGTGCATAACTGATAAATAAGTGCTGATAACTAGAACAATATTGGTTTAATGTGTATGTTCAGTGGGAATCATATGTTATGGAAAATTACAAATATATCTCTTTCTTGCTAGGATCTAAACACAAATCGGCTACTTATATTCGTTTAAGTTTTTTGTTTCTTTGAAGGAAGATACTTCTAAAAAAGAGGTCTTTCCAAATAGATCTTTCACTATAATCTATGGATTTAATTGAATCAATTTTACCTGCTTAGAAGAATACCGTAGAGATAGATTCTTATGATTTATAAGCTCTGTGAATTCCATTTTAGTAGAAATGAAAATTTATGAAAGCTAAATGTATCAGTTACCTATTGCTGAGTAACTACCTCAAAACCTAGTGGCTTAAAACAACAATCACGTATTACTTTGCAAGAATAAGGGTCAATTGGGTATACTGCTGATGTGGGCCAGGGTTGGCAGATCTTGGCTGGGTGCATTTGCTTCTATAGTCATATCTAAACAGATTGGTGGGTGGACTAGAGATAAAAGTATGCCAGGAAAGGAGTGCAAAACAGGCTTAGGTGATATCAATCAACTATTTCTTTTTTGTAGGCTTCTTGTGTGTTACAATTTCCTTTCTTGTTTAAGAGTTTCAAAGAGATTTCTGCTTTATTTTGTCAGAGATAGCTTATATTGTTCAATGCATTTTTTTTAACTTTATATAACTACTAGTAAGTCTTTGACTTGTTTGAAGATCTGGGAAAATAAACTTCCTGCTCAGTAACCTGAATCCTGGATCTCATAACTTCAGTTACTGGATTCACGCCCTGTGTAAAGCAAAACCCCACAACACTGTATATCTGTGGCCACACAAGGTAGATTCCTTCAAGTCAGTCTGGCCACTTTGCAAGTGAAAAGTCAATCAAACAATTATTGTGTTTATGAACCAATTTAATAAATATATTATACTAGGGTTTTTTTTTGCCATTTTTTCAAATAGCTATTTAGTAATCACAAACCGAGAGTGGGGTGAATAAGTGATGTGGTCATGAAATTGATTGACTCTTTTGTTGTCACCAGAGCTTGTCTAAACCCAAAACTCTTTAACTAGAAGATAGTGAGAACCTTGGTAGGACAGGAATGGACTTATGGCCGCTTAGCCAACTGAGCCATCCAGGTGCCCCCATGCATTCTTTTACCTGCCACAGGATTTAGCCTACAGCTAATAACACAGGAGTCAGTATGTGGTCACAGGTCCAGCTGCAGCCTCATCATGTGGGAGTTTGTTAAAAATACAGACTCTGGTTCCGCCCCAGGTCTACTGAATCACAAGCTGTATTTTAACAAGGGCCCTGGGTCATTCATATGGTATTCATTAGAGCTTCAAAGGTATATATATACAATCAGAGAACACTCAAATAAATATTAACATAATATAGGAAGACCACAAAATAACACAGCCAACAATTCAAGTGCCTTCCATACAGAAGTTTCATGGAGTTCCTTCCTGGTTTCAACACAGAGTAGTATGTGATTTTTCTGCCTTCTCTTATTGGGGTTCTTCGAAGATTTTTTTACAGAGAGGTTTCCAAAGGCTTAACAAAACAAAACTAATGATTGTTTTCGTAGCACAAACTGAAGAGAAAATAGAGAAATAAGGGGGATTCCCCAGACAAAGCTCTGTGGAGGAGGTTGGTAAATTTGAATGGCCTTTGGTGTTAGTAGGAAGCACAGGCTGACCACAACAACTAATTAGAACTATAACTTGAAGCCTAAAGGGCTTGCATTGTTGTGGTGGTTATTGCATCTTTTTTTTTTTTT
Source organism: Callorhinus ursinus (assembly GCF_003265705.2). Classification (NCBI taxonomy): domain Eukaryota; kingdom Metazoa; phylum Chordata; class Mammalia; order Carnivora; family Otariidae; genus Callorhinus; species Callorhinus ursinus. The sequence goes on from NW_027397064.1 coordinate 95,255,946, forward strand.
CTGGATTGTCCAGGGTCCTGTCTTTCTTCTTCCCTTCTTTAGCTCTTCCCTCTATTTTCTCCTTTTCTTCTCCTTTGCTATCTTTTTTTTTTTTTTTTGTATTGTCTATTTCTAAACTGGACTCTAAAACTCCCACATGCCTGATTGATGAGTTAGTTGATTCTGATAATCCAAGATTATCTGGCCTTCCAGCAAAGGAAACCATGAGTACTTTAGAGTTAGAGGAAGGAAACGTCCCTGAGGCAAGAATTAAATGCCACCTTGTACAAAATAAAGGTTGGGACTAGGGTACATACATCCTCCTGTCCATGCCATCCTCTTCATGCAGACTCTTGAGGTGATAAGGCTGCTTATACTCTCTGTTACAGTTTGAGAGAATATTAAACCGCCTAGAGCATTCATCAAGGTCACATTCAACCACCAAGTGAGTCATAGAAGAAACAGAATGTTGATACAGATCAGTTGGTTGTAATTTATGTTAAAGAATTATGAAAATCCAGACCATAGTGCTACAATATTGAGTAGATTAGAATGACTAAACCAGCGTCTCCAAAAGTACATTCCTTTTTTTGTGTGTGATGTTAATAGAACGTAGCCTTGTACATGATATTCTTATGTTTTTCCTAACATTTAGGGACATCCATCTGGACTTCATTGAAAAAAAAATTACATTTTCTTTCTTGCAATTTGTAGGAAAAGTAAAATACAAAGTTTTAGGCAGGATATTAAATATCAAATTAGCATAAAGCATCTATATATTTTAATAAGCATCCTTACAAGAACATAATGTTTTAATTCAGGTGCTTATCTTTGAAATAGCTACAAGTGATTTTTGAGGAAGACAATTTAATGAGGATCTCTTCTAATTCTTTATCATCACAAGTAGTTGGTATCTGATATCAGGACTATATATAGTACTTTTTTCTCCATTTGTTTACAACACCTTTTTACCATCAATCAAAATTTATTTTCTTTAAATTATACATCAAGGTGTTGTAACTCTCTAACTCAAATGATTTTGATATTTCTTTTTCTTTCAAAAAATATAATGTTTAAAATACTTGATAATGTATGCATATGGATTCCCTATCAATATTTTCATGTCAAGTATTTTAAAAGAATAATGAAGATTTTCTTCAAATACACACAGCTATTGTTCTATTAGTGCTAATAATTCTTCAGGGTTTCAATAAAATGCTGATTAAACATTCCTAATAAACCATTTTAACTCACTTTTTCAAAGTTGAGTTGTCTTTTGAATCTATGTTTTGCCAGTAAATAATATAATTTTAAATACACTTTTTGCATTTTTGTCTGTTCATTCCAGTGCTCAGAAATATAAGAGAAGTAAGTCGCTCTTCCTCCCACCCCCAGTTTTGTGGAGGTGTGGTTGATAAATAAACGTTGTGTGTATTTAGGTTGTACAATGTAATTTTTAAAGGTGTACAATCTTATAATTACCACAGTCAAGTTAATTAACACATCTACCACCTTTTTTTATGTCTGTCGTGAGAAGACTTAAGATCTACTTTCCCAGAAAATTGCAAGTATATGATACAGTCTCATTAACTATAATCCCCATACTGTATATTTGATCTCCAGAAGTGATTCATCTTATAAGAGAGTTTGTATCTTTTGACCGACATCTTTCCATTCCCACCCCCAACCTCTTTACCCCTTAATCTCTAGCAACTGCCATTTTACTCTATGGCTTTATGAGTTTGACCTTTTTAGATTCCACATGTAAATGAGGGCATACAGTAATTTGTCTTTCTGTCTGATTTATTTCATTTAGCATAATGTGTTGCAGGTTCATCCATGTTGTCCCAATGGCAAGATTTCCTGCTCTTTTCTGGCTGAATAATATGCTGTTATTTTTTTTATCCATTCATCCATCAGCAAATACTTAGGTTGCTTTCATAATTTGGGTATTCTAAATAATGCTGCAGTGAATATAGGAGTGCAGAAATATCTTCGAAGTTTTTGAGGTACTCTTTGATTTCCTCTAGATATATACCCAGAAATGGGATTGCTGGATAATGTGGTTCTTTAAATTTTTTGAATGTTACTTTTTGAAACCAAACTTTAAAAGTACTTTGAATTTGGTGATAATGGTGTGCTCTCATAACTAGTTTCTTGAGCTCTACCTACTACTGTTGTAAAAAATCTTATAAAAAACGTTTCGTATTTGCCCTTGCACATACTTAAAATTAGAATATTTTCCTGTTTTGTACCAGTGCGGTATTAACTATAATCATCATGCTGTACATTAGATCTCCAGAACTTATTCATCTTGTAACAGATAGTTTGTACCCTTCGATCAAAATTTTGTCATTTCTCCCCCACCCCCTAGCAACCACCATTTGTTTCTGGTAATTTGCTTAGTAACTTTCCATGCAAATGAATCATACATTTTGCAGAAGTATTAGACACACAAATGGAAATTTGAGAAAACCCTCATGTTGCCCAATTATTCATGCAACTTCTTTTGTGGTGAATTCTTTGTTTGTCTTACAAATCTGATGACTTCAGCTTTAATCAAAAACATTCCAACTTTGGTAGGAAAATAAATGTCAAAAATAATTCAATCCATTTAAGTATGAAGTTCTCAAGAGACATGATCATTATAGCTTCAGAAAACTGATTTTCTGGTTATTAGATTATTAAGTTTCATTTAATTTAGTAACAAAAATTTAAAACTTTATAAAATGTGATTTTTAAGTGGTAAAGGCCTACCATTTCTTTAATGACTCAATTTAAACAAGTTAGGTTCAATTATTTTTATCAGGAAATAAAAATTTGTACAAACAATCATTACTATCAAATTCCCTCAGACTTTGACGAATCTTAAACATCAAAAGCTAATAAAGTGTAAATAAATCAAGAGATAGAAATCTAGAGAATGAATATTACCTATCTTTTAAAGATCAATATCTAATAAGAAAAACAATAACCACAATCATATGTAACTTCTAGATTTGTAAAGAAATCATGAAGATAACATTCAAGGGAAAGAACAGGGAATGTTTTGCATGCAAACAGAAGAGCTTTATTCTTGATAAATCACAAACTGGGGTGATTCAGTAGAAAGATGCTATATAAGTTATCCCCATAAATTTTGCTCAGTAATAATTGCTGATTCAGAAACTTACATACAGTGGTCAAACATAATTTCAACTCTTCAAATTTTGGAATGGTTGAAAAAGTGACTTTAAACTTTTATTGTTTTACAAATTTTTCCATCTGCCATCAATATGTTATCCCTGACCTGTATCTCATTTGCTGACATTGGTTGAGTGATTTTGGCTTATGATGAAGTGACTGGGCAGGGTGTGTAATCACCTGGATTTTAAGCCAAGCTCTACCCCTTAATTGTTATATGAGCTTGGGTAGGTTACTCTGTGCCTCAGTTTCCTCATCTGTAAAATTATGGTGGCAGTACCTACTATATTTTAGACTGACGCGAGGAGTAAGTGAGTAAACAGTTGTGGTTCACTTCTAAACAATGTCTAACACATACTACTAAATTAATGTTACTCATTTTTAGTAATACTACCAGTAGTAATAGTAATAGTAGTACATAAAACAAAAGGCACTTGATCAAATGATAAATTTAGAATTAGGGTAAATTAAGTAGCTTTCTTAATTATAGAATTTTCATAGCTGTTAATATACTTTGAATATGCATTGTGAATCTCCAAGGGAGAGGGTGCATAATGTATCATGTTTTCTAAATTTTTATAGCTATAGGACATTAACTTTGGCCTAAGGATCTCATGTGGACACTGCTTTGCCGAGTACAGTTTAGAAACATTTGCTTCTTGGCATTCCCAGGATTAAACCAGACCCTGCAACATCCTTTTAATGAAAAGGTCTTTTTTGAAGTTCCATCCTGGCTCTAGCCTATGTCCTTTATGTCTGTAATCATATCCTTATGCTCTTTGTCAAGGCTGATTTAGCAGATGGTAAAGTATGATAGAAAGACAATAAATGCTTATTGATCATCCTAATTTTACATCATCTAACACATTAACTCAGTCCCAGATTTTTCTTGGTTCTTTGAAGACCTCTGCCAGAAAGAACATTTGGAACATTTGTTCCCTCAGACACCCTTTGGATTACATGTGAATATTTCCATCCTATTTGAATCTGTTTTCAAAATAAAGTGTGATCAGAAGCTGCTTTAAAGGTTTGACCAGAATCCAAATCCCCTCAGAAGTCTTTGTGAAATGTCATTCATGTCCAATTCCCTTATGTATTTATAATGTTTCTGTTGTATCTTTATTTCTTGAATCTTTATTTTTTAGATATCCATCCCATTCTTTTCTTCAGGGTGGAGTGAAACGAATATTAAACACAGAGACAGCCTTCCTGAGGGGTTGCCAATGAATGCATAGCCCATGGGCCAAATTCTGCTGTGCCTAACAGCCATGGCCCACGAGGCAAATGACAGAAGCTTCCAATCATATCCAGATGAGCAGGGAGGGTGACATTTGCTGTAGCTGGAGTCCTGGCATCCAACCCTTGTGATTCTTAATAAAAAAATATCAAGCACACTTAATGGGAAAACAGTGTTTTTCTCACAAATACTGTCAATACTAGTGCCTGGGTGGCTCAGTCGTTAAGCGTCTCCCTTCGGCTCAGGTCATGATCCCAGGGTCCTGGGATCCAGCCCAGCATCGTGGTAGGGCTCCCTGCTCCTCAGGGAGTCGGCTTCTCCCTCTCCCACTCCCCCTGCTGTGTTCCCTCTCTTGTTGTCTCTCTCTCTGTCAAATAAATAAATCCTTAAAAAAAAATACTAGCATCAACTCCCAGGGAGCAGGAATAGCAGCCAAACCGCTATTTTGGAACCTTTATCCCATTGTTGCAGTACTCAAGGACAATACATTTTAACTTCTTGACTCAACCATTGGCCTGACAAGGGAACTGGTACCCCCACCCCCAACCTTGAGTTTGAGAATAAGGTATCTGAATTTGGGTACATATGAGGTTAGTTGGAAACTCTTGGAGGTAAAAGGACCTTGGACCCTATACAAGTGATTATTTTTTTCAGCAATCTCTGTGGTAAAATATGAGGCTTTGGGGTTACTTAAGAGGGCACGTGGAACTGAGTCTGAAAGCAGCTCTAGTACCTATTAGCTGTGTCCTTCAGCAAGTTTTGTTAACCCCTCAAAGACTTAGTTTTCTCACCTGTAAAATGGGCTGATGTCAGGATTGTAAGAAAGAGTGTGTACAGAACCCTTAACAAATGTTGAAACATAGTAGAAGCTCAGTAAGTATTACTCTATTTATTGGTCCAGGGATTTTTTTTTAATAAGGTTACCATGGTTTCTCCACCAGAGATTGATTGTCAATGAATGCCCTTTAAATGATCTCTTTTACGGCAATAGCACTTGAGAAAGTATGTTTTTCTAAAGGGTTAATTTCTCAAACTCTGACAACTTGATGCCCAGAGAATCTCCTGCCCTCTTGGTCCCATTGTGCATTTGGTAAGCTCTCTCCCCTTGCTTTCCTCTTCACACAGCCTTTATCAAATGAACCTAATGTTGGCGGTTTTGTCCTGCACTTTCTTGCCTTCATAACTCAGCATGAGCTATTTCCACTGTCCTTCTGGCTTTGCATGGAATGCCAGCTTGAGGGGAAAGGAGAGGTAGGGAAAGGATGCTTGAAAGGGAACCCAAAAGAGCTTCAAATCCATAATCAAACCCAGGAGACTACACAGATATTCAGAGGACCACTACTGTGAATTGGGCACGGCCAAGTAAAGCTTTGTGGAGGAGGCAAGATTTGAAGAATTGATAGAATTTGTCTAAATGAAGAAGGAAAAGGGAAGAAGAGAAGGAAGACATGGAGAAAGAATTCTACTGAATGTTGGTAGAAGTCTTAGATTTGGAACTTTAAGATCTAGGTTTGATTTATTGCTTTGCTTTTCTGTGTATTCTTTTTTTTAAATTTTATTTTATTCTGTTATGTTAATCACCATATGTTACATCCTTAGTTTTTGATGTAGTGTTCCATGATTCATTGTTTGTATATAACACCCAGTGCTCCATTCAATACGTGCCCTCTTTAATACCCATCACCAGGTAAACCCATCCCCCAACCCCCTTCCCTCTAAAACCCTCAATTTGTTTCTCAGAGTCCATAGTCTCCCATGGTTCATCTCCCCCTCCGATTTCCCCCCCTTCATTTTTCCCTTCCTGCTATCTTCTTTTTCTTCTTAACATATAATGTATTATTTGTTTCAGAGGTACAGGTCTGTGATTCATCAGTCTTGCACAGTTCACAGCGCTCACCATAGCACATACCCTCCCCAATGTCTATCACCCAGCCACCCCATCCCTCCCACCCCCCACCACTCCAGCAACCCTCAGGTTGTTTCCTGAGATTAAGAATTCCTCATATCAGTGAGATAATATGATACATGTCTTTCTCTGATTGACTTATTTCACTTAGCATAATACCCTCTAGTTCCATCCACATCTTTGCAAATGGCAAGATTTCTTTTTTTTTTTTTGATTGCTGCAAAATATTCCATTGTATATATATATACCACAATTCTTTATCCATTCATCTGTTGATGGACATCTTGGCTCTTTCTATAGTTTGGCTATTGTGGACATTGCTGCTATAAACATTGGGGTGCATATACCCCTTCGGATCACTACATTTGTATCTTTGGGGTAAATACCCAGTAGTGCAATTGCTGGGTCACAGTTGCTATTTTCAACTTTTTGAGGAACCTCCATACTGTTTTCCAGAATGGCTGCACCAGCTTGCATTCCCACCAACAGTGTAGGAGGGGTCCCCTTTCTCTGCATCCTTGCCAACATCTGTCATTTCCTGACTTGTTAATTTTAGCCATTCTGACTGGTGTGAGGTAATATCTCATTGAGGTTTTGATTTGGATTTCCCTGATGCTGAGCGATGTTGAGCACTTTTTCATGTGTCTGTTGGCCATTTGGATGTCTTCTTTGGAAAAATGTCTGTGCATGTCTTCTGCCCATTTCTTGATTGGATTATTTGTTCTTTGGGTGTTGAGTTTGATAAGTTCTTTATAGATTTTGGATACTAGCCCTTTATCTGATATGTCCTTTGCAAATATCTTCTCCCATTCTGTCGGTTGTCTTTTGGTTTTGTTGACTGTATCTTTTGCTGTGCAAAAGCTTTTTATCTTGATGAAGTCCCAGTAGTTCATTTTTGCCCTTGTTTCCCTTGCCTTTGGCGATGTTTCTAGGAAGAGGTTGCAGCGGCTGAGGTGGAAGAGGTTGCAGCCTGTGTTCTCCTTTAGGATTTTGATGGCCTCCTGTCTCATGTTTAGGTCTTTCAACCATTTGGAGTCTATTTTTGTGTGTGGTGTAAGGAAATGGTCCAGTTTCATTCTTCTGCATGTGGCTGTCCAACTGTGTATTCTTGGGCAAGATATTTAAAAACTTGGAGCCTCGGTTAATCTATGATGTAAATATGGTCTGGTAATGCAAACTCAGAAAACTTCTGTAAGACCATATTTAATAAAAATCAGTTGAATTTTATAGCTGTGACTTCAATAGATGCATTTAGTTATGTAATTTTTAAATTGTGATATTATGTATGGCACAAAGCTGTTAGTGCTTGAAAATATAGTAGAATCCTGATATAAAACAAGCATCAAATCAGAACCATAATTATCATTGTTATTTTCAAGAGCCTACTCTGCCCTGGCAAGCTCATACCTCTGCTTCTGTCCTTTTTCTTACATCTGATTTATACCAGGGATGCTTTAAGGTGTTTCAAGAAATTTGCCTTTCCAGGGAAACCAATTATAACCTGATGGACCCCTGCATATGTGATTTTTTCCATTTAAAATGATTTTTATTCTCCTGAGGACCAAAGAAATTAAAATTTTAAAGTTTTAAAACATTGTTTAAAATTTTGAAATTAGAGAATATAGTGAAGGTATAAAACATTGCAAGTAAGCTCTTCCTACTTAGCATTTTCCTTCATGACATATTCTTTGAAAATATCATTATCTGAAAATATCATTACTAATGGCTTCATATTATTCAGAGGTGTGGTAACATATATGTATGTCACCATTCTTTGAATGGTGACATTCTGTCCCAAGTTTCCACTATTATAATTAAACCTGCAATGGATATCCTTGTATAAAAATCAACATCCATGGTGATTTTCTTACTTTAAATTTCCATGAAGGAAGGAAATATGTCTCCTTCATTTATAGGTTTAAAAGTGCAACTTGACCCTCCATCTGTTAGGCAAATTTTTTCTGCAGCACTAGAAATACCATTTTCCTTCCATACTAGCAGAAGACCAATTTCCACTGGCAACTCACCTGGGAGCATTTCCACCAAATATGGCATTTCCTTAGGAAAGTTTTACTGTAATTTGCAGAAGATTTTATTCACTGAAGAGAAAAAAAAAACCATGATCTTGAGATAAATAAATTCATATCAAATGAGTTCTGGAAGAATTAATTTTCAGATATGTAATTCCAGAATTTAATTAGATCGCTTTGAAGATAGATTCAGTGAATGGTCTCAGATTGAGTATTCATGAGACAAAAAGGATATTCCTAAGAACTGATGAGCATACTTGGGTTTTTTACTTCAACTTTTTTTTTCTGAGTGTATCTCCTATTCATGAAAACAGTTGTAACGCCCCCCCCCAAAATAGATTGATGAATGAATATAAGCCTTTGATCAAGAATTAAGGATTAGCATTCCTTTACAAAATCTGTTATCAGATACTTCATATATTGTCATATATTTTTCACCTCTGTTCTGGTTAATGGACATCAGTTGAGTTAATGTGTTATAACTGGATTGGCTTGTGCATTCTTACCAAAAGATTATTTAAAAATGTCTAATTATTATTTGTTCAATGGTTCTTTAATAGGAACTATCACTTCAGAAAAAAAATTTTAAAGACATTTATTTTTGAGAGAGGGAGAGAGAAAAATAGAGAGTACATGTGTAAGAGTGGTGGGAGGGGCAGAGGGAGAAGGAGAGAATCTCACATGGACTCCCTGTTGAGCGTGGAGCCAGATCTGGGCCTTCATCTCATGACCTATGAGACCATGACCTAAGCTGAAAACAAGAGCCAGACGCTCAACCGACTGAGCCACCCAGGTGTCTCCCAGAAATTTTTTGTTCTGACAAAGTGACATATTGTATCATTTTATCCCTAAAGCTAATTTGCCATTTTCTCCCACCTACATGAAATGTTAAAAGCCTTTAGTGGGGCTGTAAAATGAGCCAGTAAGGTCAGTGATCAACTAACCAAAATAACTTAATTTTCTTTTAATTAAATAATAGTAATCACAATGGTAGTAACACACCCATGTGCAACTGCAAAATAATAAATGCGCCAAGCATCATTTAGTTTTGAAAATACCTTTTGATTTCAAAGGATGAGGTAAATAAGGTTTATATGCGCATGCATATATTCCCCAGAACTTATAGAAGCAAATACTTTGTATTTCAATATATTCCTTTCTTTATATAAAATGAGATAAAATCTGTCTTAAATAAAGGCTAAAAAGAGGTTGCTTTCTAAAGGCAATTCATTATATTAATAATATCAAATTATATAGTATTACCAACATACTCCATCACAGCAGCAGCAGTGAACCCACTTGAGTGTGGCTCTGGGTTAGGGTACAGCCACTAGCTACAAGTTGAGATGGAGAAATAACTTCCTCTCTTTGGAAATGAAATCGTTCCCTGTGATCTACAGTCTGACTTTCTGTGGTTTCAGTAACTTTTATTACAATATGTTGGCATAATTGTTCTATTTTATTATTGTTAATCTCTTATGGTGCTTAATTTATAAATTAAACTTTATCACAGTCATATATGTATAGGAAAAAACATCATGTATAGGGTTTGATGCTATCTGTGGTTTCAGGCATCCACTGGGGGGTCTTAGACTATATCCCCAGCAGATAACAGCTGGGGGACTACCATATGTTATCTTCATCCAGCAAATGCTTACTGAAAATCTGCCATGTGCCCAGTTGCCATGCTTAGCCCTGGGGATACAGGCATGAGCAACACATACATGATGCTGGTTCTCCAGAGCTTGAGTCCCAGTGGGTACTAAGATAGCTACAGTGGTAATATGAGAAATAGTGGACAGTTACTACTTTGCAGGTCATTTACTCTTTAGCAGGTTACTTGATGTCTAGACCTGTATCCCAGCAGTAAAACGGGGCTATGAAAGGAAAAAAAATATCACATGGAGATAGGGGGATTGAGTGAGGTGATTTGTGTCTGAGAATTGGCACAGTGACAGGTCTGTTGTGGGCCTTCAGTAGATGTTGGCCAAATGATGATGATGATGATGGGACTGTTATTTTGGGTGTGGACTTCTGTGTACCCACTCTGGAGTATGAGTACCATGTGAGATGCTCACTGCATGGTAGGGGCATAATCTTTCCTGGCTTGTGAAAAACCCGAGAGGCATTAACAGGAAGTTGGAAATTCAAGCAGGCCTTTGCTATTGTACACTGTATTATTGCAGGCAGAACATCATCCATTCATGAGAGAAAGCAGCAGCAGCTAAGAGGAAAAGATTAAGACATGGTGAGAACAGAATAGCACACAATGACTAAAATGGTCTTGCATGGAGGGTGGGGAACCATGTGGTGTCAACCTGCTTGAAATCGCTGAGGTAAATGGAAAAAAGCCAGATTTTGCTGGGGAACCCAGGAAAGGGAGAGAAAGGGCAACAGATATTGGAACTGAGGGGATGCTATAGTATATGGAAAACAAAGGAATTATAGTAGTTCAAAGTAGAAAGATTGGGAATTCAGAATAGTGGTTTGCCCAAAAGGGAGTGTAGCATAGGCAGAAATAGGAGAGATGAACTTCCTTTAGTCCTGGAACCATTAAAAAGAAAATTGAAGCCCATAAAGAAAAGGGAATTTGCCTAAATCTCTCTACCAACAAGTTAACAAATTTCATAGAAAACAAGCTGGGACTTATCAAAATGGGGAATGAAATTCCACAAAGTAGCAGGAGACAATCTTAGTAATTCTGACTGAAAAAAGATTAGAGGATTCACTCATTACTGTACAAATATTTGAACATGAGGAATGAATTACAATGAAAAAAAAATGATGGTTCTTTAATTTTAGTTGCTTGAACTGAGGATAGAATATTACCATGTTAGAATGGCTGAGAGGACAAATTAAAGGTTCTTTTATACCTGAGAAGGAATGCAGGCACTTTCTTCCACTTAGCCATGGAAGATGGCAAAGATCTTGTGATGGATAGAGCTCTAACTAGGAGATCTGGCTTCTGGTGAAATTCTGTGACTTTTTTGGAGTAGCTTTTTTGGCCTTTTTCTTGGCCTCAGTTCCCTCATCCATAGGTATGAGGGAATATTTTCTATTTCTATAGGCTCTAGAATGTAACCTGATATTTCACCTTGATAAATACTTTAATTACCTATTTTAGTGAAGGTATAATGCAAGAAGTCAGAGCAGTGGTAGATAAAAGTAGTCAGGAATAAGACCCCAAAAAATCTGTCAGTAAAAATACTTATTGAGAGCTGAACTTTGGAGGTTCCTTAGCAAGTTACTCAACTTTTTGTGCCTCAGTTTTCTCATGTATAGGGAATAATACCATTATATTACTCATAGTGTTTTTGTGAGAAATGAGTTAATATTGTAGAGCTGCTTATAATGAAGCCCTATACTTGAGTGCAGAACTGCTACTGAGCTTCATTGAGGAGATGGAATTAATATGAGCAAAGTATTATATGTAGAAAGATTCGGAAAGAGATTCCAGATAAGGGAAACAGCATGTGCAGAGAAAGAAGCAAGTATTAGTTTGACACCTGTGGATGGAAGACAGTGACACCATTTTCTAGAGTAGAAAGAATCTAGGACTGAATAATGGGGGGCATTAATTTCTAGTAAAGAGATTCCTTTTTTATTTTTTTTAAGATTTTATTTATTTGACAGAGAGAGACACAGTGAGAGCAGGGACACAACAGGGAGAGTAGGAGAGGGAGGAGCAGGCTTCCCGCTGAGCAGGGAGCCCAATATGGGGCTCGATCCCAGGACCCTGGGATCATGACCTAAGCCAAAGGCAGACGCTTAATGACTGAGCCACCCAGGTTCCCCTCTAGTAAAGAGATTCATATCAGAAGGATTAGGGAATTCCATCATAGCTACTGAGCGCATCATACTTTGCTCTGTGGAAATAAGAATTGGGAAATGCTGGAGGTTCTCAAAAGGGAATTACATAACAAACATGACTTTTGGGGAGGCTGGATCTGATAGCTTTATACAGGTTGGATATAAATTTATTGGTGCCATTTGGTCAGGGTTCTCTGCAAGAGTAAGGCAAAAGACAGTGAGTATTTTTAGATAGAGTGGTCTGATGTACTCCAAAAGACTCAGTGGTAGTAGAGTTTGGACCATGAAAAGGAAAACCTTGCCTTTGGGCCTTCTCATGTAAATCACAAGTAGGTGTGCTGGAGTCACCGGAAAGAGTTTTGTATTGAAATGATGTTTTCTGTGGGTAAGTTTCCTATCAGGGCTTTTGGGGAGATATCTTAGGTATTTAAAAAAATATCCGTGCGGTCTAGTTTAAATGGTAACCTGGTAATTTGGGAGAGGGACAAGCAATCTATATCATTAAAAAAAAAAAAAACACCTTTGGTTTTATTTGTAGGAATTATAGAAACATTTACAAATACATGCGTAAAATTCTTTGTGGGTTCTTATACACATGTCTTTGTTATAAATTTTAATTGCTATCAAAGATGTCCCTGCCCATAGCATGTCACCTGAGCCTTCATGATGCTGGTACTTGAGCAAGCATTAAGTCATCATTTTGCACTAGGTCCATTAATTTTGAGCCCTTTGTAGACTGCACTACCTGTAAGAATTCAACGATATTCAACTCATTTTAGCTACTTTTGCATTTGCCACCCCAGTTGATTAAAGTTTTCTTTTATATCATAAGGGAGCAAATACTGAACTCTGTAAATACTACTTCAACTCTGGCCAACCATTTGTAAGCATTTTATTTTATTTTATTTTATTTTTTTAAAGATTTTATTTATTTATTTGACAGAGAGAGACAGTGAGAGCAGGAACACAATCAGGGGGAGTGGGAGAGGGAGAAGCAGGCTTCCCGCTGAGCAGGGAGCCCGATGTGGGACTCAGTCCCAGGACCCTGGGATCATGACCTGAGCCAAAGGCAGACGCTTAACGACTGAGCCACCCAGGCGCCCCTGTAAGCATTTTAAAGCATGTAATCTTTCTCCGTTATCACATGCCTGCCCATCAACTTAGGAGATATCATTCAGGGAAAACCAATTCTGCAGAAAACTCAAGCTATGATAAAATAATGAATTTGGGCATATCACAATTTGATAACTCTGATAGAGAATGTTCTTTTATAAGAAGCTGTGAAAGAAGATTTTATCCTCTAAAATATACCAACAAAATCCACTTGTCCTCAGATATTGGCATTGGATGCCAACAGAGATAGACCATTAAAAGTTAAGGCCATAAACTGATATCCCAAAAACTTTGGCTATATTGGCAACTGCAGGATAAACATCAGATGAACATCTTGGATGTCCAGATATACTAAAAGTTGTCAAATGAGGTAGATAGAGGTTCTATCAGATGAGAAGCACATGCCAACTGTGTGTTGACACACATATGTATATAGACACACCCCTATATACAGTTGACTCTTGGAACATGTTGGGGGGTTAGGGTCACTGATCACCCATTGGAAATCTCTGTATAACTTTCAATTTCCCCAAATCTTTACTAATAGCCTACTGTTGACTGGAAGCTTTACCAATAATATAAAGAGTCAATTAACACATATTTTGTAGGCTGTATGTGTTATATACTGTATTCTTAAAATTAAGTAAACTAGAGAAAAGTAAATGTAAAAAAAATCATAAGAGAAAATACATTTTCTGTACTGTACTGTATTTGTCCAAAAAAAAATCTGCACATAAATGGACCCATGCAATTCAAACCTGGGTTGTTCAAGTGTGTGTGTGTGTGTGTGTGTGTGTGTGTGTGTGTGTGTGTGTGTTTTCACCTTTCACTCTTTTCACAACATTCATGTTGCCCTTTGGTAACTTCTTCCCCCTTTGGGGCAGGATTTATCTTGGTAGCCCTTGTAGCAATCAGTGCCAAGTCAGGAAAACAGAAACGGTACCAGATACTATAACAGAGATAAACTGTTATAAGGAAATTAGTTAAATGTTGAAAGACTAGCTCTGAAATTCCACAGCGGTGGTACCTACAGGAAGCAGCTGCCACCTCCATGGTTGTGTGGGGGGAAATTTGGGGCTATTAGAATCAAGAAGCCTGGAGGAGGGGCCCACGAAGCTGGGATCCAGATCTATGGAGAAAAGTGGTTCTGTCCAGTTGGCAGTACTAAATCAGAACCTCAAGAAAGAACATTGCAGAAGGGGGACCTAGACCTCTAAGTGGATGCTTTGCCATCACTTCTATTATCTCTGAGAGGAAATGATGGGCCTGGTTGGGTGAGACCCAAAGAAGAGGTGGAACTAGAACCAACTGCCACTGTCAAGGCAAAGGGCCATTGTCAAAGAGACACCTGCAGGTACAGCAAACAAAACTGAAGAAGTGAGTCCCTTATTTTTCCTCTAGCCTTCTGGCCTCTTAGTTCTTCCTGGCAGAGTCTGACATGGAAACTCCTAGCAAGGGAGAGGTACAGTTGCTGAATCCCAGGCTCTACATCACCAAGCAGGGTATAGCAGGGTAGGTGTTGATCTGAGAGATAATGGGTTAATGATAGCACAGATCTTTTTACCAAGTTTTACTCTTATAAAGTATTCCTTTTTTTTTTTAAGTTTTCATTCATTTTGAGAGAAAGAGAGAGAGGGAGAAGGAGACTCCCCGCTGAGCCGGGAGCCCGTTGTGGGGCTCCATCCCAGGACCCTGAGATCACGACCTGAGCCAAAGGCAGACACTTAACCATCTGAGCCACACAGGCACCCCCTCTTATAAAGTATTCCTAATAGAAGTACTGTAAAGACTCTCTCACTGTGCATAGACACATACATAAATATGTCTTAGAGCAGGGTGAGTGGTGAACATAAACTAAGTTGATGGGAAAAATTCAGGGAAAAAAGCCTAATATCTCACTTGCCCCATTATGGGTCAAGAATTTTATTAAGTCCTTCAGAGATATCATTTCATTTAATAATCTCCAATAAGGAATGGGATAATCTCCATGTTGCAGATGAAAAAAAAATCATTCTCAAAGGATTTAAGTAATTTTGTTCAGTGAGTAGAGGGTAAAATTCCAGCCAAGGTCTGTGTAACAACAAAGGAAATACTGAGCTTTCTTCATCTACCAAAATGTAGAATAAGGCAAAACCAAGGAGTCAAAAGCACAGATATAACCAAGAAGTAGGGGCACAGAAGAAGGGGAGGATGAGGGGGGACTTTGGTTCTAAGGGAATGCCCATCTGGTCGTGGAGGGTGTAGTGGATTCAGTTTCAGTACTTCAGGACTTCACTCTAACCTTGCTTTCTGGATGGGGTAGTCCTCTCAAGCACTTGGGTTCTTCTCACAGAAAGTCAAGTTTCTCCTGCCAAAAATGGGCATCATTTACCAGTGGTTCACCTCATTTTCATACCTTTCACCTCTTGCCTTCCACCCTGGGGCTTTGCTGTATAGCTGAAACTCGAGGCACCAGGGCACATAGTCAGCCCCCATGCACATGTAACTCACAAGTGCAGGGGGAATTAATACCCATTGAGCAAGGAACATAAAGGAATATTAGAACATGTGAATAAGTTTTTCTCCCTTCCTCTCTCTCGAGGGATTCTTTGGATTTATAGCTTCATGTGGTCTCCCTGAAGATACCCTACAAGGCTGAGCAGACAGCTTGTCACAAATTCTGTCCAGCTCAGTAACAATACTTTTATATTTGCTCCCTTTACACTCCTTTTCCCTCATTCTTTCTGCTTTGGGATTGCACTCCCCAGTAAAATGGTAACACAGTAAGCTCTTGCAAAGACTGTTTTGGGGGAAGGGAGGTGGATGGATTGTTGGGAGAAGGTACCAGGTTAAGACAATGGGACACACAGTTTTCTTTGTCCCTGGAAGTAATCCCCAATACTGATTATTTTAAGCTTTTAGGTGGAAGCTATAACGTGGTTAAACAAGGTAAGGAGAGAAGTTCTGGGGGAGAAGTGAGGATAGATCTGTCATCTCTTCCTTTATGGAATGAAAGTTTGTCATCCTGCAGATCAATTCCTGTGGGGATTATTCAAACTCAATGTCCTTAAATGAAGCCTGATGTATAGCAATTGTTCTTATAGAACTTTCCTATCGTCAGTTCAAACTTCTGTTGGTGTTCATACAATCCCATATTCTGAATATCCAGCTTCCAATCAGAATTTATAACTAAAGTCTTATCAACTCCTCTGATAAGATTTTGCTTGTCCCTCTTCTTTCTGCTGAACTTTTGAGCTGTTAGGGTATCTTTTGAAATTTATATTATTGCATAAATCATTCTGTTTCTATACAGTATGGAGAGATCTGAAAGAGACTATGCCTCAGTCAGGGCTGAATTTCTAGAAGGTCATGGAAACTTGGCACACAGTAGGCAGACACCTAATATTTGTTGATTCCATTGATGGAGGATTCATGAGGAACCCTGGTCAAATCTCTAAGCTTTTTAATTACCCTATTGAACAAATCCCAGGAGAAAATTGCTGAATCAGACTCACTGTATGTGAGTGTAATATGCATTTAACCATATGATGAAATATGAGGGCAACACAGATTCCATGGTATTAAAATATTTGGTATCTCTGCCAATATTCACAACTCCCCATCTTTTAATTATTTGGGCCAACCCTTTGAAAGCCCTGATAAAATGCTAATTTGGAAGTATCATACCAACATATTTGATCAGGTTAGCCCCGGTTCTCTGCTACATAGACAAAGAAACCAGATTTGGACCTACTCAGCCTAATGCCAAAAAGTAATGACCTGTCTACCCTGCCATACTACTTTATTCAAATAACAAGTGCCTCAAAAGCAAAGTAGTATATTTACTGGCCTCCAGCATCTAGGAAAAACAGAAAGAATAAAGGGTGAGGGAAAGAGAAAGGAAAATAGATTTGATGTACTGGAAATAAAACTACTGAGTCCAAAACACTTCTGTCTTCGGAGTATACAAGAAAAAGGAGCCCATGACAAGGAATTTGGTGGGGTAGAATATCAAGGCAGGAATCCATCTGATGCATGAAGTTCTGCAAAGGAGATTGCCAGTGGCTAGGGGGAGCAAAGGGCAATAATGAATGCCTCAGAATTGAGGGCCACAGAGAGGGCACTGGAAAGATTTTACATGCACCTCATCACTATGACCAGGAGGTTGGCTTAGGCAACCTGTCTTAGAGTGAGAACTATAGTTACAAGATGAGCAGTCATTTAACTCCCTGATGAATGACTTCAGGTCACATAGCATTTCTTCTGGCAGAATTATACAGTACTTAAGAGTGGGTGGTCTCATATATACAAAAAAAAAAAGTCCATATTTTCACATTGTGAACATTGACTATGTGATCATCTCAGCCTAGTTCTTTAACTTCCATCTGCCTCAGTTGTTGTAAAGTAAATAGCATTTCCTTCAGAGGGTTATTGTGAACATGAGGGAAATAATGCATGTGAAGCATGTCCCAGTAGAAATGGCAAGTGTGCAATAAATGCTTGTTTTTTGTCACATCATTGTTTTACCACTAGGGTCCAGTTCTTGTGGGAAATCTTCCACCTTTATGTTTTGACTAATAAAGGATGCATTTTAAAAAATATTCAAAGATTCCTAATCCTCCGTAATATGGGCATCTGATCCCTGGGACCTAGAAAATAATCACGAATTTTCCCAAAGCTGATAAAAATCCACCATATTCTAAATGACCTTATCAAGTGTTGTCTTAGTCTGGGGAGGTGGGGGAGTGACTTGAAGGTGAAATAGCCCATTAGCAATCCCCCAGGTGAATGGAAAATTTAAAATAATATTCTAATGATTCATTGTACATTTACTACGCCCCATTAGGTGCCTACATTACATCTTAGGGCACAATCAATATCTGTCATCTTGCTTATGGCTTTGGTGCTAGAGCGGTTCAATTTCATTTTGCAACTCTCATGCCCATGAAGCTGTAGCTCAGGTGTCATATGATAAAATATTACTCAGAAGTACATATTCACTCCTAAAGCATAGTGGAAAATAATTGATGAAGAAAGTGTCTTTCCATCTGGTCAAACACCATTAAAGTGAGGATACGATTGATATGAGAAAAAAGGAAGACCAACATTCTATGAAACTTTTTGGTGAATCCATCTGAGAGCGTGTGTGTGTGTGTGTGTGTGTGTTCTGTATTAGAGAGAGTTCTTTGAAAAGCATTTTTTGAGCATTTAAGCTAGGTTGCTATTTATGAAATTTTAATATAGATAAGTTCATGAATATATCTATTATGTAAAGAGAGGTACCAGTATATAGACATATGCTGTCTTCTGTTAAAAAAAAATAAAAAAAACTATTCAGTTATGTACTATGGCAAAACCAAAGGGAGACACTCCAAAGTAGCCATGAGTAGGTGATAATAAACCCAATGTCATCATTCTAAGCAAAACTAGTGAATTAGCCAAATAACCTGTATTTTTTTTTCAGAATTGGGACGCCAAACGACGGCCCCCCTCTTTTTTTTTTCATGTGGGTGCTCTTGTGGAGGAGTCCAGGAAAATACTACAATTAAAATATCTTCCCCACACAGTCTATCAAGTCATTCAGGTTAATAGCAGTCTGTATTAGAATTTAAATATAACTGGGAGGGTTAAACCCATCATCTGATGTCTCATACTTTAGTGTGAATTCTTGAAAATGTTAAATGTATCATTTCTTTCCAAATTGAAATCAGATAGAAATGTGAATTCCACTTAAGAGAGAGGTAATGGAACACTCTAAGGATGTCAGAACACTATGGAATAGGGCAGGCTAGGACCTTGGCTACAGTGTGGAGCTTCAGAAAGACCAAAGTCAATGTGAAAGTGTGTGTATGTGTCAGCGTATGTGTGCATGAAGTATAGAAAGACCAAAGAGAGCTCTAGAAATAGATATGTAAGAGCCTCAAAAATGAATTTAACTGGCACTGCTCTTCTGTTTAAGGTGCTGTTGGCTGCAAGCACCATTTCCCATGACTCTGGAAAAACACCAGTAACGTGCTGCCTCACACACAGATGCTCTAAGTGCTCCTAGACCTGTCCAACTTTATAAAAGGAGGGATATATGCAATTCAGTACATCTGGTGACATTTGCTTTGGGATAAAAAAAAATACTTCTACAGTGGCTTTCTTTGACATAGGGAAGGGTTTGTGCTAAAAAGGACTATGAGAAATTAGCTTAATTTGGTTAATATCTAACTATATACCTTATAGTCAGGGTTTACTCTTGGGGAGATTTGATAAACTATAATTGTTTGGTTTCTTTAAAAAAGTTGAGAAATGTAAACACCTTAATACTGATATATTACACCTTGGGAGGGAAGTTTTGGGTTTTAGAATATGGAATTGAGACTCACGCTACAGAATATACACTGATGCTGGAGTAAACGCCCTGAGATTGAGAAAAAGAACATATCTTGAAAGGGAGAGAAGGATCTGGAGGCCCAAATAATGTACTGTTTTAGCTCAGTGGTTGTAAGGAAGGAAGGGAGGTAGGTGTAGGATAAGGCAAATGAAACCATCACACAGAAACGTTCTGACTGGGACGGTCTCAGAATGCTACAGGTGATTGTAAACATTGTGGGGATCAGTGGGACTGATCAGTGCCACTCCCTGTTCTGTTATTTTCTTTTATGCTGGATATTGTCAAATTTTGTGCCATGAAATCGAAAACAATAGGAAGTTTCTTTTTCTTTACAATTATTCATCAGTTTCTATTTTTGTATAGCTTTGGGGGACTGTAGGATGTCCCTCAGATATTTTAAAATGCCTTTAAGGGGGAAAAGAATGACAGGCAACGAGGAATTTACCTTGATTGTTGGAACAGATATGTTTAACCAAGTGTAGTAAAGTGGGTCCCCTGTTTTCTCCGTCATTCATTACAGAATCAGGTGCTACTCCCTCCCCACTGTCAAAATAAGTAGAATCTTCCTCTAATTTAGGACTGCTGTTTATTGTCTGGATTTCTGACTTTCTCATGTCAAGCCTAAAGTTTAGAATTTTGTCAAAAGATACAGGTTCTTCAATAGCCTTCTATTTATTCTTTTGCCACTTCCTATTTCCAACCCATGTGTTGCTATGAGACAAATTTTCTTTAAACACGACTTTGTTTTTTGAGCTATTCCTTGTTGAAGAACCTAACCAATTGTCTCTTGCTCTTGTGTCTTGTCTATATTTCTTTTCCCAGATTTCAAGCTCATCCTCAGTTTTGTTCCACTTGGTCTCACCTTAATTTCCTGCCCATTCTCTACGTGAAATGTACCCTCCCCATACACCAATTAAGCTTTTCCTCTCACTGTCCTTCATGGTCTTCATGCCATTCCCTGAGCTACTGCTTTTTCCTTAGAGTGCCCAACCTGCCTTCTTTTTCCTCCTTCATAAATCTTTCTGAGGTTTAAGTTCACCTTGATTCTCACTCAGACAATAATAAAAGAGTTAATGCCCACTGAGATCCGACAGTGTGCTAGCCACTGTTCTAAGCATTAAATAATGTCATTATTTAATTTCTGAATGGACCTTATAAGGTAGTTCTGCATCCCCATTTTATAAACAAGGCAACGGAGGCACAGAGGAGTAACCTGCCTAATAACAGAGCTATGAAGTCTCTCAACTGGGATACATACCAGCCTGCCCCAATGCCTCGTCTTGTTCTCTCCACTGCCACGCCCTCCTGCCACATTTCCCAGTCTCCCCCGACATCCAGCTCACCCTGATTTTCCTCCATTATGAACTTACATGGTAGCTTTATTTGAAACCGTGCAGTGTATTATTTCTTTGTGTCGGTTTGGTATGTGTTAATTTTTTTTTTTTTTTTCTGGACAGTCTTATAGCAGGATATCTTAAAATGAATTCTATACCTATTCTACTTTCTTTTTAAAATAGCATACAATATCAGCTCATGGCAGGAACTCATTAAATACTCATTTGTTGTTGATAGATAATGCAAAGGTAGTGCTCCTCCCCTCCAGTTATGCAATAATTGTCTTGATTTTGTAATTCACTCTGGCAGTATTGACTAAGTACCTTCAAGTCTAAGTGACACACTGTTAAGTGTTTTAAATTTCATGTATGTGAGCTACAAAGTAGGGTCAAGTGATCGTTAACTAGCATTCTGCACTGGCTTCCAAGTTGGGCTCCAGAAGATCTGAAATATTCACTTTTATTCCAACAGTTTGGGGACCCAACTTTTTTTAAACTTCTTAACATCACATCACACACACCAGAAAACCCCACCATTTGTTATGTTACAGTCTATGGTATAGGAGACACTATTTAACTACCTTGGATTCTCCTTAGTGGGTACCAGAAAGTACATGCTTCTAAAAACATGGATATTGGCTTTAAAAAACTCATTTTCACTGTGCTTTAGCTGAGTTACCTTTCTTTTAACCAATATGATGATCATGATTTGAAAATATCTCATTTTAATGTTGGATTCAATTTTAATAGATGGGCTTTGGGAACAGAGTCTTGGGAATCAGGCAGACCTGAATTTGAATCCTATCCCTGCCACTGCCTAGCTGGGCAATCTTAGCAAAAAAACTTAGTTTATATAAACAACTGCTTCTTAATATCTAAAATGGGGATAAGAACACCTGCTCTGCTGGAGTAAGTACTCCTTTGTGCTGGCAGGGTTGCTGTGAGAATTAGTTTCAGTAGTACGTACAAAGGAATTACTTAGCATACTTTTTGCCATATGGCAATTGCTTAATAATAAGTTTTTATTGGGAGCAATAATATATTTCTTTTTTTAAATTTTTTATTGTTATGTTAATCACCATACATCACATCATTAGTTTTTGATGTAATGTTCCATGATTCATTGTTTGTGCATAACACCCAGTGCTCCATGCAGAACATGCCCTCTTTAATACCCATCACCAGGCTAACCCATCCTCCCACCCCCCTCCCCTCTACAGCCCTCAGTTTGTTTTTGAGAGTCCATCGTTGCTCGTGGTTCATCTCCCCATCCGATTTCTCCCCCTTCATTCTTCCCCTCCTGCTATCTTCTTCTTCTTTTTTTTTCTTAACATATATTGCATTATTTGTTTCAGAAGTACAGATCTGTGATTCAAAATCGTGCACAATTCAGAGCACTCACAATAGCACATACCCTCCCCAATATCTATCACCCAGCCACCCCATCCCTCCCACCCCCCACCACTCCTGCAACCCTCAGGTTGTTTCCTGAGATTAAGAATTCCTCATATTGGTGAGGTCATATGATATATGTCTTTCTCTGATTGACTTATTTCACTCAGCACAACACCCCCCAGTTCCATCCACATCGTTGCAAATGGCAAGATCTCATTCCTTTTGATGGCTGCATGATATTCCATTGTATATATACACACATCTTCTTTATCCATTCATCTGTTGATGGACATCTTGGCTCTTTCTATAGTTTGGCTATTGTGGACATTGCTGCTATAAACATCGGGGTGCACATACCCCTTCGGATCCTGATATTTGTATCTTTGTGGTAAACACCCAGTAGTGCAATTGCTGGATCGTAGGGTAGCTCTATTTTCAACTTTTTGAGGAACCTCCATACTGTTTTCAAGAGTGGTTGCACCAGCTTGCATTTGCCACCAACAGTGTAGGAGGGTTCCCCCTTCTCCACATTCCTGCCATCATCTGTCGTTCATTGACTTGTTAATTTTAGCCATTCTGACTGGTGTGAGGTGATATCTCATTGAGGTTTTCATTTGGATTTCTCTGATGCCGAGCGATGTTGAGCACTTTTTCATGTGTCTGTTGGCCATTTGGATGTCTTCTTTGGAAAAATGTCTGTTCATGTCTTCTGCCCATTTCTTGATTGGATTATTTGTTCTTTGGGTGTTGAGTTTGATAAGTTCTTTATAGATTTTGGATACTAGCCCTTTATCTGATATGTCCTTTGCAAATATCTTCTCCCATTCTGTCGGTTGTCTTTTGGTTTTGCTGACTGTTTCCTTTGCTGTGCAAAAGCTTTTTATCTTGATGAGGTCCCAATAGTTCATTTTTGCCCTTGTTTCCCTTGTCTTTGGCAATGTTTCTAGGAAGAAGTTGCTGCGGCTGAGGTCAAAGAAGTTGCTGCCTGTGTTCTCCTCTAGGATTTTGATAGCCTCCTGTCTCACATTTAGGTCTTTCAACCATTTGGAGTCTATTTTTGTGTGTGGTGTAAGGAAATGGTCCAGTTTCATTCTTCTGCATGTGGCTGTCCAATTTTCCCAACACCATTTGTTGAAGAGACTGTCTTTTTTCCATTGGACACTCTTTCCTGCTTTGTCAAAGATGAGTTGACCGTAGAGTTGAGGGTCCATTTCTGGGCTCTCGATTCTGTTCCATTGATCTATGCGTCTGTTTTTGTGCCAGTACTATACCGTCTTGATGATGACAGCTTTGTAATAGAGCTGGAAGTCCGGAATTGTGATGCCACCAGCTTTGCTTTTCTTTTTCAACATTGCTCTGGCTATTTGGGGTCTCTTCTGGTTCCATACAAATTTTAGGATTATTTGTTCCCTTTCTTTGAAAAAAGTGGATGGTATTTTGATGGGGATTGCATTGAATGTGTAGATTGCTCTAGGTAGCATTGATATCTTCACAATATTTGTTCTTCCAATCCATGAGCGTGGAACATTTTTCCATTTCTTTGTGTCTTCCTCAGTTTCTTTCATGAGTGTTTTATAATTTTCTGAGTACAGATCCTTTGCCTCTTTGTTTAGATTTATTCCTAGGTGTCTTATGGTTTTGGGTGCAATTGTAAATGGGATCGACTCCTTAATTTCTCTTTCTTCTGTGTTGTTCTTGGTGTATAGGAATGCCACAGATTTCTGTGCATTGATTTTATATCCTGCCACTTGACTGAATTCCTGTATGAGTTCTAGCAGTTTTGGGGTGGGGTCTTTTGGGTTTTCCACATAAAGTATCATATCATCTGCAAACAGGGAGAGTTTGACTTCTTCTTTGCTGATTTGGATGCCTTTGATTTGTTTTTATTGTCTGATTGCTGTGGCTAGGACTTCTAATACTATTTTGAACAACAGTGGTGATAGTGGACATCCCTGCCATGTTCATGACCTTAAGGGGAATGCTCTCAGTTTTTCCCCATCGAGAATGATATTCGCTCTAGGTTTTTTATAGATGACTCTTATGATATTAAGGTATGTACCCTCTATCCCTATACTATCCCTATACTCTGAAGAGTTTTGATCAAGAAAGGATGCTGTACTTTGTCAAATGCTTTTTCTGCATCTATTGAGAGGATCGTATGATTCTTGTTCTTTCGTTAATGTATTGTATCACGTTGATTAATTTGCGGATGTTGAACCAACCTTGCAGCCCAGGGATAAATCCCACTTGGTCATGGTGAAGAATCCTTTTAATGTACTGTTGGATCCTATTGGCTAGTATTTTGGTGAGAATTTTGGCATCCAAGTTCATCAAGGATATTGGTCTGTAATTCTTTTTGATGGGGTCTTTGTCTGGTTTGGGGATCAAGGTAATGCTGGCCTCATAAAACGAGTTTGGAAGTCTTCCTTCCATTTCTATTTTTTGGAACAGTTTCAGGAGAATAAGTATTCTTCTTGAAATGTTTGGTAGAATTCCCCTGGGAAGCCTTCTGGCCCTGGGCTTTTGTTTGTTGGGAGATTTTTGATGACTGCTTCAATTTCCTTAGTGGTTATAGGTCTGTTCAGGTTTTCTATTTCTTCCTGGTTCAGTTTTGGTAGTTGATACATCTCTAGGAATGCATCTATTTCTTCCAGGTTATCTAATTTGCTGGCATAGAGTTGCTCATCATATGTTCTTATAATTGTTTGTATTCCCTTGGTGTTGGCTGTGATCTCTCCCCTTTCATTCATGATTTTGTTGATTTGGGTCATTTCTCTTTTCTTTTTTCCCCCCGCAATAATATATTTCTTAAAGGTAATATTTGATATATCCTTACTCCCCTGAAAAAGTGGCATGTAGAATTTGCTGCTGACTTCCCTCCCCTCTTCCCTCCCTCCCTCGCTCCCTTCTTTCCTTTTTTCCCATCCTCGCTCCCTTCTTTTCTTTTTTCTTATCCTTTCTTTCTTTCTCTTAGCTTTGAAAAGCGCTTTATGGAGGTATAATTGACATACAATAAAACTCATCCATTTTAATATACACTTTGACGGAATCTGGTGATTGTGTGTTGGGTAAGCACCAGCGCAGTGAAGATGTGACAGAGTTCCATCACCGTAAAATGGTGCTGCATGTCCATTTGCCATGAAAACACACCCCACCCCTATTCCCATCCCCAGGCAACCACTGATTTGTTTTCTGCTGCTATGGTTTTGACATTTTTAAAATTCCACGTATGTGAAAATATACCATGTGTCATCTTTTGCGTTTTTAAGATTTACTCATGTAGTTACATGTAATATTTTATTTTTATTGCTGAGCAGTGTTTCATAGTATGAATACATCACAGTTTGTCTATCCATTCACCAGCTGATATGCATTATGTTTGTTTCAGCTTTTAGCTTTATGAATAACGTTGCAATAAACACTTGAATACAAGGCTTTGTGTGAACTCTCTTTCTCATAGGGCTTATTGTGTCCAGGAAAAGGATACCACATCTTAATGGAAAGTATAGGGACACCTGGGTGGCTCAGTTGGTTAAGTGTCTGCCTTTGGCTTGGGTCATAATCTCAGAGTTCTGGGATCAACCCCACATTGGGCTCCCTGCTCAGCGGGGGAGGAGGGGCTCCTTCTCCCTCTTCCTCTGCTGTTCTCCCTACTTGTGCTCTCTCTCTCTTTCTCCCTCTCCCCACCTCTCAAATAAATAAATAAAACTAAAAAAAAAAAGAAAGAAAAGCATAGCACACCATGCCAGAATCACAACAGCTTTGTTCTGCTCTTCTCTCTGCCTCCAGTGCTGCAATGATGATGATAATAATAATAATAACAACAACGACAACAACAATGAGGTAGGATGCCCTTTTATTTGTCTGGCCTGCTTATAACCCCTTCTCAGAGAAGCTGCTCTCAGAGCCTTCACTGAGCCAGTTACCTTCCCCTCAGTCCCCGTCAGTGTTCACTGAACTGGGGTAGACACCTGGCTCAAGCTTGCCAAATGGGTTTTTTCCCTCTGAGAATGTCATGTTCAGAAAGAGGGGCTTTGTTTAATCGACTGCTTGTGCTTGAATTAGAGGTAAGGTGGACTTGGCTGGGAAAGCCAGTTTCCTTTAGGTACTGAGAGAACTGAGACCCCGTGTGTGTGTGTGTGTGTGTGTGTTTGTGTGTGCGTGTGTGCACACATTGAGACACAGAAACAAGAAGCTAGATGACCTGATGGGAGGTATAAGCTACACGCATTCCTTCCCCTTTCCATGTTCCAAGATGCCAAACTATCCTTTCTGGATATTTTGCCAGATGCCCAGATAGTCCTCCAGTGAACTCTCTCTTTGGTCTAAACTAGGATCAAAGGGCTTTTGTTTCTGAGAAACATATCAACGGAATGATTCCTGACTGAGACAAATCATAATTGTCATGAAAATTTCCTAACTATGAACCAAACACTTTACCAATATTACCTTTATTACTCTCTTAAATTTTTACCACCACAATAGCCCTGTGAAGGAAGGGTTTTCCTTTTTCACAAGTGAAGAAACTGAAATTCAAAGAAATTAAGTCATTTGTACAACGTCACATGGTTGGAGAGTAGCAGACCTTAGAGCCCAAATTCTACCTTTTTTTCTTCAAAGTCCCTGCTGGCAACAGAGTTCCCATGCAGGACCCTTGGTGGTGAATGGAGAAGGTGACTGAAAACTCCCTAGATCTCCCCCAGTTTAGTGATTCCCTATTTATGTTTCTTTTTTATTTCTTTTAAAGATTTTATTTATTTGAGAGGAGAGAGAGAGAGCATGCGCTTATGCGCACTGCACGGGGCAGGGTGGGGGGGCGGTGGGTAGAAACAGACTGGCCGCTGAGCAGGGAGCCCAATGTGGGGGTTGGATCCCAGGACGCATAAGATCATGACCTGAGCTGAGGGCAGATGCTTAGCCGACTGAGCCACCCAGGTGCCCCATTTACATTTCTGAGGGAGTAAATGGAGTAACAAGCCATGGGGTAGTTCCTGTCTGTGGACCCCACTTTCTGCATGAATCTACATTATTTGCTGCTGGTGAGGACAGCTATGGTATGGGAAATTTGAAGAAAGCCACTGCAAATGCTACAGCGTGCTGATTTAGGAATGCAGAGAAGTTATAAGTGTGTGTGAGTATATAAGGGCTCTATTTCACACATGTAAAGTTGAGAGAAGTATAAATATTCCCTGACGGCATAACTGCTTGTTTGTTCTTTTGTTCATTTCATGGAGGTAACACATACGATTTTTAAAAGCCAAAACACTTTATCTCTGTTCTTTTTGATAAGGGACCAGGGCTGGGTAAGGACTTGGCAAAAGGCAGGAAATGAAGGACGTGCCGTCAGCCATGGCAAAGGAGGGAGGGGGCGAGGGGAAAGAGGCAGGGGCCTCAGGAGCTGTGAGGGAGCCCTCGGAAGTGAGCCATGGTTCTTCCCCTGGCAGGTGCACTTCCAAAGCAGATGCTGGATGGGCGAGAGCACGTGTTTCAGTCCTGCTGTTTGGATGTACATACAGACTTTGCCACAAATTGCTGTGTCCTTTGACTAATCGCTGGTCTTCTCTCAGCTGTGGTCTCCTCATCTGAAAAGGAAGATTAACTTCATAGGCTTGCTGTAAAAAGTTAATGCAAATAAAGTACTAGGCCTACCGCCACATGGTAGGTGCTCAGTGAATAGGTTTCTTAGCACTGCTTCCTGCTGTTTGACACTTTCCTTAGTTTTTCCCTGAAGATTTTCTCTACCTTTAGGATTATTAGCATAATCAGAAAGGTCCACAGCAGAGAATATTATGTCATGGTCTAGAGTGGACTCACCATTTTACTCTCACACTTAAAATTAGGTAAAAATAGGCCAGGGATTTCTTTGTAGTTATTAATTTAAATTTATCAAAGCATCTTCTTGGATATAGGCACCAAAGGGCTTGGGTATATGGTTTATTAAGCATTAGACACAAAGAGTGTTAAATCTTTCTACGGCTCAGGGGTGACAGGTGTGCCTGGATCACAAGGCTTAGTGAATGGACCCTTCTGCAGACCATATAGAGGCAGTGTGAGTATGGACTAGTGATTCCATTTTATTTTATACTAAAGGTAATAAATATACATATATTTATATGACATGGATATACTTATATATATATTGATATTTTTATAATGCATAGTGATTTGCAAAAAAAGTATTAGTTAATTGCTTCCTATATTTAGCCTTGAATGTTCTGTGCAAAGAGACTGCATAAAATCTCTGACTCCAAGAAAGCAGTCTTATACACTTGGACCTTGATGAAGACATACTTAGGGAACACAGCGAACCGTTCCATCTTTGGCCCCCAAAATGTTTTTATGCTCAAGACCAAAGAGAACTGTCAGATCAGGCTTTTGACATTTGTCTGTTTATTCTTGCACTAAAACGAGCAATTTAAAAACTGTTGAAGGGAAATAACTGGCTATTTTTAAGCAGAGTCCTCTGGAGGTATAGCAGGAATAAAAGCATATGTAAATGCGTGAAGCTGATGTCAGGGAAGCCCAAATAAACCTTACAGTTGGACATTACCCAGAACTTGAGTGCAGCCTGTGGAGTGCTCCAGGCTAATTAAACTTCATTATTGGTATGAATGTTGTAGAATGATCAGTGGTAAGTGGAAACAGGCAGGAGTCACCTCCATCAGCTCAAAATGAACATTGGTTCCCAAACTTTACAACAATTTAAAGTTCTGCTGTGAGTGTGATCCACCAGGTGATCCTGAGCCAACCAGGGGGAGGCTAGGCATGATGCTTCATCCAGGCACACAGTCTGGGAGCTTCTAATTGCTTTTTGCTCTGTCTTGTTTCCGGAAGATAAGTTTTCCATACATCCTCTTCCTTGCTAGAAAACATTATATTCCATCATCTACTTTTACAAGTCAATTAAAAGGATTATCTGTAAAGATCTCCAGGCACCTGTGGAGATGATACTCATAATTACTCGGAAGAGACTACGGTCTTAGAACATGTCAAAGACATAGAGTTGTTTTTATTTGGGAAACAGGACAGAAATAGCATAGAGAGGCTGTTTTTGCCTTTTGTAAAGCTCCAGTTTTTTGTAAAACATAATCCAGATGATCTTATTGTGATCAAGTGTACCTTGATGTTAGTTTAGTAACCTGGGACAGGGAAGTTTCTTTCTCGGCCAGGCCCACCCAATTTCCTTCTCCTTTCAGATTTTGAGTTCTGATTGTTTCTAAGATATCCCCCGACTCCATCATCTCTACACCCCTTAGGACTTAGTGATTGCATGAGTGTCGGTGTGTCTCACTGACTTTGCTCACACGGAACCTGCACCTTAGGCTTTTATTCGTCCTTTGCAGAGCCAAGTGTATGTCAGACAAACCTGACGAGATGCACAAACTCTGTGGCCTCAGTTTTCTCATCTATAAAATTAGGAGAATCGCTATAAGGAGTCATTGTGCTGCTGTGTATGAAAGTGCTGAACACAGTCCCTGGAGAGCCACAGGTACAGATAAAAGTCCTTTTTACCCTCCCAATCAACACAATGCTATGCACATGAACCAGTATATTATTTTCACTTTACATATCATAAGTTAGCCAGAGTTTTCTCCTTAACATGTGACTCTGAGACTATTCATTTACCACCAGCAAAGCATAAGCATTTTTTAGAGCTGGGTTATGAGTTCCTTCAGACACATGCCAACTTTCCAGGTACCCGCCAGCAGCGGACCTGTGCAGGCATTTCCTCAACTTGGAAACCCTCTGCTCGGTGGCACTTCCTCTCCTCTGACCAATCTCTAACGTCATTGTGGAGAAAGGTTATAGATAGTATCATGTAAAAGGCAGATCATCCATTACACATCTGCCTGTTCAAGGAGCTGTATTTCACTGCCTGTGATGCCTGATAGAGTAAAGAAGGAAAATCAGGAGGAGGAGGAATGCAATATTCTTTTAACCTGATTAGGTGTAACTCTCAGATTTTGGTCCTTTTAGTCATGAGAGAGGAATTTCAGACACCAGGACACAAAAACCTGCTACACAGCCTTGTTAATTCTCAAATAGAGTGTCTTAATAAGAGTTCAGCATTTCCTGCATTGCTTTCAGGCATTTGCCTGAATATGGAAAACTTTAGTTTTCTGCATGGTCCTGAGGCTCACATTGATGTTGCCCTCTTTCATGGGAATGTAGACAGAAGGGTGTGGCCACAGCTGTCAGCCAAGCACCTTTAGGGAATTTCAAAGCTATCAGCTACAGCCAGTGATGGAGGTGTTCTCACTCCTCTAGGTAGAGGAAACAGAGAATAGATATGATTATGACAGGTACCGGAGCCTCTTTAGGTCTTAATCCCCTCTCAGTTGCTCAAGGGAGAACAAAGCCTTAAATAAAAGGATACACCTTTCCGTAAGGAAGTTAGGCATACTTGCATTCCACAGGGCAAAGCTTCAGAGTCCCTGGCAAAGACTTGGGGTTTGCATGGTACTTGTCCCTCAGGTCAAAAATGTAGATAATCTCCTATGGAAAAAAAAAAAAAAAAGCAGTGACTGTCTTACAAAAAATAGCTGCATTTGTATTCTCTATCTCCATTGTCAAGGAGCAGGAATTTCCTGTCCCTTTCAAGGTCCTTCTAGCCAGACTAAGAATCAAATTGACAAGAGACAGACTAACTAGACAAAAATCAAATTTAATTTTGTATATATGGGGAATACACACAGACCTAGAAATTCCGAAGACAAGCAAAATGAAGTATATATGTGATTCTGAACTAAGAGAAAAGGATGGGAACCTGGGACTTCAAAGGTAAGAAATGTAGAAGTTTGGTAAAGAAATGTTTGTTGGGCCACTGAGTAACAAGGGGACCTTTAGTCCTAACTGATTAATCACTAAGTCCTAACTTTGATCAAACAGGCCTTGCTGGATCCCCCCTGCCTGCCATACCTAGTTCATAGTATAATGTAGTTCTCTATGGTGATAGCTCTCTTCTTGGACCAATTCCTCTATCTGCATTCTTTTCAGGCAGTTGTGGGGGAGGTAAAGTGCTTTTCCTTAATTTGCTGAGTTTTGATTGCTTTTTAACTCAAAATAATCTGCATGCCAAAGTGGCGCATCTTGGGACTGCTTACCCTTTGTCCCTATAGAAAGTACAAATGTTCCATAGCAAAGGCAGGAGAAAAGCAAGTCCAGGTTCTCATCAGAGTGTGTGCCCTAATTTCCTGTAGCACAAAAAGGAATTACCAAGTATCACAGCCTTATTTCCCCGACAATACTCAAGAGCATTCACTCATTGCTGGTAGTAAGGAAAAGCGAAGTGTGCATAAGCAGTATTACACAGCATGCTACAGTATAATTCAGCAGATATCTGATTAACCAGACTCTAGATGCAAGCTTTTCGAATAATCAGATCTTCTTTTTCTTCATGCTCCTTAAAAAGAAAGAGGCAAAGAGATCAGAAACATGCATGAAGTGAGGATTTAGGCCTAAGACAATTTCCAATTTTATCCTAGGGTCAGCTTTACTTTCCAACACTCTATATCCACAGCCTTTGGTGATGAGAGTGAACGTTGAGAATGATAACCCCTGTATCCTCCCAGAGCCTTACTTTGTCATAAGATTATGACATAAGGATGTTAGTGTTGGAAGGAGCCCGTGAGGTCCTGAGGCCCAGGCTTCTAGTCTGCCAGAGAATCCCTTTCCAGCACCTCTGCAACGGGCATCGAGCTTCTGGGAGGTGTTCCAACAAGAACAGCAAGAGAACCAGGGTATTTTAGAAAGGTAGGCAGCTTATTGAAGATACATCATTTACAAAAAGAGCTTTGGTAGAATGCATTCTGATACTATTTTTCCTGAAAAAAAGCTGATTCAGAGGCAAATAAAGGAGTCTGTTTCCACAGATGGTTAGAAAATAGTACAGCATGCATGCACCCTGGAAAGTCTAAATTCAAATATTGTGTATACAAAAGTTTGTTTAGTTATCATTTGGAGGCAGAGATTGTCCCCAACCCAATTTCATTGAAAGAGAAAGTCCAAAATAATGTAAGAAATAGTTCGCTCCTTCTTTGTTTTTTTAGTTATTGAACCTTAATCCATAACCCCACCCCTCACATTATCCTCTTTTTAGCATTAAATATTAAATATCACCAGGATATTTAGTTTCCTTGAGGACATCTCTCAATGCAGGTGCTGTGGATGAGACATGGATTCTAGCCACTCTTCTCTGCATGCTGAGGGTCACTTAGCTCCAAGTTAAAGTTCATGTGTCCCCACAAGTCCCTGTTCACAGTTGTGTAACTGGTGATCCTGTTGCATGCATTTAAACCACCCAGAGGGCTTGATAAAACATGCTACTGGCCCCTCCTAAGTCTCTGAATCGGTAGATTTGAGGCAAA
This sequence comes from Callorhinus ursinus, assembly GCF_003265705.2. Lineage (NCBI taxonomy): Eukaryota > Metazoa > Chordata > Mammalia > Carnivora > Otariidae > Callorhinus > Callorhinus ursinus. The sequence continues at coordinate 95,288,658 of NW_027397064.1, forward strand.
GCCCAATAATTTGCATTTTTAACATGTCCCCAGGTGCGGCTGATATTGCTGGTCCAGTAACAGTACTTTGAGAACAACTATCCCCCCCCTTTTCCCCAAAAAAAGTTGCCTATATAATTCTACTCTGGGGGTACCTGGGTGGCTCAGTCAGTTAAGTGTGGGTCTCTTGATTTCGGCTCAGGTCATGATCTCAGGGTCATGGGATCGAGCCCCCAGTCAGGCCCCGCACTGAGTGTGTAGCCTTCTTAAGATTCGCTGTCTCCCTTTCCCTCTGCCCCTGTACCTCCTCTCTTTCTCTCTTTAAAAAATAAATAAATAAACAAACAAACACATACATAAATAAATAAAAATATAATTAATTAATTCTGCTCTGGTTAAAGATGGTGGTGGTGAAGTAGGACATTGCTCTGTACCATGCTGCTGGATACACCACGCAGAGGCACGCTATGCACACAATAAGAAATACTGGAGATGGAGTTCAGAGGTTCAAACTTAATCTCCAAATCTCAAACCAATCAGATTCACTAAGGCAATTTCTTTTTCTTCAAAGTCCATTTTTCCAGCCGGCCCTTCCTCCAGCCCTGCCATGATGAAGTGCTACTGTTTCCTGTTTTAGCGACTTCTGCAGCTCTCTCAACCTGGAAAAGATGAGCAAAGATGATCATTTGGTTCTCAGCACTAACTCTTTAGCCTTTGGACAGCAATCAAAAGTAGATTGGAAAGATAAGGGAGAAATATGTACACCAGGAGAAATACCTTGTATCAGATTGGCTCTATACTTCAGTTCCCATAGAAACAGGATAATAAGTTAGTGATTTGCTTTTACTTAATGTATTGAGGAGAAAATGCCTTTCTTTCATTATTCGCATGTTTTGCTTGCACTTTACCAAATTATGAGAAAGCAGTACCAATGTGGGCTCATAAATAGTTTAAGCTGGTTTACCACATAAAACTCAGAAGAGTGTCTCATTTAAAATACAAATGAAATAGAATGGTTTTGTGATAGAGGACTTTTAAACATTTTGTTTTGTTTTCATGAACTACTGATGTTAGCACTGAGAGAAACAAAATCTTTGGGCGATATCTGTTTCAGGAATTTTTGAAAGCCATGTGATTGATTTACATAGATACTGTCAAGGGGTACAAAAAGACTTCCTCTCATTATGTTGTATTGACAGCAACTTTGGTGAATAAAAGTCAATACAATCAATTCTCCATCGGCTTCTCAAAAGGTGGCTCTTCTCTGAACTAATTTAAGGCATTCTGTATCCTTGTTATTGATTTAATGAGATGTTTATTACATGGCAGTTCACTTTAGTTCCCATTGTGGATTTGATACCACAAGCAATAACCAAATTCTTAGGGTCTGGGAATATAACCTGTCTTTAAAAGGTCTATCCATTCCGTGGATAAGTAAGAGACTACCGCTAGGGAATCAGCATCTGTCTTCATGGAATGATAATAAAGACTGCAAGAAAGCCTGTGAAACATTTAACTCATATTTTTACCACTAATTTGCATTAAAGTTTCTAAAGTCATTATGTGAATCCAAATACTGTCTTGAAATGAAAACACATTAAGCTATTTTTAACCTGGAAATTATTTGATCAGCTGCTTCAGGTTTGTGAAATCTGACTACAGGGGTTAAGGAACAGTTGATGTTTGATAGGAAAGCTTGGTACTACCCAACTTGGTGAGGTGAGTGCCAGGCTACGAGGGGAAGGCTCCAGGAGGGTGAGTGCTCAGAAGCAGGAAGCCACAAAGGGAATGTGGAGGACCTCTGAGGTTAGCTTCATCCACTGGGCAATGCTTCTGGGTGCAGTTGTCAGCCTTTCATTTCTACACTCGTTCCATTGTAGATCCCCCCTCTCTCTCTCTCTCTATTTATTTATATATATATGTGTGTGTGTGTGTGTGTGTATAATACATTATACATTATTTTTATTTATTTATTTATTCAGGGTTTTCAAACTTTGTTTTTATAATTTCAAAAATAATCAGGCCCAGTGTGAGTCATTCCATTTTCATATTAATTCTTAGGAGAATTAATGGGTCACTTAGGAGCTTTCCTCTCTGCTTATTTTCCTTCTTCTGTTTTAAAGTAGTCTAGTCAGGATGGTGAAGATGAAGGTTCTGAGCGAATGACTTTTCCGGAAGTGGTTTATATTTTAGATAAAATTTCTTTCTAGGATGCTTGCTCAGTTCCTGGTGGCATGGTGTAGGAGAAAGACTTGCTTCTCCAAGGGAGCTCCTGGAGCAGTAACATTGGCATCACCTGGGAGCATGTTAGAAATGCAGAATCTCAGGATGCTCTGGGACCCATTGAACCATACCTGCATTTTAATAAGATTTCTAAGTGATTCCTGTGCTCATTAAAGTTTGAAAATTATTGATAAGTTGTATGGGCATCAAAGCCCATTACCTAACTTCTTGTTTCCGCTTGGCCTCTGTCTAGCGAGGTGGCCCTCTACCACCAGTCAGTTCAGTTTTTCAAACTTTGTTTTGTGGAGCTCACTCAGCTCAGCTGTGATTACCCATGGTGAGGTCAGGACTCCCACCTGAGGCCTGAGCAACTCATTAGTTTAATCCACTAGACTTTAACATGAGATGCCATTTAAACAAAAGGTTTGTCTATGAAGGAGATGTGGGGCCTATTGGCCCTGAGGAGTTCTAAAGTCATTTGCAGACCCACATTTTCTTGAATTATAATAGCACTCATTGATATTGAAAAATCTCCCTCATGCACACATGTCAAGTGCTGAGACTGACAGTTTAGTTGCCTCTAGGAGTTTCCATGAGTAGGAAAGAGAAACTCAGGTCGCCTATCACTGAATTTCCCATTGTTTTTCTAATCTTAGCCATATAACTGTCTGACTTTACCCCTTTTGACACTTAGGAGAACTGTTTATGAGACCTCATAATAGCTATCTTAGATTTAATCATTTTACCAGGATTGGTTATTCGGGCGCACTCTGGCCCTTAGCCATCCATTGGCCAGTGCCAGTCACTTTGCATGCATTGATCCAAAAAGGGTTCAGAGGTCTGAGACGCTCAGTGATATCCTATGTCTGCCAAAGCAAATTCCAGTCCTGTACACCCTGGTGAGCTGAAGAGGACCAAACTCCGCAGTTCATTTTTACTTAGCACTTGGCACTTTCTGCAACTGAGTCCCTGGTTCAGAAGCATAGTCATAGTGGCAGTCATATTCCCTGATCAGATCTGTCTGTATTCTGCAGAGAAAGAAGGCACCTTAACAGCCCAGTTCTAAATGTGGTTCCTTCTTTCCTCAAAACAGCGGTGAATGCACCACCAGATCCATAGTTTGGAGCCATCACCCACGTTTTAGATTTCCCATCTGATAGCTACATCAGTCTATTACTTATTTATATGTTTATTGGCCTTACATGGCATATTTTCTCCAAAGAACTCAGGCAATGGAAGGTTTTGTTTTAGGAGCCTGTAAAATATATCCTTACTGGTTCACCTATGGGATTACATGAAGTCATTTTACATTCCTTTTCACGTATTGTGGTGGGACTATTATAAAAATACTCACATCTTTAAATCTTCTCAAGAGTACATATATTCCCCTTTCAAAAGGTAACCATCAAGAAAAAAGAGAAATCTTCTGAAACAACTGACCAATGTTCTTTTCTTAGAAAAATCAATCTCATCAGTAGCTCATAAAATTCAATTTCCCTGGCCAGGAACAAAGCAGATAATCATCGCTTAACAATATTTATGGGTGATAGAAATGCAGACTAAATAAAATTGGCCTCTAAAACTATCATCAAATTCTTTAAAACATTTTTGTTTATCTCCAGAGAATTTATGAACTACCGGTAAGTGTATTTTCTTGTTTTTTTTTTTTTTTTCTCAATTTCTATTTGGGCCAACGCACATCAAAGGCACTCCATAGATATTTAGTGAAAGAATAAGGGGTGAGTAAATGAACAAAGAAAAATACAGATGCCTACCAATTTGCACATAATACATTGCTAGAGACTGCTTCACAATAGAGATTGCTTAGAGGCAAAACAGGAATGCCTCTGCTTCTGTTTATAGAAATTTTCAGAAATGGATAGCAGATAAAGTAAGAAAGACCAAAAGTAAATATGGATCTTCATTAGGTAATAAAAAATGAATGGGATGGTAAAAGAGTGGCAAGATGAAGCATGGGCGCAGTACAGGAAGTGGAGTTCCAGGAAGAGATGATTGGATAGATATAATACTTGCTTCCCTTTAGGAAAGTATCTGCTAATAAGAAGAAAAAGGAAGAAACTCCATCTTCTTCACAGAAGCATGCCGAGGGCAGCCCATTCTTTTCTCTACCTTGAGAAGATTTCTGAACCTTTCTATCAGAGTTCCTTGAAGAGATGAAAACCAACTGCAAATCAGGGAAGAGGATGTGATAAGGGGCTTGACCATGAACCATGCAGAGCCAAAGGGCAGTGCTGAAACCTTTGGAGACTCAGGCATCCTGGCGAGACAATGGGGCTGACTTAGCATAAAAATGTTCTGAGGCAATATACCCCCAGGTGGAAGCTTCTGGCTTCTTGGGACCACACTTTGCCCACACTGCTTCCCATTCATGGACACACCACTGGCTTGAATAGAACTTTCCTCAATCGAAGAAGCACAATGAGCAGAAAGAAACTAACACAAGATCTAGAAAGGAGAGGAATGCCGAAAACAAAAGGCAAACCTGATAATCTAGCAGAAAAAAAACTGAAGAAGAAAAAGAAAGCATATTCTTCATACTTTAAGATAAAGTCAATGTCAGTTGTTAGAAAAAAAGATATATAAAAGCTACACATCACAGTGAGAGGAGAAACTGGTAGGTCTTAAGAAAAGATGGAATGGAAAGAATAAATCTAGCAAAAAATGTGACCGTAATGGAAAAATAAGTCAGACCTGTGAGAAACCAAGCGACACTTGGAGAAGTAGGAGAACTCAGGTTTATTTTTATGCCGGCAGACCCAGATGAGCTCATGCTCGAAATTCTCGGCCCCGGGTAGCGGGGTTACAGAGCTTTTATAGGGGAACGCAAGGGGTCAGGTTACAAGGGCTGTGTTGACTGCTGGTCATTGAGGGGGGTTGCTTTAGGCGGGAACAGGTTAGGGCGGCGGTTAGGGCAGTGCAGGAAGCTCACAGCGGGAAGCCTGTCTACAGAAGCAGAAACAGCTGGTTATCTCTTGTTCAAGCTGCGCTTCTGGTTATCTCTTAGTATTGCTAGTAACTTTCCATCTTCTGGGGCCTGCTGGCTTGGGCCTGCTCTGGGTAATTTTCCTCTTCATTCCCCCCTTTCGATGCTTTTTCTAATTTAGAATGAGCATTGATCATTACCATTGGGTTTTTGTTGGTCTAGACGTCTGTATTGAGTTACCAGCAGTTGCAATTTAATTGATTCCATCCGAGAACTGGTGAAACGGTTGATAAGATTAATGATACATGGACTGAACAGGAGCACCAGTAGAATCCTGAGGAGAGGGCCAGCTAAGGGAAGGAGCCATGCGGCGCAGGCCCAGACATTATACCAATTACCCCAAGAGTTTGCTAATTCTTGTCTCCTGCATGCAATTCAATCTTGTAGTTGTTGGACCATGTCCTGTCTGGTTCGTGAAGAAACAATATTCCTCATTTAGGAAGAAGCAGAGTCCCCACTTTTCAGCAGTGAGCAGGTCTAAACCCCTTCGATTTTGCAGTACCACTGCTACTAAGGAGTCTATCTGATCTTGTATAGTATAGACTTAGCCACCTGCTCCGTATCTTCTGCGAGATTTTCTGATAGTTGCTTGTAGTAATAGAAGGATGAGGTGATTCCTCCTATCCCTGTGCCCATGGCTATTGTTAGGCCTAGTCCAAACAATAGTGGGATGACTTGGCTGGCCCTCTTGGACCGTGTGTGTGCCAATAAGGGAATGGGAAGGGATTGATTGCTGGGGACTATATCTACCTGGGGAGTAAGAAGCACCCATGTACATGTGCCTGTCCAGTTAGCCGGCAAACATCAATAAATATGTCTCCCACACATGAAAAGGGTGCCAAGCTCTGGAGTGCACCACAGTGTGGCAGACGTGCACCCATCAATCGAAGGGCAGCTGTGGGTTTGGAGACATTGGGTGGTGAATAGACTTCTTACTGAATGTGTTTCCCCAGGATTATGGACACAGTCATGGGCCTGGTAAGACAACAATACATTGGCCAATTTGGAGTCTCTCTCTGTGGGCTTGGGAGGGTCGGCTGTGGGCTTGTTAAGGAAACTCAGGGGACTTGCTGTAAGCTGAAAGGGCCCAGTCCGTAGGCAGAGCCAGCAATCCGTGGCCAACTGAGTGTTGGTTGTGTTGAGTAAGTGGTAGACCCCTTTTATCACATCACTTACTTGAGGGTCTAAGGTGAGAGGTCCCTGGTGGGGAGGGAGCCTCAGTAGGGGCTGGTAAGGTTCAGGTTCCCAGCGGGTTGGACCCTTTACCTCGGGACATCTTGGATTCCTATAGCCCCAATATAGTCTAGGCTTAATACTTCCAGTCATAAGTTCCTTTCCTTTACTGTGACAAATAGTGACCTCTGTCAGGTCAGCATTGTCTCGGCATGCTAGGGTATACTGAAGTGCAAAAACAGGGAGACCGTGGGGTTGGTGTTGGCTGTCCTGGATTGGGAATGGCTGTAGCTAGAGTGAGAGAAGGAGTGAGAGTTCGGGCAGGAGCCTTCTGGACAGGGGTGGGGAGAGGCCGTGGAGGCGGTAGGGGATTCCCGGGGGCTAGGGCCGCATAGCATTTGGGGCATCCATGCATCAGACGCTGGACACGTAGAATAGACCCTCGTGTTGACAGAGGGTTGGGTGGGCTCTAGCACGTGTATTGAGGATATTTGACCAAGAGGGTTGGTGATAATGCCAGCATGTACTTGGTGGGTGGTTTGTGCCCCCTAGCATCCTTACAGCCTGTGGCTGGTGGGATTGACTGTCCTCAGTCATGTTGTCATCTAGGTAGCCCAAGCTTTGCCCTATAATTAACAGCCACAGTGGGGGATTAGGGGATTCATTTTAAAGCTGGGGGTGGGATGGGCAGCTATAAGTTATAAGAAGCAGTAGATTCCACAGAACAGACTCACTATACCCATATAGACTATGGCTAGAGTGATTTTCTGTGTCCAATTTCAGCCGCCTGGGGCTGACTCAGCTAAACCCACAGAGGACACTAGGGTTACAAGTATCAATATTATTACTGGTATAGTGTGGCACCAAGACTTTAGTGTCCAAATGTCCCCTGTTGAGTTCCTCAAGCTTCCACCATGTGTTGATGTCAGTCGGCCTCTAGATTTGCAACGGGAGCGAGGTTGTGAACTCCTCAAGCAGGGGATCTGTGGGGTTCCATGGGGCATCAAGTCAGGCCAGAGGCCCTCTTGGCAGCTGTGGGCTGCTGGGTCATCTTCTGGATCTTTAACTTGAGGGGGTCAGTTGGGTTCCAGGCTGTCTGCCAATCATCAGGGTCTGCGGGGGCTGTTGCCTTCTTTACTTGGGAATGATGGATCCAGGGAGTGATACCTGCAACTTCATTTTCATTCTTTTGTCTGCTTCTCATTTGGCCTCATGGTTTTGATTTACAAAGACCTTATTTGCCACTTCTATCAGCTGGGTAGCATTCATGCCAGCAAGCCTTCAAGTTTCTGGAGTTTCTGGTGAATGTCATTGTATGATTGAGTCATGAACACTGAGTTGACAATTTGTTGGTTTTCTGGGGCCTCTGGATCAAAGAGGGTGTACACTTGGAAGGCCTCGTATAGCCTCTCATAGAAGTCAGTTGGTGATTCTTCTGGTTTCTGGATAACTGCCATGGTTTGGGACATGTTGGTTGGCTTCTTTACCCCTGCTCTGAGTCTGTGCAGAATAGCTGTGCAGTATCGACTTAGGGCGGCTAGTCCCTTGGCTGTATGGAAATCCCAGCTGGGCCAAGTGTTGGGTGCTTCCTTCAGTGCCCAGGATTCTGCATTTAGGGTTCCAGATGGGAGGTGGCCTTGGAGCCAAAGATGTGCCTCTTTGAGGATTTGTTGGTGTTCTTATATGTTAAAGAACGTCAGGAGAATCTGGAGCTGATTCCCAAGTGGGTTGATGGGTCTGAAACAGGGGCTCCAGGAGGTCAATCATGGCCTGAGGCTTCTCTGAGTAAGGCGGCGTTTGGTTTTTCCAATTTAGAAGGTCAGTGGTGCTAAAAGGCTGATAGATGAGAATAGAGTATCCGGGCTGGATGGTGCTATCAGCATTTATCTGTTGTGGTCCTTGCATTTCATGGAGTGGCTTCTGGGGAGCTGAGGCTGGGGGAACTGGAACCTGAGATGAGTGTAGATGTCAGCTCATGGGCTGTGGGCTAGAGCTCCAGGATGGGGGCGGGCTTGGAATTCCCTCCGGGCTTGGCGGTTGTTGGGGAGGCTGAGGTGGGGTCACCGAAGGCAGTGCGCTGGCCGGAAGGTGGGGCATTGGCTGTCTCAGTGGTGGTGCACTCAGGGCATATGGCCGGGGCATGAACAGATTGTCCTCAGTCTCTGAATCTCCCGGATAAACAGGTTTTACTTTCTTACAGCCCTTGGGCTCTTTTACTTGGGTACAGATATTCTACTCTGGCCCTTCCTATTAGTGCAGAATTGGACCCATGGGGGCAGAGTTTGGGCTATCTGAAGCCAAGAATCAAAATATGGGGATTGGTCAGGGTGTTCAGGAGTCCTGACCACAACCTTGTAAAAGGCTTGGATAGTGGGTAGGTCTAGGGTACCCTCGGAGGGCCAGTTGACCCCAAAGCTGGGCCATTCTAGTTCACATAATGTGGGTAATTTTCCAATCTCATAGTCTCCTAAGAATCCCATCTTAAAAAATTTTGAGCATACAGCCTAGGACCATAGGTTTTGAAGAGCTTCCGCCCATGATGAACAGGGCCTCTCTTGTCTACCCTGTGTGTTCCCTCCCTGCCTCGGTGGCACAAAGACAAAGAAGGGTGGGTCTCTCCCCAAAGGAGGGACCAATCAAATGCCCACCTGTCCGCTCTTCTGGGGGAGATGTGAGTGCCTCTTAGCTCTAGTGAGTCTGTATAAGCCCAGGACTTGTACCCTGAAGGGCTCGCCCTGGACTCTATGAGGTCACCACGGAAACAGGTTGGGGACCACTCAGAATCCGTAGTGTCAAGACCGTGGAGCCACAAACACAAACAGTCTGTTCATTCACTCACGCATTCACACTGAAGTTATTACAGTTCCTGTCCCCTTCCGGGAGGTCGCTGACCTGTGGAATTCCTTTTGGAGATTCCTGGGAGGTGATCAAGCTCCCCTTCTGCTCAGTGGAAGTGGACCTCACTACGGATTATCTTCCTGGGAGGCTTACCCGAGTTCGGATGAGCTGCCAGGCGAGTTGGTCCACTTCTCCTTGGAGTTCGGCCAAGACTGCCCAGAGGGTTGGAACTCCGGGGTGAAGGAAGACCCAGAATACCTTTGGGTGGTGTGCCGCCTCGTTTGGTCCTGAGTCCCTCCCTGCTCTGGTGCTCAGAGACCCAGAACGGTTGGAATCTCACTGGGGCCTCCAGAAACGTTATGGAAAAATAAATCAGACTGGTGAGAAACCAAGTGACACTTGGAGAAGTAGGAGAACTCAGGTTTATTTTATGCCTGTGGACCCAGATGAGCTCACACTCGAAATTCTGGGCCCTGGGTAGTGGGGTTACAGGTTTTTATAGGGGGGTGCAGGGGATCAGGTTCCAAGGTCTATGCTGACTGCTGGTAGGTGGGCTTCAATTGGGGAGGGGGTTGCTTTAGGTGGGAACAGGTTTAGGTGGGAACAGTTTAGGGCCGCGGTTAGGGCAGTGCAGGAAGCTCCTGGTGGGAAGCCTGTCTACAAGAAGCAGAAACAGCTGGTTATCTCTTGCTCAAGCAGGGCTTCTGGTTATCTCTTAGTATCGCTAGTAGCTTTCCATCTTCTGGGACCTGCCGGCCTGGGCCTGCTCTGGGTAATTCTCTTCTTCATGACCGTGTTAAAAATATGAAGGATTAAATAAGACAATGAGGAAAACAGCATCCATGGCATGGAAGAAATCTTGATATAATCACAGAGAAAGAAATGGAAATCAAAAACAAAGAGACCAGGTATGTCTGGGTGGCTCAGGTTGGTTAAGTGACCAAATCTTGAATTCTGCTCTGGTCATGATCTCAAGGTCCTGGGATTAAGCCCCATGTTGTCAGCCTTCACACTCAGCGTGGAGCCTGCTTGAGACTCTCTCTCTCCCTCTGCCCCTCCCCCTGCTCATGCCTTTCTCTCTCTCTCTCAAATCTTAAAAAAAAACTCAAAGTGATTATAGATAATCTTATAGATATGGAAGTGTTAGACAAAGGAGATATAAATTATAATAAATGATATTCCTGAAAAGAGAATAATATAACGCAGAAAAAATTTCAATATTCAATAGAAGAACATTTCCTAAAATTAATTAATATCTGAATCTTAATGTTAAGAAAAGTCCTCTTGTGTTCCAAGAAAAGTTGATGTGAAACATATCCTAATGAATATAAACAAAGTGCCCTTGGGTATCCAGGCAGAAAAAGCAAGTTGGGCTAAAATGGCAGAATTCAATACCAGAACACAGAGGAGAAATTACAGAGAGTAATGACAGAAATTATTATCCAAGGTCTTTATACCCAGCCAAATTGTTAAATATAAAGGTTATAGACCAGTGAGTACTCACAGATTATAACACCCAAGACCTTCCTTCAAAAAAACAATAATACTCGATGAAAGAACAGAACCATACAAGATAAAGGACTCTGGATTAGAGAGCTCACAGCACAGTATTGAATCTATACATGGTGACTAAAATTTTATATACATAAGGCTAAAAATATCTCTGGGAGTTATGATTATAGGAGCAAATATAAATATTGTAAATATATTTCTACAGTGGTATTATAATTTCATATATTCAAATATTCAATTGGGAGAAGCAGTGATGTGGGAAGATACTCTAACAAGATGGTTCTATTTTGAGGAGCTTGGCATAGATCTTCTATATGGAAATACAATAAGCATTCCTCAAATAAGATAGGTGGCTATACAGGCTGATATAAAATAGAAATGGAAGAAAGGAAGAACCATGAGGAATTATTTTTAAGGATTCAGAGTTTGGGGAGAATTGGATCTTCTAACTGGTATTTTGGAACTGTCTTAGGTTGGATTGTTTTAGAAGAGCCTGAAACAGAATTTAGGTTGAGGTTACTGAGTGAGTAAAACATGAAGTTAAGCAAAGATGTGGTCCCAACTTGAGTCCGGCTTTAGCTGATCCTACACAAAGTTCTGGAGCATAAGTTGACCCCAGAGTTGGCCCCACCTTGAGGCAAGGGTCTGGTTTTTTGTACCTCTTGTGTTGGTCAGTCATTAACTACATGGAAGGAACAAAGCAGGGCCTAACTTTGGAGCTAGGTGGCTCTAGTTCCAGAGGCTAATTCTCTGGAAAAGATGATGACTGTGGGCCACTGGCAGCCAGTATTCAAGCAGCTGGGGTTTGGGTACACCTGTTTGATAAAGGACATCTGGGCAGGGTCTCAAAAGTGTCACCTGTAGGGTGTTGATTGCTCTACTTCTGTTAGCTTTCCCTGTTGCTGACCAGTCCCTTATCTTCACTGTGCTCTACAGATACCAGCTTTGGTGTCAAGGAGATGCATTTCACCATGAGAAGGAAAGTAAAGGGCCTCTGTGGAGAGAAGGAGGGTGGAAAAAACTAGGTTTTTTGGAACAAAACATGCCAGTGAGCTTTGTGGGGATTGTCTTAGCATCAAGTTCTCATCCATGTTGCCAGGTGTGAAGTCACAACAATCTCAGATGGTCAGCCTGTTCAGCTATCAAGTATTGATACCCAGCTCATCCCATCCACCCCTCCCCCCACACACCCCACTGATCCAACTCACCTGAGATGCTACCTCTCCAATCACAGTCTGGAAACATTTTAGCCCCCAAAAACAGTAGATGAGAAACATGTGCACTTTGTGGATGATGTTGAAATAAAAAGAAAACATTGTCTTCAATAAAGAGGAGGCTGGAAAGAACAAATTTGAGATTGCCCTTTATCTGAGACTTACCAGTGTCTCTGTAACAGGTGATAATAAGGAACACTGTGAATCTGTAAGAGGACTAGAATGTGGCATTTTGCAAATTTATTTTACAGTGGGACCCATTATTTGCTTACCTTACCATGGGATTAACATTCTACAAAAATGTTCTTTAGCAAATGCTGGTGTCGTCAACAAGACCCAGTGGTTTTTCAAGAAGTAGAGTCGTGATGGCATTTTTTGCTTTAGCAAGAAAATTTTTAAAGAAATGTGGAGGATAGATCAGAGAGAGAAGAAAATGTCAGAGAGGCCAGTTAGGGGCTAATTTGTCCTAAGTAAAAGTGTTAAAAGCCTGAACTAATCTTAATGATCATTAATGCAACTTCCCAACCCAGTGCAGGAACCCACGTTCCTTACGGGAGAGCCACCGATGTTCTTTCTCCACAAACTGCTAATATAAACTGATGTATAAATCTGAACCTTAGGCCACTCAACAATCAGGTTTATAAGCCAAGTGCTGTTTTAGTACACAAAGGCCAGAAAGACATGGTTCCAGCTCTCGAGGAGCTTAAAATCTAATGAGAAAAAAAAAGACACAAACGATCAGATTTCATTGTAATAAATGCCAGCAAGGAAAAACTGGAGGGAATTTAGAGGAAGAAGCGAATGGCTGCCCTGGTGTTCTGAAAGAATTCATGGGCGCTTTATGAAATAATCCTTCCTACATTTGAGGGAGGCAGTCAGATCCATCCTGGCTTCCTCTCTGCTGCCTAATGTCCCCCAATCCTACCACCCCCTGCAATATACATCAGTTCTTCAACTTGTTCTTGTAGTATATGATTTCTAAATTCCTTTAATCCCATTCCTTCCTTCTCTGGAGATTTTGTTGGTTTCCGACATTTTTTTTTCTTCTTCTAGAATTGATCATTGCCTTCCTGGTGATCTGACCAGGGCCAAGCATGCAGACAATGTACCTAGCATGTGTGGGGAAGGTTTCCTCGTATTGTTACTGGACCCCAAGGCCAGGTTCTTCAGTCTCAATGTCATAGAAATGAGCACTCTCTTTCTCTAGAGAAAGAAAGCAGGTGGGGTTTACTAGAGATAGCTTATATACAAGGGAGCCACGAGGAAGAGGACTGTGCTCCTCAAAGGGGAAGCGTGTGGGGCTTATAAAGGCACTTTTCCAAAGAATGAGGAGCTGGGAGTGAGGAAGCATCCTTGAGTCCCATGGTCATTATTTTGTGGTCATTACTTTATAGTGGACACAGGACAATCACAGGATGCCTTTGTCCCTGCTTGACATTCTTTCAGGGTTCCTGGAAAATAGAAATATTGTGCAAGCAGATTCTAAATTGTTGCTTCAAATTTTGCCCAGACAACCATTACTCCCTGTTGGCTGTTATCTCCCATTTGTTCTCTTTTCCAGAAGGAGGTATTTGTCTTTTAAGTGTAGGAAAAGTTTTAACTCTTGCCTCGACCACTGGCTTTACAGAAGTTAAGTCCCTGTTGCTTACCTTATACCGACTCAGTATATTAGCACTATTTCATCTTCCCCCTTTTGAATTGTTCCTTATATGTTTATCTCACCCTCTAGGCCTCTAGAAGCTCCCACTCTGTCTTGTTCCACACCGTACTAGGAAAAAAAAGAATCTGTTAAATTCATATACACAGATAGTAGTGCATTAATCCAAGCATGATCTAGCTGTAAAGGTGTATTTTGGAAAACGAATAATGCTTAACCCAAAGAAAAATTCCTTAAGGAAGGATTTTAGGCATCTTAGTGAAAAATACATAGTTGGTAAAGGGACCTTTTTTAAATTATGACTCACACTATACATTTGATTGCTGACTTCTCATGAGGACAGCTCCTAGTAAAAATATTGAAGAAAAGCATGTGTTAGGATTATACTACAATAAGAGCTAATATTCATTGGATATTACATGAAAAGAATTGTGCTAAGAAGTTCTACATATATTAAGATTATTCAATGCCCACAACAACCCTATGAGATATATGCTGTTATTTCTATTTTATAGATGAGGAAACTGAGGCATGGAGGTATTAAAGTTGTACAAGACCAGGTGAGAGACCTAGTTTCAGAATCAAGAAGCTTGGGTTCCAGCTTTGATTTTATCACTTACCATGTGATTTTTGAACCAGGCATGACATTACATTGAACTTTCATCTCTCATCTGTAAAATAAAGGACGTTAACTAAACTTCTTCACAGGTCTGCTCTGGCTGTATGATTTTCTGTTCATCTCCATGGAACTGTCTGTTTATTTAGCAAATAGTCATATCTGAGAAAAAGGCAAAACCATGAGTCTTTCCCTAACTCTTTACGTGTATACGTGTGTGCCTTTCCCATAAAACATTGTTCTGTATCTCCCTGCCAATATTCTCTTTGATTCCTAAACAGTAGCTGTTTTTTCAAATGTCTCCCTCTATTTTAAGCATGAATAAGGTGTTGAAATGCATGAGAAATATGAACGTTATACAAGGAAATCGATAAGGTTAGGAATCTTCACACATTTAACTTAATCATGTCTGACACTGAAAACAAAGTCATATTTTATTGCCTGAGAGGAATGCTCTTTGGCAAACTGTCATAGTAATCTGATTTTGAACAATGCTTATTCATCATTTCTGGGGCAGTGGTTGGTGTGCCAGCCAAGGGGACAGCTGACCTAATATGGCTTAAGTTGCATTCCTCAACATCCGTTATATTGTGTAAGATCACCAAAGCAGAAGGAGTTTATATTGGTCAGCCAGAAAATATACGCTCCTTGCTTGTCTCTACTCCTCTTTTCATTGACCGTTGGGGGAAAGGTTACACAATGGTAGCCAAAAGGGTAAATTATCTGGGTACGTTTAAACGATCTTGTTTCCATTTCACAATCTCTGTTTGGATTCTAGAAGTTGGGGAAAAGATAAAAAAAAAAAATCACAAACCATTAGGAATCTGCTACCACAAGCATAAATATAAGGTATAAGTAATTATCTAAGCTATATCATGGAAAACACCTCCTATGTGCTTTTATGTTTCAGAAATGGGGGGTATTATTTTTAGCTCTATCAATGCCATTATCTTTCCTAAGATAGCTGGGAACTGTTCACTTTTATAACACTCCTCCTCTGATGTCATATCATTTGTCTACCTTTGAAAATGTTTACTCTGGGAAATGGTCCACAATTTATACTCCCCTATCCCTAGTTTTAGTTCAAGACCCCTTTTGAAGGCTTCTTTGGGACTCTGTGATCACCTTTAACAGAGCTCTTACCATGTGGAATGAGATATAGTTATGGTTATGAGATCAATCTTTAGATAAGAGTGTATTGATCGTCTATTTTATGATCAACTCTGTGTAAAGTTTGGGTCACTAAATTCTGGAAGCATTTCTTTTCAACTAGGTAATTTTTCAATAATGTCCCTTTTCCCTCAATAATAATAAAAATAAATAAAAATTTGAAAAAAATTAAAAGCTGAGTTTTCTAAAGCCCAGAATTTTTGTGGTTCATAGCAAGTGAATAACTGATCATGTTCTACCAATCTGCCTTTTATCAAAATCCAAATACAAGTGAAAATATTCCCCAATGTCCTGCATTGATACTTTGGAAAGGTAAGTAGGGGAGACTATTGTCCAGTGTAATTTTTTCTTGTTTTCTTAGTCATGGAAATTATGAATTAATTCAGTCTCTGAATTACAGGCAAGAAGTTAGTATATCAGGTCTTATGGTGCTGATATTAAGCCACACAGAGAAACAAGGACATTGGATTCTTGGGACAAGAGGAATTAGAAAGATACTAGCAAAATTCTGGATATATACAGGGGGTTCTAGTCAGAGGATCAGAAACTAATCTCAAACAGTGAAGAGTAAAGACTTAGAAAGTGGAGTATTACATGCATTGTGGGATCATATCAGGTACGTCTTTGACAGTGAACTTGAGAAAGGAGGGGCGTATCGGCCTCACCCATCTCATCCCTCTTGTCCCCATTTCAGGGCATGGACAATGGAATGCCTACATCCTATACAGGCCACAAGCACCAGCCCTACAGAGAAGTAGCTACAGAGGAGACATTGGCTAGGGGATCAGTGGTAAACTGTGATCTTATGGAAATACAAGCCAGTGGATTCCATAGGCAATGGGAGAGGATTACTATTTAATGCTCAGTAGTCAGTCGGAAGTGCTTGAGACTCTATCCTCAGGCACAAAAACTTAGAATATCAACTTTCCCTCACTTTCTAGGAGTGATCATTACTGACTTAGGGTCTAGCTACTCTTTACCTGGTTCTAGGTGAGGGATAGGGCTGCTGCATCCTAGCTAGATGCTCAAGTCAAGCTCTAGGATGAGAATTAGGTTAGAGAATGCTTTAATATATCCATGTTCTCTCTCCCAGCACCTTTGTAACTGATGCCCTGGATTTGTGGCATGATCAGCCATGGTTAAGTGCTGTACCTGTGGAACTCACTGTAGTTTGATGGTCCATATGGGTTTGAGAGGAGTGAATGGTTATTCAAATCTATACCTTATGGTCTCAATACATGTAAAATTCAGTATATTGAGAGCTGAATTCACCTCTTAACACCAGCATGCCCTCCACTTATTCCTCTAGGATTTGTTATCTTTGCAAAGAGTATCAATATCTATCTCACTGCACCAGACAGAATCTGAGAAGAAGTCCTTTCCCTCCTCCTCCTCTATCCCCACAAGCAATTCATCATCAAAGCCTATTGGCTTTATCTCCTAAATATCTTTCTAAATTATTCAATTTTGTCCATCTTAAACACGGACAACTGTAGAAAACTTGCTAACCATTTGGGCTTCTTATTCTCTGGGCCCCTCTCCTTAGATCCACTCTTGGACCTTATCTGTCATGCCTTGATCATGACCCAGGCTTTCCAGTTGGGTCTGGCTAGAGAGGCACTGGCAAGAGAGAGGCCTTAGGAAGAGGAAAATTGGCGGCGCCTGGGTGGTTCGGTTGGTTGAGAGGCTGCCTCTTGATTTCGGCTCAAGTCATGATCTCAGGGTCCTGGGATTGAGCCCGTTGGGCTCAGCACTCAGTGAGGAGGCTGCTTGAGGATTCTCTCTCCCTCTTCCCCTCCCCCACGCTCTCTCTCTCAAATACATAAATCTTTTTTTTTTGGATAGATTTTATTTATTTATTTGATAGAAAGAGACACAGCGAGAGAGGGAACACAAGCAGGGGGAGTGAGAGAGGGAGAAGCAGGCTTCCTGCTGAGCAGGGAGCCCAATGCGGGGCTCGATCCCAGGACCCTGGGATCATGACCTGAGCCGAAGGCAGACGCTTAACGACTGAGCCACCCAGGCACCCCTCAAATACATAAATCTTAAAAAAAAAAAAGGAAGAGGAAAATCAGAATATTTATCTCCATCCCTGCCCTGTCTGCTGGCTCCACTTCTACTGTTCTGACCCTCAACTTCTGCCTGCCTGTCCTTTCAGGCTGAGGGATGCCAATGGCTAGCTATTCCTTTCTGTGTCTTGATTTTGCTTCTACCAGTGTAAATGATTCTTTTGCTATATTTTCTTCAGACAAACCTTGATGAGTAGGCCACCATTTTCTCACAGAATACTGAATGATCCACTATTTCTGTCACTTTTGCCCACTTCAGACCTTTTCCACATCACAGGCATGTGATCTTTTAAGTGCAAATTTGACTAAGTCACTTTCTTGATTAAAACTTTTCAAAGGCTTATTTTTGATCTTAAGATAGAGAAAAATAATGACTGTGGCCCACAGCCTGTCTGATTTGGCCCCTGCCTGAGTCTCCGTTGTTACTTTCTCTCACTGTGCTCCCACCGTGTTGCTCTTCTTCAGTTCCTTGAAATTGCTACTTGATCTGCTTTGAGCATTTTCCTGAATTCTCTCCTCTCTTCAGAACTTCCTCTTTTTTTTTTTTCTTGCCCCCTCCCACCCTGAACCTGCACTTTTACATTAAATGTTTCCCTCTCAGGGGACGCTGTTCTCGACACTTCGTTAGGCTTTTGCCACAGGAATTTGATTCTCCAGTTAAAATAGGATGGGTTCAGGATATAGGACTTTATGTTTGCTTCAAAGCACTTAGTATGAGGTATAATTAGATAATATTATAGTTATATAATGTGTAATATAATACGTGAGAACAATTGTATAACATTTGTGTAATTGTTTTACTGACATAAAATAAGTTCAAGTGTGTGGCGGAGTGCTCCATGTGTTGTTTCCTGCTATTTTATCTGTAGCACTTTGCTCAGTTCATGGCACATGATTACCATCTGATAAATATTTCTCAGATAAATAATTAAAAAGAAAGTATCACTACCTACAGCCTACTTCAATAACAGAAACAAAAGTAAAGCAAAGAACATTTGAATGAGGCAGCAATAACAGTGAAAGCAGCCTTCTGTGATGATTATTTAAACAGTCTGTTGTGAGTTAAGCTGAAAACTGCCTAGAGGAGTTTGGGAATAAACATAGCCCAGAGTCAGAGAAAAAGGGGCTCATTCAAAAACATGTAGCTGCTCTCAGGTCAATGGCAGGTCTTTAATTCCATTTTTCATGAGCTTCCACAATAAAACCTCAGAGCACAAGCCAATAACTCAACCACTCAAATCCCCTCCAGAGTTTCTTCCAAGTCATTCTGCTGACCTCAGATCATCACTTTTATATGATGATCATAGCAGAAGTGTCTGTGGCAGTTCTCGCCCTTCTATAATATTGTCAAAAAGAAATTAAGGGCGTAATTACAGTATTAAGTCTTAAGTTTTGTAGATCCAACAAAACAAGAAAATATTCTTTTGGATTATCAAGTTTAGATATATAGCAAGGAAACCACTGATGGCCATGGAGAGCTACCGGAGAATCTATATTATTCATTTTTACATCATGTAAATATCTCTTCAGAATCACTTATTTCAATTGACATGATTTAATTATTTAATTGAAACCTCGGTATAGGGATTCTCTCCATTCAATAATTCTGGGAAACAGGACAAAGCCCATGTAGGAAGCAAGATATTAGAGAAGACTGCATTGGTGCCACAGACTGGAATGCCTTTTCCTCAAACCTACATCCAGTCTTATGATAATTATTGAGTTCCTACTATATTCTAAGTACTGTACTCATTGGTGAGGAAAAGAAAAAGGTATGAATAAACTGTGATACTTGCATGGAAAAGACAACCATGCTCTACATTCCTTCAAACTGGACTCCACTCACTTTTGGAAGCCTTCTCTAAAATATTCCTGTCTGCAGGAATCTCTGTGATGATTTCTAAAAGTGGCTGCTTAAGCACACATAACCTCTTTCTTGATTGTGGTGACCAGATAGGTATTTAATATAATATATAAAACAGAAACAAATAAAGGTTCATGGAGGATCAACTGGATCAAAAAGCAAAAAGCTTTGAAAAGCATATGGTGTTTATTTTTTACTTTTACAGATGGTGATATATATTATATTGAAGAGTATATAAGACATATACACAGTTTATAAAAAAGCAATCACTTATTAATCCATTACCCAGCTTAAGAATTAGAATAGGGCCAGTGTTTTAGAAGCCTCCATTGTGCCTCTCCTTGACCACATCTCCCTGTTCCACCCTCCAGAAGTACTCACCACCCTGACTTTTGGGTTAATTACTTCCTTTTATTTATGATATTATCACCAGTGTATGTATGTGAAAATAATATATAGATTGATTTTGAAATTTGGGTAGCTGTGTGAGGAAGGCACGATGTTACCACTATTACATGAAGGCTCCCAAGAGAAGATAAACAGTGTACAATCTGAATAATCGTGTATCTTCACCTTTACTGGATGGTCATGAGTTTCCTTTGCAGGGCACATGGCAGAGTTAAGATGCGGAGCATGCACTAGACATCCTGCAGGAACATGACCAGGAAGTGAGTGACTGTATGTTCTGCTTCAGAACTCATTATACCCCACTTACAGCTCTCAGGAGTAAGTCTAAGATAAACATTTCTGTGAATCAAAATGAATGTTTTCAATTGATTCAGGAAACAGGGCAGGGTGAAGAATAGGAAATTCATCAGCTCATTGTCAAGACAAAGACCAGATATGCATAAGGGTCAAGTTACCTGTGTGTTTTTGCTATGGTAAAAAGTATGTAGGATTGCACTGGCATCTTAGTAATCACAATCCTAAGTGTGTCTGTCTCTTTGGGATGTATTGGTCTAAAGTCTACTGGTAGCCTTCTAAATCTGCTACACAGCTGTCCTACGGAGACAACTTTGATTCCTAAAGGACCCCTCATTCTTTCTCCTGTGTTAGATGACCTATTTTCCACATCATCTTGTTTTATTTTGTTTTTTTTTGTTTGTTTGTTTTATTCTCTCTCTTTCTCTTTGTGATTTGGGGGAGAACTCCTACTCCAGTAACTTCTTGAAAAAGGGTGAGATGGAAGTACCTTTTTTAAGTTTGCATGTTTGAAAATACCTTTATATAACATCATATTAATTGATACTTTGCCTTGGTATAGATTTCAGGTTAGATATAACTTCTTCAAAATGTTAAAGGCATTTTACCAAGACTGCTTCTAGGGTTGCTGTTGAGAATCCTGAAGCCATCTCAGTACTGTGTTCTTTGTGTAAGTCTATTCTTTCCCCCCTCTTTTGAAGCTTATAGATGATTCTACTCTGCTGGGCACTCACTAGACCATTTAAATCTACAATTTCTTATCCATTTCCAGGAAATTTTCTTGAATTATTTTCTTGATGATTTTCTCCCTCTGTTTTCTATCATCTCCCTTTCTAGAACATCTATTATTTGGGTGCAGCCAACTAAATTTCTACTTCTCTATTTTCCATCTCTTGTTTTGCTCTCCTTTCTAGTATATTCCCTTTTTATCATAACTTTTCTGTTGAGAGTTCCATCTTATTTTCATGTTTATGTTTTGAATTTCCAAAATCCTTAATATTATGATTTTTTGTTATATTTCTCTGTGTTTCATGTCTGTATTATCTTATCTCTCTGAGACTATGAATAATTGTTTGCTTTTCTTTCTTTTTCTTCTTCTTTTGGCATGGTCTTTATTTCCTCTAGGTTGCTTTTATTCTGTCATGTTGGTCTCTGTATTTCATGTTCGAGTGTCTTCTCTAATTTAGAGGCTTTCCTTTAACTCTGATGTCTGGTCAACTTAGTAGCCTGTTCATGAGTAAGAATGGGATACTAAAAAGGTTATGTGAGGTTATGATTGCCCGGTAAGTTATCAACTTTGAGCTCCTCTGTAGGGAGCACTCAGTGTCTTTGGGACTTTCTTTTGCTAGTCATATTTCCCAGAAAACACCCTCCCACTCTTGCTCCTGTAGTGCTAGAAGTCTGACTGCTAGGGCTCTTGGGGAATGAGCTGATTTGGGGTTTCATCAGTCAGCATTCTTGTGCATGGCCACTGATTTCCTTTGTTTGGTATTGACTCCCTCAATTGTATCTGGTATCCCCAAAGATTCTTTGTTTTACTTTTTTCCCCTAGGGAATAAGCCTCAAGAATTTTATGGTATAATAGAAATCTTCCAGTATGTGGGGCTGGGGAGAATGGCAAGTGGTGATCTACCTGATTCTCAAACAGCTTCACCCAAACCTCTTTTTTACTTTTAACCTCTTCCTGCCTGCCCCTGCTTCCCCTGCAGTTCCAAAATTGCTGGGACTCGTATTTTTTTTCTTAACCCCCTTGAGGATTCTGTGATATAACTTGTGTTGGTTCTAAGTTTTCCTCAATACTGACTTAGGGTTCGACTTTCTCAGTTCTGGTAAGTAGATTCTTGCTCATCTGGTTTTCAGCCTCCAAATTTTGTTGCTTTTATCTCCTTTCCTGTTGTCCCCATTTATGTGGGCTTAAGACTTTACAAACAAAAATAATTTACCATACATTTAGTAGTTTCATGAGGGAACAACATTAATGCATGTGTTTAATTTGCCATATTAACTCATGACTCAGCTGGCATAATTTTAATGTTAAGCTTTCACTCAACAAATATTTCCTGTTCTCTATTAAGTGAAGGGTAACACCATCTTGCTTCCATAAATTCTAGAGAATTATTTTCTGTACTATTAGGATACCCTTACTGAGAATAGTTGAGCTTTCTAGTACTAAAACTACTAGGTAAAAATAATGATTAGGTAATTGGGGAAAGCAGGTCAACTATCTTTGTCTTACTTTCTTTCATAGCTCAATAGTTTCCCCCTCAGGTTAGCACCAGAATGTGACACAGATTAAAATATTCTCTAAACTAATCAATTCTACTGCACCCCCAACCCATATACTGATTCTTCTCCAACACTAACAGATTTACTAAACCGGGGAGTTCTTAATGACTCCCTATGTCACCACTCCCTCATCCAATCATTCACTGAGTTCAGATGATATTTAGCTCTTGAATATCTTCTGCACTTATTTTGTCAAATGACAACACTAAAACAATTTTGTAGTGAGTTTGATGTCCTTTATTTAAGGGAAAACAATCCATGTGTTGAAGGAGTACAGTGCTTCATAAGCAGTGAAACACTGTTTCCCAGGGATTTTGGCAAGAGTGCGTGTTTTAGAGCATTAGAGAAAACAATGTGGAAACAGGGCATGCTTGGTTAGGAGGTCAGGGATCTCCTCATAAGGCTAGCAGACTCTATTATTTAGGGTGATGTAAACTAGCTAAAGCTGAGTTGGAAGATTATGATTGGCATATGTCAAATTTCCTTGACAGTGAGGCATTTCCTGTAAGTGTAGGCTGACTGAGATTCAGATTTGTGGTGGGGCCAGGCCATTGGGCCTGCTGCCATTTACTGGGTCCCCATGTACAAATTAACTTTATCGGCTCCTTCTGCATTTTTCCTGTGCACATCCCTCAAATCCATCTACTTCCTTTCTGCCAAACTTAATTTTCTGAAATAAAAACATGATTATTTCACTTTCCTTTCTGATACTTCCAAATGAATCCTTATTGCTTTACTAAAGTCCAAACTTAGTGCATGGAGGGAATTCAAGGATGCCCCTCTTGAGCAAGTCTCTTGTCCTCCATTTTCACTGTGGCCTTCCTGGATTGTGGCACTTTAGTAAGACAGTAACATCCGTGCATTTCCATGGCACACACCAAGCAACTTTGTGCTGCTATGTCTTTCTACATGCCTCTCCTCTGCTTAGAGCACACTCCTTGCCCCTTCTCTTCTGGACACATCCTTCAAGACGAGGTTGAGTGCCTCTAGGAATCCCTCACCAACCCTCCCAAAGCTGGGCTCCAATTTTTTTCTTCACCCACCCAGAGTACTCTGCTCCATACTATTGTTGCAACCTATATTGACATGAATTTCCTAAATTTCCATGCTGCATTAGAGCTGCCCTATTTTTGTATCCCACATGAACTCCATACTATCTTACACACAGTAGAATGTTCTCTGCTATGATAATATTGAAATTGAGGGCTGCCAACATATAAGTTTTTTCCCCCTTAGGGGGATATTTTACCCACTTCCAAATTATTTAAGCCATTTTGATTTAAAATTCACTCACTGTGCTGGGATTAAAGTAACTTTGGCCTATTCCTAATTAACTAACCTCTTTGGTCCACAATTTTGTCATTTTGATAGTTATTTGTTTTAGATCTCTATAATTCAAATCTAAAATTTCTATCTTCCTGAAAATCTCTTGGTCCTTTTCTGCTATTCCCCAACCCCCTTTTCTGTTATCTGCTAGTTAAAGCTTATTCTCAGCAAGCTCTCACTAAGTCCATCCATGGTTTTAGCTAATAATTTCAAATATACTCCCTAAAGTAGTTGCATTACTGGACAGGACTCTGGATGCCTGAAAAGTCTTATAACCCCAAAGATTGAAACTTCCTAAGGAAGGGGGATTTTACAGTTCTAATTAGGTTATTGGACAAAGCCTGTACCAAGTGCTCTTCTCCTCTTACCACCTAATTGACCTTACAGCAATTAGGTCTGTAATATCTATTATTATAGACCCATGTCTCCAGTTCCTTTTGCTTTCCGTTATTTCAACCAGTGGCCCTGTGGATAAGAGTTGGAATTGATGTTTATCTTACGAAGTTTGTTCAGAGAATGGCAAATATCTAGGGAGGTAAACTGATTACAGAGATAAAGCGGTTAGAATCTCTCAGTAGGACAGGAATTCAGGTGCACTCAGAAAGAAAGAGAAAGAAAAAGAAAGAAAGAAAGAGAGAGAGAGAGAGAGAGAGAGAGAGAGAGAGAGAGAGAGAGAGAAAGAAAGAAAGAAAGAAAGAAAGAAAGAAAGAAAGAAAGAAAGAAAGAAAAGAAAGAAGAAAAGAAAGAAAAGAAAGAGAAAAACAGTTGTTCTGTCTGTGTAAGGAAAATCATCTCAGTGGAAATAGGTTGTTTACATTTGGCAAACTCCCTTCACAGCTTCACCATGCATCAAACAGAGAAGGGAGAAGGGAAGCTCTTATTTATCTATTTACTTATTTTTTGGTCCCTGATGTGCACAAGAAAGGTCCCTTGAGATGAATCATCTTGGAGCAGGAAAGATCATAATAGCAATAATAACAACAATGCATCAAAAATTCTCAAATACATCTGTGGGGGCAGAGTATGATTTTCAAAGGACATTCACTTCTATTCCACCTCATTTGATCATTATGACAACCTCAGGAAGTACAAAAGGTGGGTATTACTATTACTGTTTACACGTGAGGATCCTGAGCCATGGAGGACGTAGAGTTATTTGTCCAGAATCACAGAGCTAATTACTGGTAACTTTGGAGCCAGAGACCAGGTTTTGGGAGAAATGCTGTCACATAAACGGATTATATGTGCTGTGTGCACACAGAAATGCCCAGGACACGGAGGAAGCCCAAACCTCCCTTTCACTTAGAACTCAAGGTCAGTGGCTCTGGAGATTTTCAGATTCATCTGGCATTTGTCAGAAGACATACACGCAAACTGAGAAATTTCTTAGGAGTAGTTTCTTGACTCTCAAGACCATCTTAGCCAGAAAACATGGTGTATTCTTTTACCAGGTTAGCTTCTGGGCTTGTACATTCTTGGAAATTAAGAATTTGTTTGGTGGCCCTGGGAGAATTCTGAATTGTTTCACTTTTTTCTTTATGCAAAGAAGAGCATAAAGAAGTGTTAGTGGCCTAACTCCTTAGGCCATATGTCTACTGACCTGGTATCCAAAGAATCTGCTTGATGAAAGAAAAGGAAGGAAAGGTGTCTTCCAGACCTTGCAACTATCATGGACTCTCCTGCATTTGTTATCCCATCAGTTTAGAGTCCTGAGTTATCAGAGTTATGGGGGTCTCGTACAAACTCCTCATTCAACCAAGAGGAAATTGAGATTCAGATCGCTGGTTACCCAGAGTCTGGAGAGCTAGTTAATAACACAGGTGAGACAATCAAAAAAGCCGATGTTAGTAGTTCCTATCCACCATTTCCTTAGCATCTGCTATGCCCTTGCCACTGTGATCCACACTTAACATAGTCATTATTTTTGTCTCTCACACTTGCAAAATTGAGGGCTATTATCCCCATGTATTAGGATAAGTTAGGCCAGCTTGGCGTGACAGAATAATGCTAAAATCTCAGGATAATTAACATACCACAGATTTATTTCTTGCTCATGCCTCAATCTAGTGTGGATTAGTGGGTAATAGATAGGGTCGGTAGGTAGTACTTTTTCTCACAGTCATTACAGAACCAGACTGAGAGGGCCTCCAACTCCTGGTAGACATCCAACATGGAGCACAGACCTCCATATTTGCTGGGGCAAGAAGGGAGAACACACAGAAAACTCATACACATCTATGTAATTGGACCCATAAGTGCTTCACATCAATTTTATTCAGGGGCACTTGACCAGTTCATTCATGCATACCAATCAAAGGGCAAAAGCATTGGGAAATAACTGTCTCCCTTGTCCTTCATAAGAAAACAGATACCAAAAAGCACAAGAGATGACTACTATCCTAACAACCTCAGTCTCCAGAGACCAGTCAAAGTGATACATTTAAAACAGAAATTTTATTATCTCACAGCTCTGGTGGAAACTCTGTATTTCCTTCCCATCACCTTAAAATAAAACCCAACCTATTCCATAAGGCGTGTAAGACCTTTAGGATAATCTGGCCCTTTCCATTCTTGTGCCACTTTTCCCTAAACAATCATTTCATTTTATCACATTTGCTTTCTTTCCGTTCTTGGATATTTCAAGTGCTTTCTTTGCTCAGGGTCTTCCCCATGCTGTTTCCTCTCCTTGCCTTACCCTCGCTTTCTCTCTGTTTGACTAATTCTTAGGCATCCTTCATGTTTCAGCTTCAGTGTCCTCTTTAATCAACTGCATGTTCCATGTACATAGAGGTCGTGGCTATTTTGTTCTCCATTATTTTCAGTGCATCCTACAGTGCCTGGCTCAAAGAAGATAATAAATATTTGTGGAATGATTACATGTAAGAATGTATGAGCAGAATTCTCTCATATAGAATACTATCCTTAGTCTTCAAAACAGCAGTAATGTAGCCATAGCAGAAGAATCATTTAGAATAAACTTCGTGTTTGAAGTTTAGTAATGTCATTATGATAATGATGCCCAGTTTCTGGTTAATAATTCCAAGTATTTAGAATTCACTACCTGTCTACTGAACACTGTCAATGTATACATTGATATATATGTTTTTGAATGTGTGTGTATATATGTATATTGATATATATATATATATATTTTGAATATTAAAGTACACAAGAGGGGTAGAAACCTAAGGCTTGAATGACAGAGGGAATGTAGAACATATTTGTAGAGCAAGATACCAACAATTCGGCTTTTCTCACAGAACTGATAGAGTGACAATATTTTTCATTAAATTTTTTATTGTTATGTTAATCACCATACATTACATCATTAGTTTTTGATGTAGTGTTCCATGATTCATTGTGCATAACACCCAGTGCTCCACGCAGAACGTGCCCTCCCTAATACCCATCACCAGGCTAACCCATCCCTCCACCCCCCTCCCCTCTAGAACCCTCAGTTTGTTTTTCAGAGTCCATCATCTCTCATGGTTTGTCTCCCCCTCTGATTTACTCCCTTCATTCTTCCCCTCCTGCTATCTTCTTCTTCTTCTTCTTTTTTTCTTAACATATATTGCATTATTTGTTTCAGAAGTACAGATCTGTGATTCAACAGTCTTGCACAATTCACAGCGCTCACCGTAGCACATACCCTCCCCAGTGCCTATCACCCAGCCACCCCATCCCTCCCAACCCTCCACCACTCAAGCAACCCTCAGGTTGTTTCCTGAGATTAAGAATTCCTCATATCAGTGAGGTCATATGATACATGTCTTTCTCTGATTGACTTATTTCACTCAGCATAACACCCTCCAGTTCCATCCATGTCATTGCAAATGGCAAGATCCCATTCCTTTAGATGGCTGCATAATATTCCATTGTGTATATATACCGCATTTTCTTTATCCATTCATCTGTCGATGGACATCTTGGCTCTTTCCACAGTTTGACTATTGTGGACATTGCTGCTATAAACATTGGGGTGTACATACCCCTTCGGATCCTGACATTTGTCTTTGTGGTAAACACCCAGTAGTGCAATTGCTGGATCATATGGTAGCTCTATTTTCAACTTTTTGAGGAACCTCCATACTGTTTTCCAGAATGGCTGCACCAGCTTGCATTCCCACCAACAGTGTAGGAGGGTTCCCCTTTCTCCGCATCCCTGCCAAACTCTGTCATTTCCTGACTTGTTAATTTTAGCCATTCTGACTGGTGTGAGGTGGTATCTCATTGAGGTTTTGATTTGGATTTCCCTGATGCCGAGGGATGTTGAGCACTTTTTCACGTGTCTGTTGGCCATTTGGATGTCTTCTTTGGAAAAATGTCTGTTCAAGTCTTCTTCCCATTTCTTGATTGGATTATTCTTTGGGTGTTGAGTTTGATAAGTTCTTTATAGATTTTGGATACTAGCCCTTTATCTGATATGTCCTTTGCAAATATCTTCTCCCATTCTGTCGGTTGTCTTTTGGTTTTGTGGACTGTTTCTTTTGCTGTGCAAAAGCTTTTTATCTTGATGAAATCCCAATAGTTCATTTTTGCCCTGGCTTCCCTTGCCTTTGGCGATGTTTCTAGGAAGAAGTTGCTGCGGCTGACGTCAAAGATGTTGCTGCCCGTGTTCTCCTTTAGGATTTTGATAGACTCCTGTCTCACGTTTAGGTCTTTCAACCATTTGGAGGCTATTTTTGTGTGTGGTGTAAGGAAATGGTCCAGTTTCATTCTTCCGCATGTGGCTGTCCACTTTTCCCAACACCATTTGTTGAAGAGACTGTCTTTTTTCCATTGGACATACTTTCCTGCTTTGTCAAAGATGAGTTGACCATAGAGTTGAGGGTCCATTTCTGGGCTCTCTAGTCTGTTCCCTTGATCTATGTGTCTGTTTTTGTGCCAGTACCATACTGTCTTGATGATGACAGCTTTGTAATAGAGCTGGAAGTCCGGAATTGTGATGCCGCCAGCTTTGCTTTTCTTTTTCGACATTCCTCTGGCTATTTGGGGTCTTTTCTGGTTCCATACAAATTGTAGGATTCTTTGTTCCATTTCTTTGAAAAAAGTGGAAGGTATTTTGATGGGGATTGCCCTGAATGTGCAGATTGCTCTAGGTAGCATTGACATTTTTACAATATTTGTTCTTCCAATCCATGAGCATGGAACATTTTTCCATTTCTTTGTGCCTTCCTCAATTTCTTTCATGAGTATTTTATAGTTTTCTGAGTACAGATCCTTTGCCTCTTTGGTTAGATTTATTCCTAGGTATCTTATGGTTTTGGGTGCAATTGTAAATGGGATCGACTCCTTAATTTGTCTCTCTTCTGTCTTGTTGTTTGTGTATAGGAATGCCACTGATTTCTGTGCATTGACTTTATATCCTGCCACTTTACTGAAATCCTGTATGAGTTCTAGCAGTTTTGGGGTGGAGTCTTTTGAGTTTTCTACATAAAGTATCATATCATCCGCAAAGAGTGAGAGTTTGACTTCCTCTTTGCCGATTTGGATTCCTTTCATTTCTTTTTGTTGTCTGATTGCTGTGGCTAGGACTTCTCATACTATGTTGAATAGCAGTGGTGATAGTGGACATGCCTACCGCATTCCTAACATTAGGGGGAAAGCTCTCAGCTTCTCTCCATTGAGAATGATATTTGCTGTAGGTTTTTCATAGATGGCTTTTATGATATTGAGGTTTGTACCCTCTATCCCTATACTTTGAAGAGTTTTGATCAAGAAAGGATGCTGTACTTTGTCAAATGCTTTTTCTGCATCTATTGAGAGGATCATATGATTCTTGTTCTTTCTTTTGTTAATATATTGTATCACATTGATTTGCGGATGTTGAACCAAACTTGCAGCCCAGGGATAAATCCCACTTGGTCATGGTGAAGAATCCTTTTAATGTACTGTTGGATCCTATTGGCTAGTACATTGGTGAGAATTTTTGCATCCATGTTCATCAAGGATATTGGTCTGTATTTCTCCTTTTTGATGGAGTCTCTGTCTGGTTTGGGGATCAAGGTAATGGTGGCCTCATAAAATGAGTTTGGAAGTTTTCCTTCCACTTCTAATTTTTGGAACAGTTTCAGGAGAATAAGTATTAATTTTTCTTTAAATGTTTGATAGAATTCCCCTGGGAAGCCATCTGGCCCTGGGCTTTTGTTTGTTGGGAGATATTTGATGACTGCTTCAATTTCCTTAGTGGTTATAGGTCTGTTCAGGTTTTCTATTTCTTCCTGGTTCAATTTTGGTAGTTGATACATCTCTAGGAATGCATCCATTTCTTCCAGGTTATCTAATTTGCTGGCATAGAGTTGCTCATAATATGTTCTTATAATTGTTTGTATTTCTTTGGTGTTGGTTGTGATCTCTCCTCTTTCATTCATGATTTTGTTGATTTGGGTCATTTTTCTTTTTGATAAATCTGGCCAAGGGTTTATCAATCTTGTTAATTCTTTCAAAGAACCAGCTCCTTGTTTTGTTGATCTGTTCTACTGTTCTTTTGGTTTCTATTTCATTGATTTCTGCTCTGATCTTTATTATTTCTCTTCTCCTGCTGGGTTTTGGCTTTATTTGCTGTTTTTTCTCTAGCTCCTTTAGGTGTAGGGTTAGGTTATGTATTTGAGACCTTTCTTGTTTCTTGAGAAAGGCTTGCATTGCTATATACCTTCCTCTTAGGACTGCCTTTGCTGCCTCCCAAAGATTTTGAACAGTTGTGTTTTCATTTTCATTTGTTTCCATGAATTTTTTTAATTCTTCTTTAATTTCTTAGTTCACTCATTCATTCTT
Source organism: Callorhinus ursinus (assembly GCF_003265705.2). Lineage (NCBI taxonomy): Eukaryota > Metazoa > Chordata > Mammalia > Carnivora > Otariidae > Callorhinus > Callorhinus ursinus. The sequence goes on from NW_027397064.1 coordinate 95,319,065, forward strand.
TAGTAGGATGCTCTTTAGCCTGCATGTATTTGAATTCTTTCCTCTTTCCTCTTGTGATTGAGTTCTAGTTTCAAAGCACTGTTGACTGAAAATATGCAGGGAACAATCCCTATCTTTTGGTACCGGTTGAGACCTGATTTGTGACCTAGGATGTGATGTATTCTGGCGAATGTTCCATGGGCACTAGAGAAGAACGTGTATTCCGTTTCTTTGGGATGGAATATTCTGAACATGTCTGTGAAGTCCATTTGGTCCAGTGTGTCATTTAAAGTCTTTATTTCCTTGTTGATCTTTTGCTTAGATGATCTGTCCATTTCAGTCAGGGGGGTGTTAAAGTCCCCCACTATTATTGTATTCTTGTCAATGTCTTTCTTTGCTTTTGTTATTATTTGCCTTGTATAACTGGCTGCTCCCATGTTAGGGGCATAGATGTTTACAATTGTTAGATCTTCTTTTTGGATAGACACTTTAAGTAGGATATAGTGTCCTTCCTCATCTCTTATTACAGTCTTTGGTTTAAAATCTAATTTGTCTGATATAAGGATTGCCACCCCAGCTTTCTTTTGGTGTCCATTAGCATGGTAAATTTTTTCCACCCCCTCAGTTTCAATCTGGGGATGTCTTTGGGTCTAAAATGAGTCTCTTGCAGACAGCATATTGATGGTTCTTGTTTTTTAATCCGATCTGATAGCCTGTGTCTTTTGATTGGGGCATTGAGCCCATTTACATTCAGGGTAACTATTGAAAGATATGAATTTAGTGCCATCGTATTGCCTGTAAGGTGACTGTGACTGTATATTGTCTGTGTTCCTTTCTGGTCTATGCTGCTTTTAGGCTCTCTCTTTGCTTAGAGGACCCCTTTCAATATTTCTTGGACGGCTGGTTTCGTGTTATTAAATTCCTTTAGTTTCTGTTTGTCCTGGAAGCTTTTTATCTCTTCTTCTATTTTCAGTGAGAGCCTAGCTGGATATAGTATTCTTGGCTGCATATTTTTCTCATTTAGTGCTCTGAAGATATCATGCCAGTCCTTTCTGACCTGCCAGGTCTCTGTGGATAGGACTGTTGCCAGTCTAATGTTTCTACCATTATAGGTTACATATCTCTTCTCCCGAGCTGCTTTCAAGATTTTCTCTTTGTCTCTGAGACTCGTAAGTTTTAGTATTAGATGTCGGGGTGTTGACCTATTTGTATTGATTTTGAGAGGGGTTCTGTGTGCCTCCTGGATTTTAATGCCTGTTTCCTTCCCCACATTAGGGAAGTTCTCTGCTATAATTTGCTCCAATATACCTTCTGCCCCTCTCTTTCTGTCTTCTTCTTCTGGGATTCCAATTATTCTAATGTTCTTTCATCTTATCGTATTGCTTATCTCTTGAATTCTGCCCTCGTGATCCAGTAGCTGTTTATCTCTGTTTTTCTCAGCCTCTTTATTTTCCATCATTTGGTCTTCTATATCGCTAATTCTCTCTTCTGCCTCATTCATCCTCGCAGGTAGTGCCCCCATTTTTTGATTGCACTCATGAATAGCCTTTTTGATTTTGACTTGGTTAGATTCTAGTTCTTTCATTTCCCCAGGAAGGGTTTCTCTAATAACTTCATGCTTTTTTCAAGCCAGCTAGTATCTTTAAAATCATGATTCTGAATTCTAGGTCCAACATTGTACTAATGTCCATATTGAGTAGGTCCCTGGCAGATGGTACTACCTCTTGTTCTTTTTGTTGAGGTGATTTTTTTCATCTTGTCATTTTGTCCAGAGGAGAATAGATGAATGAGAGAACAGAATGCTAACAGGTAACAACGTCCCCAGGAAATATACTCTAAACAATTCAGAAAAGACCTGAAAGCAGGGGAAAATAAAGGGAAAGAGAGAAAAAAGAAAGAGAAAAAAAAAAAGAAAAAGAAAAAGATAAAAACAAACAAAAACAGAACAAAACAAAACATAAAAAGGATATGATCAAATATGATAAGGCTAGTGCATAGATCAGTGCCACACACTAGATTTTGGGTGTATTTTGGTCTGTTAGAAGAAAGTGCCTCCTAATATTGTAAAGAAAGAAAGACTTATATATGTATAAAATAAGGGTTGACATGATGAAGGATTGGAATATGACTGTAAAGATGAAAATTATAAAAAATTTTAAAAAAGGAATTGCTAAGGTGCTCGAAAAAAGAAAGAAGAGGATTAAAAAAAAAGAAAGAAACAAACAAAAAAAGGGGAGAGAATGTGATTAGGCAGGAGACTAGAACAAAGCTATACACTAGAAAATTAGGGTATATTTTGATATTTTAGAAGTAACTGTGTCTCAAAATTCTAAAGAGAGAACAACTTATATATATATATATATGCCAAAAATAAGGGGGTCTACTATGAAAGGATAGAATATGACTCTAAAAATGAAAAATAAAAATGTTTTTGTTTAAAAAAAGGATTGATAAGATGTTGGTTGAAAATGGAAAAAGAAAAATTAAAAAAAAAATAGTTAAAAAAATTAACTTTGAAAGACTAATGAATCATGGTAAAAAAGCCATGAATTCTATGGGCAGTATTCCCCTAGCGCTGGAGTTCTGCCATTCTCGTTGATCGGTAAACTTGGTCTTGGCTGGCTGTTCCTGCCGATCTTCTGGGGGAGGGGCCTGTTGCTGTGGTTTCCAAATGTCTTTGCCGGAGGCGGAATTGCCCCGCCCTTGTCGGTCCAGGCTAAGTAAGCTGCTCGGGTTTGCTCTTGGGAGGTTTTGTTTCCTGCAAGCTTTCTGCACAGCTTTGGAGGACAAGAGTGAAAATGTCGGCCTCCCAATCTCCGCCCCAGAGGAGCCGAGAACTCGGGCCCCTGCTCCTCAGTGCGTTCCCAGAGAAAAGCAGTCAATCACTCCTGTCTCCCCGGTCTCCAGCCGCACTCCATGCTCACCTGGCCTGTGACCGAGTGTTTCTCTCTCTGGCACCCGATCCCGTGTGGAGTCTCCAAACCCAGCAGATCCCTGTGCTACACTCCCGCGCCACTTCTCCCAGGGGAGAAAGGGGAGTCTCCCTGGATCTGCCACTTGTTGGGTCCCTGCTGGAGGAGCAATGGCCCGACTGTGCTACAGATCAAGGTTTATTGTAACCCCGAGCTGAGAGCCCACGCTTCATCTCCATCTCTGTAGCCTGCTTCCCCAATCCGATACCCGGGAGCTCTGCTGCACTCAGGCACCCCCTGGTCTTTCTGTGACCCTGAGGGTCCTGAGACCACACTGTCCCGTGAGGGTGCCACCCCCCGTTTAGCCAGTGGAGCAACGTCCCTCAGAGGAGCCGACTTCTAAAAGTTCCGATTTTGTGCTCCGCGGCTCTATCACTTGCCAGAAGCGGCCAACGGAGGCCCCCTCTCCCGCCGTCTATCCTCCCGAATATCGCCTCGGATTCACTTCTCTGCACGTCGTACCTTCCAGAAAGTGGTCGCTTTTCTGTTCAGAGAGTTGTTGCTATTCTTTCCTTCGATCTCCTGTTGGTTTCATAGGTGTTCAGAATGGTTTGATCCCTATTCAGCTGAATTCCTGAGACCTGATGAAATCCAGGTCTCCTACTCCTCCGCCATCTTGCTCTGCCTTAGAGTGACAATATTTTTCAAATACAAATTCAAATATAGTTTGACAAAGGGTTTTTGCACCATTTACAAGTGTGAAGAACCATCTAATAAGAGTAGTTATGGCACCATTATATTGACATATCTGGGCCAATTTGATGATTTGGAAGGACAGTGACACGGAATATATGTAATTAGAACTGTTATGGAAAATCTGAGACAGATGGTTTTCATCTAGTCAGAACCCAACAGAAAAAAGTCATTGGGAGTTTGGTGTGTCTATTTTTAAAAAGTTACTAGTGAATGATATATCAGTAGTATTAACAATTAAATTATATATACATATATTTATTTGATATCTAGATTGTTTTATGTAAAGTAGCAAATCCTTATTAAAAACATTTTGGAAATTTCTTAAGTAGTAGTAGTCATGGTTTTAAAATTATTAAGAAAGTCATTTCATGGAAATAATTAAAGTAAAACTTAATATTGAGTTTCCTTAGCAATAGAACATTTAGATGGAGTCACACTAAATATTCCCCTGTCTCTGGCAGCCATCTCCTTAATGACATTTGTCAGCACATGTTACATGCTAAAATTGTTTATGATATTTTGTTACTGCTGAGTTTGATTTAATTATATTGGGGCTTAAATGAAAAGGAGTTATAAATTGAGAGGCTTTACAAACACTTTGTTATATAACAGTTCTGTGGAAGGTCATCCAAACTTTTCCCTTATCTCTGAGTATGCCCCTACCCACTTCCCCACTTCAAAAACCAGACATGGAATAGTATCGTCCAATTTCTTTTAAGTCCTAGCTGCAGAGACGACAATGGGCTGCACTCAAAAATACCCTCCTGGGACTTACAGATACCTTGTGTCCTCTACATCTTTGAGGGGTGAATACATCTTTTGAGAATATTTTCAATTAGAACTCAGACACTTCTTGATGGAGTTCTTCGCCCATTTGGGAAATCACTTCTCTGGTGGGTGATGTGACTTCTGATAGAGGCCGAGTCATAGGTTTTCTCAACCACTTTATTATTATTATTTTTTAATGTACAGAATTCTAATTGGTTACCTCTCCTAAAACTCAGGATTAGCCTAATACTCCCTGAATGTGCTCCAGAGGTCTGGATTTGGGGGTTGAATTTTTCACATTGAGTTTAGTGGTTTGTGTGAGGGTACAGGCAGTGTGGTCAGCACTAGGAGGTTGCCTTTGTCAGCCCAACCTCTCCTTTCTGTGCCACCTGCATCCCCGGGGTGGGGCTCTCACTCCAACTGCCAGGCACTCCATGTCCTCCTGCTTTCACACCCACCCCCCTGTCTTCTCAATATACAGATGGATCATCAGATTTTATATTCCAGCCTTCCTAAGGCATTTGAGAACAGCAGAATGCTAAGTTTTAAAAAAAATTCATCTTTTTATTGATGAATTAGGTAAATTATGATGACACGTGGCAGTATGTTCCTTAGATATTAAAATCACATTTACAAAGTATTTTGATGTTTTTCCATATAAAACTACTAAACATTTTAAACTTGTAGAATTTTAATGGCCAAATATGCTTATGTCCTATGTTGAGCAAATGCAGTAGTATGATGTAAAGTATAGTATGATGAAAACTAAAACATCACAGAAAAAGACTAAAAGTAAATAGTTGCCTTTGTGTCACAGGATTATGCTGTATAATTATTGAACTGTCTCTCTGTTATCTTTGCTGTGAGGAAAAGAAAATATTAGTGTACAAAGAAGAAAGGAATGAATTGCCAATGGGAGATTTTTAACAAGCAGTTTGTGCTTGTGTGTGTGTATACCTCTCTGGATATCTTTATCAACTTCTACCTACATTGCTGTTTGATGGGAATAGTGTGCAAGTCTCCCAAGCCATGCCTGGGGAGGGCTTTCCTCCACAAGGCTGCCTCTGAATGAGACACTTGGAGATTTCGACCTGGATTTATGTAAGTCTTACCTAATACATCCACATCTTTGGATTTCCGCTCCCCAGCATCCTCTCTATTGCTGAGGTATGCAGTTTCTGGCCCTATCATCTCTTAGTATAGAGGAAAAACCTTTGGCATCGCATCAGCTTCAGTTGTGGTTGACTCCACAAACTGCTAGCTGTGTGACCCTGGGCTCTCTACCTCGGTCAGTAAACCACAGCTTCCTCATCTGTAAAGTATAATGAATGCTCCCTTGTTCTATTAGGATAAAAATGAGGAAAACCATGTTAAAAACAAAAAACAAAAAAACACCTTAGCATTGGTTCTAGGGATAGTTAACTTTATTTCTCCTGACTCATTGTTGTTCCATGTTTTCAAGACTAAGCATCCCGGTGGTGCGGATTTTATCAAGAGTGGAATTTACCTGTCATTTCTTAGAATGAGGTGGTTGCATTTTTTTTTTTTTTGAGTCTCTTTGTCTTCATTACTTCTTCTCTAAACATGCCTGAAACCTTGAATAAACAAAGTCCTGGCTTCATTCTATTAAGCCATGGTTTTGCTCAAGATAGTAGTGGGGTTTTCCTTCCCAAGTTAATAGAATAAAATTTAAACTCTGTTTTCTCCACAAAGACTAGATGAATTTTGCTAGAGGCTTTTTCCATTTCCTAATGAGACCTGAGGCGACCATGGCATATTAATAAGAATACTAAGTGTTAAAATTCATTTATTACAAAAACAAAGGTTTCATTTCCTTACCATTACCATTTTTCTTTTATAAAGAGAATTCACTTAATTCACCTAACTTCTTTCAAGAGTTGGTGCCATCTTGTTTTCAGTGCTCAGTCAAGTGTAAACCTAAGCTCTCACCTGAAGCCTCTTGCCAAGTTGCTAATTTCTGTTATTCTCAACCCCCATATTGACAGCACCCTCAATCTCTCTCAACCCTGGCACCAAAGTTGACAAATATGCAGAAGATAACCACAGGTAAAAGGTAAACTACTCTCTCTCTTTCCAAGTAGATTTATTCCTTCATGGAAATCAATTGAGGGTAAACGTTTTTATCTTTGATACTAATGCTTCATGCTGCCTCCTGGTGGTTGAACAGGATCAGATTTTTTTTTTTTTTTTTTTTTTTTTTTTTTGCTGTCCTTTGGAAATACCACTCATGGCTCCTGTGGGCTGTGGGAGCAGGGAGTCGACAAAAGATAAGGTCTTAAATCTCTTCAAACACTCCCCATACTTGCTTTGCTGCCAAGTCATTAAGCAAGGCAAACTCCTCTCCCATATGGGCTGTTAACTTTTATTTGTTCAGTGCTGCCCTTAAACATGGGTGGCTTGAACTCTAGTTTCTTCCTGGATTGAGATGAGACTACCCAGCATCTGCTTTGATTACAGCAGGTTGTACTAGTCTGCTGGCCTGTCTTAGATGAGCCTGGGGATATAGGTTGGTTCTTCTGGCCTCATTCATTCATTTTTCTAATTCAACAAATTTATTTTGACCACCTAATATTCAACGATTCTAGGGCAGGGGATATATTACTGAATATATCAGATAAAAAAAAAACAGAAATCTTCATCTTTCTGGAGTTTATTGTCTAGAAGGAAGAGGGGTGGAGAGTCAGTGTATTGTATAAATTTCTGTATATAGTGTGTTAGAATGTAATAAGTGTTTTGAGAAAAAGAAATAAAATAGAACAGGGTAAGGAAGATGAGAAAGTTCAAGCGGAGAGGTTTACAATTTTAAATAAAGTGATCAGTGTGGCTTCTACTGAGAAGTGAAATATGAGTCAAGAGTTGAAGGAGATGATAAAGAGAGCCAAAAATCCAATTGCAGAAAGAATGTTCCAGGCCGTGTGGTAGGAAAAATCAAGACACAGTTATTAAAATATTTTTTATATTCTTGCCTTCAAAGAGCTTATAGTCTAGTATAGAAAACAGATCCAAAATAGGCAATTTCAATATACTGTGATTATTGATTAAAAAAAAAAAGAGCTAAGGATGCTATGTGACGCAAGAATGGAATGGGATCCTTATTAGGATGCTTTCAGAATGCTACAGGAACATAAAAGAGATTGGGGGAGGGTAACACTGCTCGTCATTTCTCTTTGTCAGCATTTGCTAAACATGACTGGGTAGAGTATAGGCCAATACAGAAAAAGTAAGATTTTCATGGTGGGGAAAAATGGATTCAAATTTGTTTAGGATGGTCTATAAAAAAACATCCGATTTTTACAGATTCTCTACAATAAATAGTTTATTAAAGGATCTGAGAAATTTTCAGTAATGAAATTATTTCACTTAGGTTTGTGAACTTTCCAAAACATATCGCTCAGTGGAATCCTTGGGAAAGGCTGCTCTAAATCAGGTTCCCTGTAGACAGTCAGTTGAGGTAGTGCTAGTCTGGATGTCAGGGTATCTATCCTCAGCCTCAGATAACTCAACCCAAAGTCAGACTGGACACATCCTCTCTTGAGTCCCCCTTTTTTTTTCATCCATAAAATGAGAAGTGTGTTCTAAACGGCCTTTAAAGGCCCTTATGGTTCTGATCTGATTGAGCCCATTGAACTTCTCTTCCTTGAGGCAATATGGCAGGCCCAACATAGGTTGATGTATCGTATAGCCTTTATTTTGTAAATATGTACTGGGTAGCTACTACGTGCTGTGCGCAGTTCTAGATTCTGGCCCTGCAGCAAAGAAAGGGATAGAGAAGGCCCCTTTGGGAGTGTGCAGTCTCTTAGAGAAGACAGATAATGTGTAAGCATAGGTAAGATAATTTCAGGGAGTGATAGGTACTATGGTGAGACAACAACAAACCACATGGTAGGGGGAGAGAGTAACTGAATGTACAGAGAAGAGCCACGTTAGATTGGATAGTTAGGGCAGATAACTGAGAAGTCAACATTTGAGCTGAGACTTCAACTTAAGGAGGAGCCAGTTGTGCAGTAATGTGGGGGCCATGTTCCAGGCAAGGAACTGATAGAATTAAAATTCCCGAGGCAAAAAGAGTATGACAAGTTTCAGGTTCAGAAAGAAAACATAGCTGGAAGTCTGAGAAGAAAGAGAAGGGTGTGCCAGGGATCTGTTTTCTATAGTAGTTTGGCTTTGTGGGCTATACCGTCTTTGTGGTAACCACCCTGTCACTGTATCCAAAGTAGACACAGAACTTAGCAGTGGATGTGGTTGCATTCTGATAAAATGTTATTCACAAAAACACCCTGGATTAGATCCCAGGACCATGGTTTGTAGACAGCTGGGGCAAGCCATCAGGTTTCAGGTCATAGGTAAGGACCAGGTCATGTAGAGCCTTGTTAGTCATGGGAAGGGACATCTGTTTCATTCTTAGTGCAATGAGGTTTTCAGAGTGTTCTGGCAGGGTAGTGATGTGATCGGTTTATACTGTAAAAGGCCACACAGTGTTTGGAGAATGGATTGTAGCTGCAAGAGTGCAAGCAGGAATAAAAGGCCATGTGATGGTTATAAAGGCACAATGAATGTGATCCCTGCCCTCAACAGGCTCCCCATTTATGTGGGGAGATGGGGCAGAAAGAGAACCATTTCAGCCTGTTCAAGGCTCTGAAAGTCCTGCTGAAACATAAATTCTTTCAGCTTTTTTTTAATCATAGCGCTGGTGTGTATTCTGAATCTCCAAGGAGAGGCGATAGTGTGTGTGTGTGTGTGTGTGTGTGTGTGTGTGTGTGTGTGTGTGTGTCTGTCTAATTTGCCAATTGATAAAATGTTCTTTAATTTGCGCAGAGTAGCTTCTGGGATTAGTTTTTATTACAATGGGGAATTTTACATAGAGTGAAAACTGGATATAAAAAATAAAATGCAGAGAATATTTGAATACCAGACCCAGTTTAAAGTTGAGATAATTTAACTTTGTTCTCTCTACCTACCTCTGTTTTATTCCCTCTTAATCCTACTAGTAGTCCATAGTGACACTTAGTCATTTGTTTGTTCATCCATCCATCCATCCATCCATCCATCTATCCATCCATCCACGCGTCCGTCCATCATAAGCTGTTATGCAAGGTACTGGCCAGGTCACTGGTCACACAGGAGAAAAAAAAAAAAATGACATACAGTCTTTCTTCTCCAGGAGCTTCTGGTCACAAAGAGCTGCCTTAGGAATCCATCCATAAATGGTTTCAAGGATTCTTGCGGGGGGCACTAAGCAGAAGAGAGGCTGCCTAAATCTTTGTTGATTGATGGAACAGACTTTAATGCTTAAGAAAAAGTTTGAGCCTGCATTGTCCAGTATGATAGCCGCCAGCCAAATGTGGCTATTGAGCCCTTGAAATGTGCATAGTGCAAACTGAGATGTGCTGTAAATATAAAATATACAGTGGATTTTAAAGACTATAAAAAATAATGGAACCTATTAACAATTCAACAACTTTTATTACATGATAAAATGATTGTATTTTGGATATATTAAGTGAAATGAAATGTATTATTAAAATTGATCTCAACTCTGGGGCACCTGGGTGGCTCAGTCTGCTAAGCCTCTGCCTTTGGCTTGGGTCATGATCTTGGGGTCCTGGGATGGAGCCCGTGTCAGGCTCCCTGCTCAGCCGGGAGTCTGCATCTCCCTCTCCCTCTGCTGCTCCCCCTGCTTGTGCTCTCAATCTCTCTCTCTGTCAAATAAATAAATAAAATCTTTAAAAATATTAATCTCAACTCTTTAACTTTTTGAAGTACGGCTGCTAGAAAATTTAAAATTACACACGTGGCTCACATTATGTTTCTGTCAGACAGAGCTGGTCTAGATTCATCAAGCTGGATGCCTGGTTTCACGGCTTCCCTTACCTCTTAGAATGCCAGTATGAACCAGTCGGAAGTAGACTGCCAGCATGGAAGCAGAGTAGGAAACCTTCAGCCTCAGGCCCTAGGACAACTCCGTCATACCAGGCATTCACCTCCTGAGAAAGTCCTAGGTTCCTTCTGGCTGAGATTTCCCACTTCACTCAGGGAGATGATAGAGGAGATAAAACTCTGTTTATTGAGATCAACAGCAAATGTCCTACAAATGCCTTACTTGATTTTTAATAACCTGTTGAGTACTTCTCATGCAAGGGATTTGGATAATATTTTTTTTTTGGACTTCCTTTCTGTGTGATCTCGTAGCAAGTGTATCAATTTATTTGACTCTTCATCTTGAGAAAAATAGTTCAAGTTTACCTATTCCATAAAGTCCATTCTCTCTTCTTTGGTCCCTCATAGCCATCATTCAACATATGTTAAGCACAGCTGCTATAAACAACTCTTTATAACCCAGCTTGTTATAAACTACTTTTTTGAAACAGTTCTGGTCTCACCTGCAAGAAAACTCAGTCCCATCTTGGATATTTTTGTACCTCAACCGATGGAGCAAATCCTTCCCATGCAAGACTCTCAATGAGTGTCTTGTTTCTCTTGCTTCCACTTCATTGCTGGGAGACCTGTGCCTTGTATTATGTATGAAAAATTCACAAATAAATTCCACATGGAAACAGGTTCCTGGCTTGCATACTCATCTTGGTGGTCTTTGTTTCTTTCCTCTGTGGCAGTTCAAGGTTTATTTCCTCTGCCTCTACCCACACCAAACAGCACCATGGTTCCATTCTCAAGAGTCAGATTTCAGGGCTACTCAGGCAGCCAAGGTCCTCTCAGTCTCCCTGCAGTATGCTCCAAGTACGGAAATATTTTTTCCAGGCTGATGATGTTGAATTTCCCCTCAACTAAGACTTCTGCCTCCAGCAAGAATGGTCAAGCACACTATTCAATTTTAAAGTGCTTGGGTGACATTCATATCTCCTAAGGCAGAGAATTCTAATTAGTGATTTGCCACCTCTGCTAGGTGTGTACACTTAATGGAGGCTCAGTGAGCATCTGCTGCCAAGATTAGAAGTAGAAAACTCACTAGAAATGTTGTCTGGCTCAACCTTGTTTTCTTAATTAGAAAGGAAAGCAAAACACCCCCCTTCCTTGGCTAACAAAATGGAGAATGTAGATGGGTTATAGGATTGGGAAATTGAAGATGTGATTTGTCTTTTGAGGCATATTCTTTTCCTCATCCTCATACTTCTCACTAGATGTGAGAGGCAACTGTTTACTGGCTTTGGAAGGCAAAGTGATCCCATGTCAAAAGCACAGATTTGAGAGTCAGACATGCCCCAAGTTCTGGCACCATCTCACTATCTGAATGTATTTCCAGCATCTTGGAAGTATAGGAGATAGGGGCACAGGGCTGCAGAAAAAGGTGTCCTGCTCTTGGGTTTTAATGCCTGGTGGCTGCCATCTTGAAATTCTTAATTTTATCTTTGAATTTCTGTTTAGTAAGTGAAATCTAACTGATCCCTGGAGCATGCCTCTGCTCACTGGCCTTCTCAGCTCCCACTATGTCTCACCTCCCCAGGGCACCACTTTGTTGCCTCCTCATTCCTAGTCAGTGACAGCTGCTGTCCTCAATGCTCCAGGGGCCTGGAGGTAGGTGTGGGGGAGGATTGAGTTGGAAGTACATGTCTGACATACAAACTTATGGGTTAGATGCCAGGTTCCATGAGAGTCTGTATTTGCTACCAAAGAGTACAACATTAAATACCAAATAAAATAAATACCATGACAGGTCAAGAGAGACACCACAGAAGAAAAGAAAGAGCTTTTTGATCCTGATTTTTGAAAAAGAGACCTACATTTTCATTTTGCATTGGGCCCTGCAAATTTTGTAGCTGGCTCAGGCTGTGTGAGCGTGGGGAAGGCCCTTAGCCATCCGAGCTTCTGTATCTCAGTCAGATCAGAAAAGCACTAGGACGTGTGTGTTTATGGGTATATATTTATTTAAATGAACTTATGTGTATATACATATGCAGGTGTACATATATGTATGTGAGTCATATCTACATACATGATCAAGATAAGAGCCTTTAGAGATTATCTAACTTCTTTCCACAGTAGTGGTACCCCTTTACCAGCAGGGCAGGATGTGGGCATCAGAACCCCGGGTTTTCTGAAGCTGTCACTGTAGAAGATGGTAGAAATGGACCACTCGCCTCGTTAGGAGATATAGGAGGAGATGTCACCTCGTTAAAGGAGCACAGTCATTATCATGCATTGATTCAGTGGAGCAAGGGAGCTGGTGACCACATTCACTGACCTCTCTTTTCCCCTGTCCTCTCTCCTGCTGGTGTCTTCCTCTAGCAGAAATGGCCCAGAAACCACCCTGCAGGGATCACCATTGATATGGTCCATAGCGACCAGCCTCCCAGAGCCAGAGCAGGGTGGCAAGGGGGCGATAGGGGGCAGAGGGAGAAGAGCCAGCTTGACTTCATATGGTTGCTTTGAAGATGGCATGAGAAGCAATTTGTAAAATACTTAATGACTATAAAATAGTATTATTGAGTAGAAGCAGATATTTATTAGTAGTATATTATTTGGAAAAGCTGGAGCAAATCTGAATTTAGGTAGTGGGGTTAGTAGAGTGAACAAAACCTTGCTGACTCTTGATTCTTCATACCATCGTGCTCAGAAGTGCTGATGCTATTTTAAGGCACACACACAAAAAATTCTGGTGACATACCCTTAAATCAGTAATACAGAGACTGAGGGCATGGGGCCACTTGGGTTCTAATCTTGCTCCTGACATATTTCTGTAGAATAATTGAGCAAGTCACTTACTTCCTCTAGCTCTCCCCTTATTCATCTTTGAAATCTGATGACAACTAATGCACTAATTGTGGGGCTCAGTGAGATAGCAAGAAACTGCTTTTATACACATGCCCATCTCCCTGGAACAGGCCTGGAGATCTAGGTTGATGAGTCTCTGAAGCAGAGAGTTGTTTTTAATTATCTTCTACTTTACTTCTGAGCCTGCTTTTCTAGTAATGTTGAAAACACATAGAATTGATGGCTGTGGGGTCTTTTAGCTCTGGAACCTGTGGGAAAAGTGACCCCCAACAGGTGGAATGAAATGACATCCCCTCTCTCCATGCCCAAATGTTCTATAGTACCAGTTGCTTGTAATGTGTGAAGGACAAATTGAACTCATTTCTTCTGTGGCACAAATACGAAGGCTCACTTTAAGAAAGAGGAGTTGCAATGAAAAACACCTTGTTTAATTTTTAAAATACTCTGATGTGGCTTTAAAAGGGCGACAATACAACCTATGAAGGAACAGAACATAAAAGTATAGAAGTATAAATCGAAGCATCTTATGTGATTTTCTTGCTAAATTAATTTTGTGTTTGTTGCTCATGTTGAAGGAGAAGGGTTAGGAATGCTTTGAGTTTTCATTTGGATCCCTGTTTTTTGGCCTCCAGGGAATTTCTACTTAGTGGTGTACACATGCATAAAAGTCCTGGGTAGATAAGGCAGAAGAAGCAAGTCACTTTTGGGGGCCCAGATCCACTTACTGACTTCTTCATCAATGACATACGGCAGGGAGGGATCCAAGGCTGGGATGAAACTCCACCTGGAGAGCCATTTGCAATGCACAAGCCCCATGTCTGGGTACTTCACATGTTAGTTTGAGAGAAAACTTACACCTTAAAGCCTCATTCTTAAGCAGACCATTAAAAATATGTGTATAAACAGGACCAGAGAGGAGAAGGATGGCTACCATGCTACTTGTCAGAACCAGCTGGACTCATTCCTGTACATGATACATAAAGGCTCTTGGAGCTAGAAGGGCCAGTTGGAGATAATACCCTGGAAAGCTCTTATTCCACACAGAAAGAAACAGCCCAGTGTGGTAGATATTCTGAAATGAGGTGGCGGGGCTCCATCCAAGTTCCTTAGCATAATACAAAAGCACCTACCTGCCCAGACTTGTTTTTAAGACACCGGTCACACCGCATTATGTATTTGCCTGGTGCCAATGTAAGTTGCTTATAAATATTAGCTCATTTAATCTTCATAAGAACTCTATGAGACATGTGTAATTATTTTACAGATGAGAAAACCGAAGCACAAAAAGATTAATGACTTTTCTCACAGCTAGCAAGACTTAGACTAGACGTCTGCTTTCAGAGTCCATACCTGTGCCCCTGGGACCTGCCGCTGTACACTTCCCTCTGTGAACCACAGGGCCTTCCTACCTCTGAGATATCATGCACAGGCTAGTCCTTCATCTTGACGCAGTCCTTGTGCCTTCCTTTGCCTGGATATCTTTGTTATTTTATCATTATTATTACCTTATTATTTTTAATAGACTTTGTTTTTTAGAGTAGTTTTAGATCCAGAGCAAAACTGAGTAGAATACTGAGATTTCCCATATGTCACTTGCCCCCGCCCCATGCAGAACCTCGTCCATTATCAATGTCACCCACCAAAGTGATACATTTGTTATAACTGATGAACCTTCGTTGACATATCATTATCATCCAAAGTCCAGAGTTTACATTAGGGTTCGCTCTTGGTGTTGTATGTTCTATGGATTTGGACAAACGTATAATGACGTGTTTCCATGATAGCATACAGAGGAGTTTCACTGCCAAAAGTCCTCTGTGCTCTGCCTGTTTATTCCTTCCTCCCCACTAACCCGTGGCAAACACTGATTTTTTTTTTGTTTTGTTTTATGGTCTCCAATATTTTCCTTTTCCAGAATGGACTACAATTAGAATCATGAGGATGTAGTCATTTCAGATTGGCTTCTTTCTCCTAATAATATACATTTAAGTTTTCTCCACATATTTTCATGGCTGGATAGCTCATTTCTTTTTAGTGCTGAATAATCTTTTATTCAGTTTATATATCCATTCACTTACTGGAGGGCATCTTGGTTGCTTCTAAGTTTTGACAATTTTGAATAATGTTGCTAGATACACCTACATGCAGGTATTTGTGTACAATTTTTTTTTTTTTTGGTAAATACCCAGGAGCATGATTGCTAGATCACATGAAAAGAGTATGTTAAGTTTTAGAAGAAACTGCCAAGCTGTCTTCCAAAGTGGCAGTACCATTTTGCATTCATACCAACAATGTATGAGAGTTCCAATTTCTCAACATCCTAGCCAACATTTGGTGGTGTCAGTGTTCTGGATTTTGTCCATTCTAATAAGTGCAGTGATATATTATTATTGGTTTAATTTGTAATTTCCTGATGAAATATGATACGGGGAATCTTTATGCGCTTCTCTGCTATATGTGTATCTTCTTTGGTGAGGTGTCTGTTAAGGTCTTTGGCCCATTTTTTTGGATTATTTATAAATATATTTAGAAATAAAACTCTAGTATTTTTATATTTACAGACATATCCTGAAAAATGTCTTCTCATTTAATATTTTCCCAGTGGAATTAGTATTTGTTTTGTTTTATTTTGTTAGTCACCATACATTACATCATTAGTTTTTGATGTAGTGTTCCATGATTCATTGTTTGCGTATAACACCCAATGCTCCATGCAGAACGTGCCCTCTTTAATACCCATCACCAGGCTAACCCATCACCCCACCCCCCTCCCCTCTAGAACCCTCAGTTTGTTTCTCAGAGTCCATAGTCTCTCATGGTTCGTTTGGCCCATTTTTTATTCAGGTTATTATTAAAATTGAAGAAGTTTTTTTATATGTTTTGGGTAAAAGCCCCTTACCAGATTTGTCTTTTCAAATATTTTCTCCCAGTCTGTGGCTTGCCTTCTGTTTAATTTTCAAGGCTCACTTCAAGTACCACACAGGATCTTCTATAAACCAAAACCTTGTCTAAATTGGTTGCCATGACACATTATATCAGATTGAAATCCCGATGAATTTGTGTTCCCCAAACAAGCTATGTCCTCCTTGAGGCCAGAAAAAAATATTTACCTTTGTGTCACTTGCATCTGACCCATGTAGACACTTGAAATGAAAGATGGTGTGGATGATCTTTCAAGTCTGGCTCTGTCTCTTGTCTACTAGAGAAATTACTTTATCTCTGAGACTCTCTTTATAATAGGGATAAACAGAGTACTTTCTTTAATATAATTATTGTGTGTCAAATTAAATGATGATTATAAATGTGTAGCCTCCAAATGTCATGTAATAGGTGCACCTCTGTTGGGTCAGGCTGGAGTCATTGTAATGAAACTTCCCCACCTCCATCTTTTCTAGGTTCCTTTACTACTGGGTCTCTTGTTCTCCACCAAAGATCTTCCCCTTCCTCTCATCACAACTGTCTCAAAATCCACCTGCTCCAAGAAGCTCTCTTCACCTAAGTAGCTTGGTTTTGTCTCTTTATCTCTATGCTAAAACACACCTTCAGTGTGTCACCATCCGTGGCACAGTCCCAACACTACCACCCCCCTTTAAAAAATTGACTGGATTTTTTTTTTCCCTCTTACGTCCTTAGTGAGACTCTACACCCTCAAATGGTCAAGACTGATTTCTAGTCCGTTACTATATTCGCAACTCCTGCAGAATGCCACGTGTTTACCAGATAGTAAATACTTCCAGAACTAAAGTTAATTGAAATGAGTTCCTTTCCCAGATGCTTTGCTGCCTCCTAGTGTTGTGGCCAGGCTCCAGGCTGAGAGGTTTCCTCTGAGCTCCAAGCTCCGTCAGCACCCTCTGGATTTGATCGTTGTTGTAGACTGCGGACTGAGACAGCTGACTGGTGCTGGGCACGGCTTCCTTCAGACTGCTACTCTCCCACCAAGAAGGGCACTGTCATCCTGCATCCTAGAGTGGGTCCCTTAAGGCTGACCCTTTTGCTTTTCCCTGTGCTATTTGTGGGACTTCTGTGGAGTTTTCAGGGACTTCCTTTCCTTCCTTGAATACCTCCCTCCTTCCCTCTCAGCCAGTCCTGGACCTGATAGTCCTTTGGAGGCTTTTATTTATTCTTTGATCTTCAGGTTCCAGTGCAGCACATGTTAATGCTCAGATACTGTTAGGAAGAATAAAGTCTTTGCTTCCCCTTTCCGCATTATCCAGATTAGAAATACATTCCTGATCCTGCCAAGAGAGATTTGAAGGGCACCTGCTCTCAGAGAAGGCAAGATGAGGGTCACTTCATTGAGAAATAAAGCACAAGAAAGGGGGAACCTGTGTAGTTTATAGATTTGCCAGGTATCATTTTTGGCTAAGTATCCATAGAGATAACAGTGGAAAGAACACAGGTTTTGGAGCAAACACTGGGTTCAAATAACAGCTTCTTTAATCTTTAGCTCTGTGCATGTCTAAATGTCCCAGAACCTCAGTTTTGTTGCCAGTATGGGGAGGAGGCAGCAATGCATAGCTCCGAGGGTGTTATGAAAACTGAATGAGAAAATTTATGCAAAAGTAAGTAATAACGCATCAAGACATTCTTGTTCTTTAAATGCGAAGAGTGTTGCTTTTGTGGGAGTAGAATGCATGGACTCCCGTTCCAGAATTTGTTCCTATATTCTTCAGCTGCCTTGTCTGTCCCCAGAACTGAGTCTCTCCAAAGGAGGAGATAATGTCTTTACTCTTCTACTGTGGATTAGCACAGTGCCTGGCACTTACGTGCGTAACAATGTTTATTGAATGAATAAAATGCCTACAGTGAAAGATGCTGACATTTTTTGTCTTTTCACTGTACATTCTCCTAATTCTCAGAGTTTATTTTTAATATTTTAGAATTGGCAACCATTCACCCCCTCCATCTGTACCCTAATTAAATAGATAGACTTTTTCCCATGTATCACCTTTCCTTTGATTTTCTCATTCAAAGCATGATCCAGCTGTCATCTCCTCCTGCTGCTAAGACCTCTCAGCAGCTCTCAGTCAAAGCTCCCAGATGCAGCTTTCATTGTGTGTGATGTTCTTTAATTTCACTTGTCTTATCTATAATCACATCAAGCCACTTATTTATTAATAGTCTGTTTGGTGGCTTCACAGTTGGAATTACTGTACATCACGTTGCATTTCCACAAGGGCATCCTTTATTCTGGTCCGCCTGTGCATCATTTGTCTTTTCCTCTTTCCAGGCTGAGCCAGCTTCTACCACTGTACCTCCCAAATCAGCTGTTCATTCCCCCTCCACCGTCGTGGTTGTCACTGATAATTTCCACGTTAAGTCCTATAAGTGGAAATTGGATCCACAGCTGGAGTTGAGACACAGCTCCTTAGAGTTATTACCACAGTCTCTTCCTGGGTAGGTGGAAAAGTTGAAGATGATAGATTTCTAGTGCCTAGGAATTATAATGCCTTCCAACGGATGGCAACTAGTGTGGGGATTACTTCCCCCTGGGAGAGTAATATTTGCACCTTTTCACTCTGGGTCTGTATCAGGGGGATTTAAAAGAGGTGAGTGATTTTCAGTAGTTTTCTGTCATTTTATGAGAGACGAGTTAGATAAAGTGATAATGTGGGCTGGACAGCAAATGAGTTATAAATGATTGACCAGCCATCTAGGCTGTCTGTTATCTCAGATAGAGAGAATCTTTTTTCCAGAGTAGAGAGATGTGATTTCTTAGACTCAATCAGTAGAAGTAGCGGGGGGGGGGGGGATCAAATAATAGGTTTGTTCATTCAAACAATATTTGTTTGAGGAGTCCAATATACCAAAGGTGATGCCATACCTTTGATTTATTGAGCATTAATTAATTCAACAAATATTTATAAAGTACCTAGAATTGGGGTTAAGAGATCGATAGAGCACCTAAAATCCCATCCTCATGGAACTGACCTTCTAATAAACAAGGCTGATAATAACAAGAAAACAGATAAATTAGATGATTTCCAACGTACTAGGAAAAACATAAAGCAGGGAAATGTAATACCATCTTGGATTGGATGGCCAAGAAAAAATTCTTATAGGAGGGTTGATGTTTGTGAATCCATAATTGCTGAGGGACACTTAAGTAATCTGATAGATCCAAATTGGGACCAAGTCTGTCCATACCCCGGGTTCTTTTATTCCCATCCCATGCTTTTCTCTCTGACCCATTTCAGCTCCCAGTAACCACCCAGAGACCAGGAACCCCAAAGGACTTTTCTTTAAAATGTCAGCAACATCCACTGAAGCCTTAATAGAAGGTACCAGGACTTGCCCCAGATGTAGAGGGTGCTAAGAGTTGAACTCTGAGCTCAAGGGGAACTGGGTTCTGGTCTGACCCACCACCAAGGCTGAATCATCTTGGGCACGTTTGGTCCCCTTTCTGGTCCTTAGCTCCTCATTCATGGAGTCAGTTGGGTGAGATACTCTATGTAAGCTCCATATGGAGGAGGCCAAATACAATCTCAAACAAATAGTCTATGTGAGAAGAAAAAAGGAGCAAAAGTTGGCATGAAGGATCAGAATGAGGCTCTCAGTGCTGCACCAGTCCCTTCAGCTTCCTCAGTGGATATGACCTGGTGGGTACAGAGAGGAACCACTTCTTATACAGTATAGTATACTACTATCAAATAAGTATTGTGATGGCATATCTTCAAATTACCTCCCTTCTTGTCCACGTCATGACTTTAACAACTGCCCCCCAGCACACCAACACACACGCCCTATCATTACCTTGACTCTTAAAGGTTTTAAATCTACCTTATGGGTTGGATATCTCGTGACCTCTTGGATATAGGAGCATTCACATAAGCTTGCTTTTTCTGATTTATCTCTTTTCTGTCACTCTCAGGTAAAAAGCAGTACAGGTAGGAAAAAGGACTCAAAGAGGTGAATATTAATAAAGAGAGGAGATGAGGTAGAGGGAGCACAACTGGTGTCCATGGGCCACTGCCCCTAGCCAGGGAGTCAATAAACATGATGGATCTGGCTATCACAGCTGAGAAAAATGGAGGGAAAAGTGCCAGTGACAAGTTCAGTCATTATCAGTATTTCCTGGGATTGGTCCTGATGCAGAACAGAGACTCTCAGATAATTTTCTACCTCATCTGGAACATAGTATACAGTGTATATGCTATCATGTATGCACCTAGAGTATAGTAGCAGTGTGTTTTTCTATGTGGAGAGGACTCCAGCTCTGGACTGTCCAAAGTAGCTCTCACTGGACATAACAGCTTCCCTGGGTTGGGTCAGAAATCAAGATTGGTCAGGCTGAAAGCATTACATACCAAGCACTATTCTCAGCGGTGAACAAGACCAGCAAAAATCTCTGCCTTCAAGGGGCTTAAATTGTAGTGGGGGAGACAGGAAACAGGCAAACAGATGAAAGCAAATAGATGATCTCAGATATATTGATGAGTACCCTGAAGGATATGAAATAGATAATTGATATCTGTGTTGCTTTCGACCTCTGAGGGGTAGACTATTGAGTTCATTCATTCAGCGCAGATTATTAAATACCTCCTGTGCTCCAGACCCTTATCTAGTATGAAGGGATTTATCAGTGAATAGATTAAACATCCTCATACTCAGAGAGCCTTCTTCTAGCAAGGAGAGACAAGGAAAAAATAAGTTCAAAGTATAATTATTATAAATAGGAATATAAATGTTTAATGATTTATAGAATTGATATATAAGTACATTATAATTATTCGTATTGTTTTATTATACAGTAAACTTTGTGAATAAGCTCAGGTGTAACTCGAATGTTGAGAGAGCAGAGCCACCTGTGGATTTGGGAGCAGTGCATCCCAAGGAGAAGGGGTGGAAGCATGAAGCTCTGAGATGGGATGGCATCCTCAAGCCACAGGAGATGCCTTGTATGACTGGATCACAGGGAAGCATGGATGGAATAGGAGGTTTCGGATAGAAAGTGGGTCAGTTCCAGGGGAAAAGAGGGAAAAGTTTGAAGGCGGGGGAGGACAGGGGTGAGATCTGACTCAGGGTTTAGAAAATTCTCTTTGGTAGCTATTGGAGCATCTACTTGGGGTGAGAAGAGAGTCAGGAAGTTTGCTTAGGAGGCTGCTGCAAAAATCTAGGGGAGAGATGGTGGCTTGGGCTAGGGTTTGGTGGAGAAATGGTAAGAAATATACACATGATGCAGAGCTGTGTGTCTATCTTTACTGTATGTATGATGGGTATGTATTGTATATGTACAGTGTCAGACCTGACAGCATCATAGGCTGGGAAGAAAATAAATAAAGTTCTTCCCTGGGTTTGGCCTAAAGAGTTGGGTGGATGTTGGTGCCACTTACTGAGAAGGAGAATTTGTGGGTGATGAGGAGCAAAGTTAGTGGGGACAGATTAATAGTTCAGTGTATCAGCCTTTTAAAAAGTTTGTCTTTTACAATGTATGGGTGAGGGTGTGAAGGACGTAGATAGAAGACTAGACTTTTGAGGAGAGGGGCTGGCATCTGGGAAGCATCAGTGTCAAGATGGTACTTCCCAGGGAAAGGATGAGCCCAACTAAATGAAGTATAAATAGAGAAGAGAAGGGGTTTAAGGACCTAACTCTGAGACATTTTAGGATCTGGAGGTTAAATAGATGAGTCCAAGCAAGGAAGAATGAGAAGGAGTGGCTTTTGAGATAGGAGGAAAACTGAGTGGGTATCATATAGGAACATTCTAGATCTGTGTTAAGCGATGCTGAGAATTTAAGAGGACAGAGAAGTAAGTACTTTTCTTGAGCAGAGTTATGGTTATCGGTGACTTTAAAGAGTCTGTGAGGGGGACAAAAACCAACTGGAGTGAGTTGAGGAGGAAAAATGGAAATAAGAGGGTGTCAACAGATGGTATAAAAAAGTTTTTTTTTTCACTTTTTTAAAAAGAATTTTGCTGAGAAGTAGAAGAGCTATTTATTGGACCGCTACCCAAGGTCTAGAATTAAAATAGACTCTGAGGGATATGAAATGGTGACACAAGGGGAGGCTGAATTCTGAAGCTTTTTCTTCTCTCACTGGAGCTGGTCCCTACATTCGTCTGCAACACAATTTCTTTAGAAAGAAGAGTGGGGAAGGTTCCTTCAGAATGCTGATGGGCTCAGTTTTCCTGGCTTGTCTTCTACTGAGAGCTAGTGAGCAAGATGGTTGCTCCCCAAGTAAAAGCTCGTTTTCTTGACAGTGGGGCTTCTCTGCAGCCTTATAAAATAGAAGGTAGACAGAATATATTAAAAAACAAGGCATTTAATAAAGTGTCTTAATTGTGACTTGGGACATGGAAGAGGCAAACTGAAAGGAGTGGATATTAATTTAACACAGACATCTCTCCATAAAAATGATTCCAAGAGGCTGCAGATCCAGAGTCTGCCCATCAGATTCTCATCCCTTCTCCTATTTAACAAGTCGGCAAGGAGGATCTAGCTTGTATATTCAGCTATTAACAATGGGTGTGCACTTCATACACTTTAGTCTGGGAGGGAGTTAGGGATAGAGAACTAGTGGTCAGCCTTCGGTGAGTTGAAATGTATAACTATGCGGAGAAAGCACATTATCATGCAAGTATATAGCAACTGTACCTTATTTCTAGAGGTTTGGTCTTAAATTGTCCGAAAAACTGAAAGGAAAGAGTGTGGATAATTGACAAGTGTTGATCAGTTTGGGACTCCTTCAGACCACAGTTCTTATAGTCCTCTAACTGGAACTTTTTCCCCAGGTTGAATATTCTCATGGAGTTCTTCACATGGGATGCAATTTTGATCTTGATTACAGTCTTGAATTCTATTCCCAAATGTCCATTCTTCTCCCTCTGACTATCCCTCAGCACCTGATCTTATTACAGGTAGAGAACCTCTTTCTTAACAATCCCTTCCATACTCCAGTTGGTGAATTAAAACATCATGAGCATGACTGGTCATGAAAGATTTGGGAACCACTTGCTATTCAGGAGAAGCTCAGAGAATAGTAAACTCCTCCATGCAGTATTTGTTGACCTCCCAAACTGATAGCTGATATAAAGGCAGAACGGTATAAAGCATGTTCAGCTCACCTTTTGATTGGCTGGGAGGCCTCTGGAAGTCTTCTAACTGAGCAGTAGATTCACTTTAAGTCAACCAAAAATAATTAAAAGAATTCACAACTATCTCCTGCCCCAATTTTGTACCAGATAAGTTTACCCTCTTTCTGGCCTCAGACACATGAAACTTTTATTTGGTCTCAGGGCCT
Source organism: Callorhinus ursinus (assembly GCF_003265705.2). Classification (NCBI taxonomy): domain Eukaryota; kingdom Metazoa; phylum Chordata; class Mammalia; order Carnivora; family Otariidae; genus Callorhinus; species Callorhinus ursinus. The sequence continues at coordinate 95,342,466 of NW_027397064.1, forward strand.
TTGCATTTTTTGTTCCCTCTACTCAAATGCTTTTCTTTAAGCCCTCTATATAGTTGGTGTTTTCTCATCTGCTGGCATCAATTTAAATCTCTGCTCAGAGAAATGGTCTCTGGTCAGTTTAAAACATGCCACTTTGATTTCCTTTATAACATCTGTTTCAATGGTTTTATTTCCTTGTTCATTTCTCATTCTCTCCCATCAGAATATAAGCTCTTTCAGAGCAGGAATTTTCATCCTTCCTGCTGTATGCTCAGTGCCCAGCACAATGCTGGACACATGGTTGGTGCTCAGTAAATATTTGTCAAACAGAATGGCAAATGTGAGCTCTGTGGAGAACATTACATGTTCAGAGATACGTTTCAGGGATTTCTACTGACTTTCTTAACACCTCCTCCCACGCCATAACCTCCTACCATGCCAAAACCACATGTTCTTCCTGCCGCACATGCTCTTCAAGTAACAGATCATAAATATCTGTGAAATCAGTGAGTGATTAAAAATTAATTTGAGTCAGGTAATTCAATATAGTCATAAGCGCATCTTGTGTCCAAAAAATAAACCTATTCCCATGGACACAGCTGAGTGTGGTAAGCAGAATAATGTCACCTCCTCCAAAGATGTCCAGGCCTGCATGCCTGGAAGCTGTGTAGGTTACTTTCATGACAGAAGGGACTTTGCAGATGTGATTAAGGTAAGGGCCTTGACATGGGGAGATTATCCTAAATTTTACAGCTGGGCCTGATACTATCACAAAAGGAATGAGGGAAGCAGGAAGGTCAGAGAGAGAGGAGGTGGGATAACAGAAGCAAAGGCTGGGATGATGCAGTTGCTGGTTGGGCGGCACAATCTGGGGAATGTGGTAGCCTCTGGAAATTGGAAAAGGCAAGAAAACGAATTCTCCCTTAAAGCTTCCATGAGGAATACAAGTTACCAACACTTTGATCTTAGCCCAGCGAAATCCATTTTGGACTTCTGCCCACCAGAACCATGAGATGATAAATGTGTGTTACTTTAAGCCACTAAGTGTGTGATAATTATGTAGTTCCTCACCTCAAACCCACTCTCTCTTCATCCCCTGTTCCCTGTTAGGGAGGTTCCCTAATTTACACTGAGGGCGTGTCAAGAACGGAAGTTCTGGATTGTGGGATTATTTTACCAATCTGAATGGATTGTGAGGAAGTAGATCAGAAGTTTGTGGAAGATCATCGGTGACCCGAATTGGTAATGAGAGGGGATAAGGCCTAGGGAGTGGTGGGATGTCATTCTTCTTCCATTTTGTTGAAGAATAAACTCCTGTTCCTGGAAACTGACAGATATCATCACAGATTATAAAAAGAAAGAAGAAGGAAGGAAGGAAGGAAGGAAAGAAGGAAGGAAGGAAGGAAGGAAGCCATGAAGGAAAGAAGGAAGAAGAAAATTGTGACTATACTATGTCCCTCTCTGATATGTATCCTTCCTTGGCCTCTCCAAGACTGGACTTAATTCATGTGCCACATGGAAATGCTGTGGAATGCTTTCTCTAAGTTGTCTTTTAAAACAGACCTTATTTGATTCTGTAATCATGGGTTTTCTTTTTAGGATGAACCTTTGTCCCAGTAATTTAGAAAATTATGCAATTGACTTTAGAAGTCATATAATCAGGGTTGTGATGGACATTATGAAAAAGCTGTTACTGGTGAAAACGGAATGTATTGTGGAAGTTGTAAGGAAGAGGAAGACAGTGAAATAGGAGGAGCATGTACAGATGAATTCAAGATTTTGCATACATAATGAGAGGATATAGTAATAGTAACAGAAAAAGCACAAACCTTGGAGTGAGAGGAATCATCTAGAACATGCATTAATAAACTATGGCCCTCCAGCCATCAATAAAGCTTTATGAAAACACAGCCTGTATACTCATTTATATATTGTCTGTGACTATTTTTCTGCTTCAATGGCAGAGTTGGACAGCTGTGACAGACTGTGTGGCCCGTAATGCCTGAAATGTTTACTTTCTGCCCCTTTACAGAAATTTTTGCGAACACATTACCTAGAAGAATGTAATACACATTTGTCAGCGTGGCATAGTGTAAATATGAAAACCCGTCATAACTGTACCACTTACTAAGTCTGGGCCCATGGGTTGGTCCATCAATCCCTCTGAGCTTTAGTTCCTCATCAATAAAATAAGATTAATAATTCTATCAAAATGTAAGTTCCACCAGGGCAAGGATTTCCTCTTTTTACTCTTGTACTCTGGTATCTAACACATTGCTGGTGTTTGTAGGCATTCAATAGATTCTTCTCAAAGAAATTATGATCTATGTCATAGGATTGTTGTGAAGAATATAAATAATATGTGTAAATAATTTACCATAATTCCTAGTATATAGTGAGCTGGAAAGAACTGGCACAAAGTATTTAGATATACATGTTGAGAATATTCGGGTAGCAACATACAGTAGCAGTTGAATATGTGGGAACTCAAGAGGTGGGGTGAGGCTCCCTGCAGTGATGTTCCTGTGATCTCTCACCTGTTCTGTTTCTCTCTACCACCTCTCGCTAGCAAGCCTCAGTCCTCAGATAGCAAAGCATTACTGAGTATGTTTTATTTTACTAGGTTACTGAGACAAGGTAATTAAAGGATACAGAAATCCTCCAAGGCTTCCAAAAGAAAAAGAGTATAGCTGATCATGTGCTAATGCCAGTCCTCTATGGTGCCTCAAATAAATGTGTTTAGTGTTGGAGGTGTTTGATTAATCATATTTAACTACTTAACCTCACTGACTCTTTGGTGTGACTCAGGTCATGATACCATTCACCAGCACCCCCACCCTTTTCTTCTGAACATTTGCAGTCTCATAGTTCCCCAGCAGGGAATCCTAAGGAGGTCCTGGGGAGATCTGCAGAACCCCCTTTCTTCTGCCTTGGAGTTTCCACCTGTCTAGACCAGCTCTGTCTGCTCTTCTGGGTCTCAAGTATTTCCTTACCAGCCCCATGGGATCTGCCTCCCTACTGCCTCCTAAGCCCCTGCCCCCAGCCACATTCCTGGCCTCTGGAATTATTATTATTATTTTTTATGGCCTCTGGAATTAGATTCCAAAATCAGGTGGCTACAGGAAATCTTAGCTCTCTTGTTGTCCACATGCCACTGCAACAAGAAGGAGGACTTTTTTATTTGTTTGTTTGTTTTAAGGAGAGAAAGGGTAGATGTCTTTCTCCAAAGTAAAACACAAGCACACACACCCCCACCTTTTTTCTGTAGATATGTCATTCCTTGAGCACCCATTTCTCACTTTTGAGACTATTCCTCCTCACTTCCAATTAGAGAGAAGGAGCTTTCCAGTTTGCTTTTAGAGAAGAAATAAATATCCTCCTTTAGCATCTATTTATCACTTGTGAGACAGGTTTTTTTTTTTTTTTCTAATTAGAAGGAAGGAACTTCTAAGTCTATTTTAGAGGAGAAATATATATTCTCCTTCCCAAAATGCATTTTCAGCCAAAATATGCCAGCTGGGGGAAAGTTAGAAATTTTACTAGGTTTATCTTTATAAACTATCTAAGCTTCACCTGTTATAAATGGCCTCTGACATAAACCATTCTAGAAATTTCTGAGACCACATTGAATCAAGACTTTTTGACTACAGACTTAAACCTATTTCATCACATGTGTATTAAAGACAGAGAGCTAAAAGATGTTTAAGAGCACAAAACTTGTTTAACCTAGCAAGTAAATAATCTCAACTAGCAGAAGACAAAGTGTTAGGCTTGAGAAAAGAAATATACTCCACTCCTTGGGCTCTACTTTATTGCATGATGAGACTCAGCACTGGGTTGGCTTGGAAATTCGGTTATTAATGGACTTGACTAGCATTACAGGCACATGGTTAAGAGCGAGTCAGCTGAAAATTAGAGGACAGTCTGTTTGAGATTCAGAGAAAACAAACGAATCTCACCTTCCACTTTAACTTGCCTTTTCTATTTTGGAAGTAGCAGCCTCTAACTGTCTATGCTTTCACCAAGAACATTTACTATTACTTGCATGTGTCCCTTCAATTCCAATCTGTTCTGAAAGCATCTTCTCTTCACCAGTCTGCTTTAGTAAATATTTATACCCAGTCATCTCAAGTCCATTGGACTCCATCACATGTGTGTTTCAATTATTTAAAATCAGGATAGCATCTCCTGGGCAGCTAATGAAGTCTCAATAGATATACATTATTGAAGCATATTGTTATTTATTCACCTAATAAATCAAGCCTATTGGGGAGAGTAGGTGCAATTCAGGCACTAGAAATGAGGAATAATGATGACATAGATCATTTCTGAATCACTCTAGCCCATTTTACAGCCTGCAAAATACACTGAATTCCATAAAAGTGACAAATGACACAATATTGTAATAAATAGCTGTAGCTTGTGCATTGTGTATTGGAGCTTAGATTCATATGGAAACTCTTTGTCAAAAGGGTGGATGATGAATTAAGTATTGAAATCATACTCTGTAAAAAGGAATTATATGTTTTCCATTTTTCTTGATTTATTGTATGGCATCATGTGCTTAAGTATATGTAACCTTTCCAAATTGATTTGATTTAATATTAAGGAAAAATTGTTACAAAGGAAAATTTGGTATGTTTGGAATTCTTTTTTTTATTTCCCTGCTATATTTTTATAAGACTTTTAAATACTCCATGGATGCTTAATCATACTAAAATTTTTTGAGTTGAATTCCTGGAACTATGCGATAACATTTACAGGGCTCGTTAAAAATGAAACTGTTGTATCACAATTAATATTACTGTTTCTCATTCAAATTCTAATGTTTGCATATTAAAATATAGAAAAATTTCAATTAAACATTAAATATAAATTAACAGAGCCACTCTGATCTGAAGGGTGAATTTAGACTTCCAAAATTATGGATTGAAGAGTGAATATGCTTTGAATTTATCCAAATTTCTGGAAATTTAAGTGAAGGATCTACCACTGTCTTTATTATTGGAAAACAGTAATTAGAGGAATAAGCAAATACCAACAGTATTATATTGATCCCTGCTATTTCTCCCCCACCTTAGCAACATGGCAACAAGATGATTAAGAAGAGGAGCAACCCCAACTTTTACTTCATTGCTTCCCGAGGAGGTTGTTTTTTCCCTAGTCATAGAGCACTGACTTTATTTATCTGTGTTTTGTCTTAAGTTTACTTTGTGGCACACTTCAGAAGACCAGAATCTAAACAAGCTAGTCTGAACATTAGCTTGAAAGTCAGGGGGAACAAAGTGAAGTAATGAAACATGTCTGGGGGACTCTCTCTACTTTCGCTGGTGCCTATCTGACATTACACCTCTGTCTGCCCTCTGCTTGTAAGCCTTTGCTTTGCTATATTCTTTTTTTTTTTTTTTTTTTTTTTGCTATATTCTTAAAGCCTTACTCAGTTTGCTAACTGGTGGGACAGAGCTTTCAGTGGGATCTGCAGTGAATGGAAGGGCAACTGGGTTTGAAATACAGAGACCTGAGGTTTGCCACTTTCTCCTACGACCCCAGGCAATTTACTTTGTACTGCAGTTTTTCCAAATGTGTAAATGGAGCCAGTACTGCTTCTGTGAGGATTAGTGGGATACTCCCTGTAAAGTTTACCACACAGCTTTGAAGTGATAGTCTACTGTGAAGTGTTTAACACTCTTTACCTCTTATTTCCCCAGCTAAAAGTGTAAATTTTCTGGTTTGAATTCCATCAATAGGCACTATACTTTGGGCCCCTTCTCTAGACTATATAGGCTACATTATATACCATATTTTTTAAAATTCTCCCAGTAGCAGGAAGGTAAATATATTCTCTTTATTTAACTGATGAAGAAAGTTGCCCACAGAGAAGTTAAGGGGTCTCCAAGGTCGCGGAGAGAGTAGCAGTGTGGCACTCAAGCCCAGGATGGTCTGATAGCAAAGCGCCTACTCTTGCCACTTACACCATATTGATCCTCACTAATGACTATTACTTATTTAGAAACTGCACATTATACAACATGAAGTACTTAGCATAGTGCATGCCCTCATAGGAGTTTTAAATGAATGAATCAATAATTGAGGACACAGATTTTACTCTGAACATCCTGCATTCTCCCTTGGCACCAACACAGTGCCTTATACACAGTAGGCAGGAGGGAGGCAGAAAGGAAAAACAGGAGAAATTAAGTGGATGAATAAAGCACGGTCATGGTGGAAAAATGAGAAAAGACAAAGGAGGGGGAGAAAGAATTTCTCAGGAAATTCCTGTTCCATCCTGTGAAAAACTTAAACATTTTATTGCCTTCTCGCTTTGGTGAACTGCTTTTGTTGTAATGAAGAAGAGAGACAGACAGATTTTCCTTCACAAGACAATCTTGCTCTCCTTTCACCCATTAATAATTTCATTCGGTTTCAATCACTTAGAGTGGTGTGGACCAAAGATGCTCTTGTCTTCAAGGAACGTTGCAAGGGCCTGAACTGCTTCATATGAGTGATATACCCAAGTGCATCTCAAGTGTAAACCTCCTCTGAGCTCAGTAGGGCCTCATCTTGGAGTTGATAGCAAGAATGCATGTAAGTCTCAGTGTAAGGGCTCATTTGTTTTGGTGCTCCTGGCTGGATTCATGTTCTGCCAAGACAGGGGACACTGTAACTGCCTTCCTAACCATAGTGGACCAAGGAATAACGTTAGGTCTTATGTTTTCCTTTGTGTTGCAGCCACTGGTCTTCTCTTGTGATCCTCAAAATGCTTAGTATAGTATAAGACATGAAATACATCCTGAGTAAATACTTGTTTGATTGGATTGAATTGAATATGCAGGAAGCAGTGGAGTAATAACTCTGTGTTACCACAGCGCCCGCCTGATCTATTCTCTTGTTCTGTCCCCAGTACTTCGCGTCTTCTTATTGAGTCATGGTGACAAGCCACCCTCTTTGGATAGGGTTTCTTGAAATGGATTTTAGTTAAGGTTAGCGGTTAGAAAACCAACAATGTAAACACATGTCTCCTCTGTACTTAGATTATTTAGTGAGATCCACTGTGGTTCTCTGAGAGGAGTGAAAGCAGCCATGAAAGCCAGGGGGAGGAAAATGCAACAGCACACACCTACCCTGGGTATGGGGCTTGACATGATGAAAAGTGATGTGTAAAATGTCTGACCCAGACATCAGGAGGCCTTCATTTTAATCTCAGACCTGCTACCGCTAAGCTATGTGACTTCTTGGTGTATAATCTCATTTCCGTGTGCCATAAGATTCCTTATATTTAAAGCGGGTCAGGCACTGTGCTGTGTACACATGGCTCACTCAGCTTTCAGAGTGGTTACAATCATTCATGCATTCAGCAAACATGTTTGAAGTATTTTCTGGATACCAGGTACTCTCCCAGTTGCTAGGGATACAACAATGACGAAAATGGACAGAAATAAAATCTACTAGACTTTATGGTGGGAAAGGTAGACAACATGTAAGATAAAGGAATGTATCATGTTTGATAGTAATGGGTGCTAAGAAGAAAGATAAAGCAGGGATAAAGATAAAGAAAATAGTACAGGTTTTGTTACAGTTCTCAAGAGTGGGGATTCTTCCTCCTTCCCTCCCTCCCTCCCTCCCTCCCTCCCTCCCTTTCTCCCTTCTTTTCTCTCTCTCCCTTCTTCCCTCCCTTCTTTCCCTTTTTCCTTCCTCCTTTCTCTTCTCCTCTCTTTCCTTCCTCTCTTCCCTCCCCCCTTTCCTTCTTTCCTTCACTGTTTTAGAGAGCATGATGGGGAGATTATTCACCAAGAAGGTGATGTGGGCAGAAAGTCCTGAGGATGGTGATGGGGCAAGCCATCTTGGTACCTGGAGGAAGAGTATTTTAGCCAGAGGGACAAGCAAGGGCCATGGGACTAAGGCAGAACCACTGTGACAGGGCCTTATACTCCACAATGAAAGGTGAAAGTAATTTGGCATTATTACAATAAATGGAAAAATCATACTTTTAAAATGTTTTTATGTAGGAATAATTTTAGATGTACAGAATAGTTGCAGAGAGCGTACAGGGAGTTTCCACTTACTGTTAACTTGCATTACCGTAGTGCATTTGTCAAAACTAAGAAAAAAACTTTATTCTGATTCAACTAGTTTTTCTATCAATATTCTTTTTCTGTTCCAGGATCTAATCCAGAATATGACATTACATTTAGGAGAGATAACATTTTACACTCAGGTATTGAACAAATGAAATTTTAGTCCCTTGAACCATGTGGCATTTGAAAGATAGCTGTCAAACACTAGTCAGGCCACCAAGTCTTCCTTAAGTGGGTCAAACGTGGTAGAAAGAACACTGGGCAGGTGGTCTGGAGACCTGGGTTCTTGCTTCAGCCCTGCCACTAACCGTGTCTGCTTGGACAACTTTCTCTCTGGATCTGAGGCAAGTAACTCCTGTATGAAATGTAGAAATGTAGAAATCTGATTTCTAAGACCACACCAGCCTCTTAAATTGTGCTCTGGCATCATCATGGCATCAGTGTCTTCACATACAGAAACATCAAAGTCATGGGACTGATTGCCCTAGTGCCAAGCAAGGATTTGTTGCAATATCAGGCTGAGCTGTAGAGAACTTTAGAACCGCCTCTGCTCACACAATTCCATCCCATTCTCCATCCATGCCCTCTCCCATCCCCCATACTTGTTCCATTCAGTAGGCACTAATGGCGAAGAACATCAATAAAAAAGGGACTATTCTCAATATTTTGCTTGCCTTACTCCTAACACTTTTGTGAAGTACTATTTGTGCCCCTTCTTTGGTTTACCCATTAAGGTAGGCAGAATAAGGGCTCCCTAAAGATGCTTGCTCTCATCCTCAGAGCCTGTGAATACTTTACCTTCCATGGTGGAAGGGACTTTGCAGATGTGATAATAGTAAGGATCAGGAGATGGCGAGATGACCCTGCATCATCCAGGTGGGCCTGATATAATCATAAAGATCCTTGTAAATGAGAGATTAGAAGTCAGAGGGGAGAGAAGATGCTATGCTGCTGGCTTGGAGAGGCAAGAGGAGGCCACCAGCCCGGGGATGTAGGAGGTCTCAGGAACCTGGAAAAGGTAAGGAAACACATTCTTTACTGGAGCCTCTAGAAGGAATGCAGCCTCCAGACTGTAAAATTATAAGTTTGTCGTTCTTTTAAGCCACTAAATTTGTGGTAATTTATTACAGCAGCAGTAGGAAACAGTACACCCGTGGAAGTTAAAAAAAAAAAAATGTGTGCAGGATTGCATAGCTGGCAGGTGTTGCAATCTAAATTGGAACCCGGGCAGTTCATGGTCAGAACCTGCATTGACAGTTTCCAGGCTATACTGCTTCAATGTAGCAATAAAAGGGCTTTCTGGACAGGCTTCTTGTAGAGCTTTAGGAACTGCACTGAGAACACAATGTTCAGTACAGGGAAATGGTATCCAGTGTTAGTGTTACAATGAACTCAACAATACTTAAACAGTACTATTTGCTCACCACTTCTCCATCCCGGCATGCTCCCCATTTATTCCAGAACCTCCTTAAACCTGAGTCCCACACTTCCATGCTCAGTTCTGGTCAGTTTGAGTCCTAAACCAGGGCAACAAGAATGACAGTGACAACAATAACCTCAGTGCAATGGTAGAGCAACTTAGACTCTTCAAGATGGCTTAGGGACACATGATCATACTTGGTTTTGAGTCCAACACCCTTGGGAGTAAGATGGAAGGCATCACTGACCCCTCCTGTGTGTCTGTCCCTCTCTCCATCTTCATTTTTTTCTTTCTTTTGCCTTTTGCATCCTGCCTGCTCTTATATATTTGTCTATATATCACTGACTCCCTCCCCCAACCCAAGCCTTTTTCTTGCTTTTGTAGCAGGCCAGGACAAAGCTGTCACGTTCATTGCCATTTGATACATATAAAGAATTTATGTGTTTTTAATGTGAGGATATAATTTATGTTTTTACAATATAAGGATAAAAGAAGTAGAAGGTATTGTATGTTTCTTAAAACTCCACACAAACAAATAAGCACGACTGAGTTGTTTTTTTTTTTTTAACGTGGTTCAGCTACATTTTCTCATATTATGTATTTATGGTCTGGGATAGGAGAAATACCCCTAAGAAGGAAAGGATATGTGGGCATAGAGTTATTGAGGCACAGAAGCCTGGCTTAGACATGCTTTTACCATTGACTGAGAGTCTCTTAGAGTTACTGAAGATGAAAGTGTGGATTGTGGTTGCTAATTTAGCTTCTTCCCTCCTTGTTATTGGTACGAGGAGGAGGTAAGGACGGATCCTGTGAGAATGGGGAAAGGCACCCATTTTTCTGTTTGCTGTACATTTGGGCTTAAGTTGCTGCAAAGTCATTCCCTGGGTGAATTCTGGAGTAACTGTAGGTTACAAATAAATACTCCCCACTTTGCTTTCCACAGCGTCAGCATTTTTAGCCCCATAAGGGATGCTCTGAACAAGCAAATGTGATTTTAACTTAGCTCTAAAATATGTCCCTATATGTGGGAACTATTTTTAGGACGACAGCGAGGACCTGACAGACGGGTATTTGCTAGAATGCAAATTGCCTCACATCTTTTTTGACCTTGCCCCACAAAGAGACCCCATCAAGTTACCATTGTCCCCTGGGAAAACATATTTTGCATTGTACTCTACATTGTGCTCCCCTGAAAGATACTGGCCATTTTTAAGCTGTGTAATGGGGAAGACAGAGTGGGTGGCAAAACAAAGAAGTGGGGAAAGTCAAGGGCCCCACAAGGGAAAAAGAAACAAACAAACAAAAAAAAAAACCCTGCAAAATGAAACAAGAGCAAAAGAGCAAAATAGTAAAATAGAGTGATAAATAACTAAGTGTATGTAGTCATACGCTTACATCAAGCAATCGATCATCTACCATGTATCAATGATTTATCTGTCAATAATCTACCATCTACCTGCTGATTATGTATCTACGTATCTATCAGTCATGTAGGAGGCTGGAGGAAGAATGGTATATTTGAACTGAAGTGAATCAGAATAGGAAAAATAATCTTCATATTTCTTTCGTCAAACAGGGTGAATGTGCCAAGAAGGTGTAACTGGGTGTGGGAGGTTTCTCTTTACTCTTTTGACTCCCAGCCATCCCTCTCCCCTATCCTTTCTATCCTCCTCAAACCCAGGTGCTAAGCTTGAAAATAAGATCATGAAAACTATTAAAATGCTTGTGAGAAACTAGGTTTGTCACCAAAACTCTCCAGGTGCAAACAAACCCTTTCCTTATCGTAAGCTGAAAAGCAAACCGTGTGGAAGGAAGCCAGGATACCTGGGGATATAGCTTGGGTATTAGAGCTTACTCAGAGGAACTACAGGTGCTTTCTGTATCTCCAATGTCAGTCTCACTGGGGGACCCTTCAGTCCAACTAGCATACCTCTAGGTGTTCAACCATCCAACCAGATGTTTGGATATCACTCAAAAGAATCCAACACAAAACATTTTAGTGAGTGACTTTGGCAATAGGTCCACAGGAGGGAGAATGATGAGGAAAGTTGAAATCATGCTATGAAGAATAGATGAAGGAATGAGAGATATTTAGATTGGAATATGAAAGATTCTTGGGGGCTGGGATATATGAAATACAGTCAGGGCTTTCATGGACAGGAAGAACTAAATTTGTTCCATTCTCTTGTAGACTGGTGGTTCTGACACTTTTTATCAGGACTCATCTACTGGAAAACCCTTACATCCATGTAAAGGAGACTCCTAACTGGATACAGCTTAGACCAGAAAGCTTTTGGGTAATGTGTAATCTCAGCCCTTTGTGTCATCCCACCCCATTTCTCTCCCAATGGTATGATGTCATAGAGTTGGACCACACAGAGGACTGATGGAGGGTCCCAGGGGGTGGGAGATTATATCTCTATAGAAAAATGAACTTTCTATTGTTGAAAGTCCTGATAATGAATTGAGTTCCTTTGGGAGGTAGTGAGCTCTCTGTCACTCATGGTGTTCAAGCAGAAGTGTGATGACTTTCTGGTGGGAATGAGGCTATAATTTCCAAGGTTCCAGTATTTTATAATTCTTCTGGACATAAGACATGAAATATGGCTTTAAAAAGCCTTTGGATCAGTAAGTGTTCAAGAAAAATAATGGACTGGGTGATTACTATGTACAGTATGTTGTCATCTGAGAGGAAAGAGAAGCTCCATTTCAGGTTAGATACAGATTAAAGTGGGCACAGGAACAGCAAAACTATGCTGGTCATTTGGCTCAGGAAATCAACTGAATATCAGGTATACTCGCACGATCCCGAGAATGGAGAACAAGTATAGCATGATTTTTTATTTAAAAAAATTACAGGTAAAGTTTGTAATAAAAAAAAAAAAAACTTGTGCATTTTGCCCAAGAGGGAATTCATTCTATTTAAAAGCAGGCAGTGTGCCAAGCACTTTATGCACACACCAGATTTTAAAATTCTTATAACCACCCTGTGAGGTGAGTTACTCATTAAAGAGGTGACAAAGCCAGGATTCCAGCCTCAGTTGGTAGGATGCTCCTACCTCTCTTTACACTTGTGTTGATCACAGCATGTGGCACATTGTACTATTGTCATCATTTTCTTAACTCATCTCCTCCTTACTTGAGGCCAGGCATCCTTTTATGTCTCAGTATATCTCGGTATCACTAGCACCTCTCACTGGTAGTAGCCTACCATTAATGTGGTATAAATGTTTGTGAATAATTGTGTGCGAGGGGGAAGGAGCAGACACAGGAGAACTAACTTGAGAAGGCAGAAGTGAAAAGGAGATCAGAAAAATGATTTTAGTGCCAGTGACATTTATATCATCAAATGATGTAAAGATTTCTCTTTGGCTCACTGTGTGCTCTAATAGATTCACCACTAGCCACATGTGCCTAGTTAAATATAAATTAATTCTAATTAGATAAAATTGAAAATTTTATTTCCTTAGTCACACTACCCACAAGTGGCTAGTTGGCTATGTTATTGGGTAGTGTAGATATAGAATATTTCCATCACTGAAGAGCGCTCCATAAGAAAACCAACAAGCAATGTTTCAGAAGAAATGAAGAGAAATTGTAAAAGGCAAAAATTCAAGTTTTGTATGGATTAAAATATAGCAGGAAAAAAAGAAGAGGGATGAGGAAGAAGTACAATGGGAAGAGTCTTTGACGAGGAACAACAAAACAAAGCAAAACAAAACTACTTACTTCAGAAGAAACAGATTAATCTGAGGTGCCCCAAGTCCAATACAGGTTTCCCTCACTATCCAAAAGTAGTGTTCCCAAGAAATCTCTCATAGACCATAATGGCGTAAAGTGAAGGAGCAATTCCCATTTCATAAAGCAAAAACCCTCTTCGGATTTCTTTCAGTTAGTGAAATCAGGTACTAATGTAGGTATTTCATAAAAGTGAAGTGGCGTAAATTGAACTTCTGGGTAGCGGGGAAAACCTGTAGTTCCTTGAATAATATGGACCCTAACCTCCATCTATCCTCACCTATCGCTTGCCTCAGCTCCACTTTCAATCCCACAGGCCTCAAGTGTGATTACTCCCTTTCTGACACCTTAGATCCTGAGTCCTCTTTTACGTCACCATACTTCTTAGCAACAACACCACTCTGCAGCGTCCAAGTCTTCGTTTTCTCATGCCTGCAACTGCCTAGCCAAATGTGGCTGGAGAAAAGCCCGTTATCATGCTGGCTGGTTGCAGATTAAAGTCCTGATGACTGAACTGATGTGTGTAACTTATGCCCACAGCACTAACAAACCATCTTAGAGCATTTCTGTTGTCCGTGCCTTCTCCCTCTTGGGGGTAACTTCCTGCACCTGTCTGTATGCGCTCTTCTCCCTTCTGTTACTGTTGGTAAATTGTCCTCTGAGGCCAGCCCTCTAATCGAGTGACTGCTGCTCAGTCACTCCAGAAATTGTCCCATTTCTCTCCTGCACCACCAATTTATTTCTATTGGATTATTATAAACATTCTGCAATTTCTTCCATATTAAAAAATTCTGTTTTCCTCCTTTATCAGCTTTCTTTTACAGAAAATCTCCTTGGAAAAATTATCTTTTCTCTCTCCACTTTTCTTATTCTCTCATAATACCAAATTAATCAGGGTTTCTTTTTTCCTACTCCACACAGATGTATCTTGTCAAGGACACCAATAACCACTGTAGTTAAATTTAATGACAATTCTTAACCCTCACCTTATTTGATCTATCAGCAACATTTGGTTCAGTGGATCAATTCCTTGAAACACCTTTTCTTCCCCCCGTTTTACTTCCAGGACACCCCCCTCTCCTGGTCTTTTATTTCGTTGATTATTATGTTTCAGTCTCTTCTCTCAGACCTCATTCTCAGGGCTTCCATTGCCTATCTCCATCCCGTATCTCTCCCCAGTCCTCCAGACTCACACATCCTGCTGCCTTCTCTCCTTTCCACTCAGGTGTCTAACAGCCATGCACATCCGAATGTACTCTTGAAGCATCTTCACTCCTTTGGTTTATGGCAACTCCTCCCAAAGCTGGAGTCAGCCTCATATCTTATCTGTCTCTCACATCCCACAGACACCCATCTGCAAGTCCTATTGGCTCTATCCTCAAAGTGTTCTTATGGTCTGAACCCTTTTCACAACCTCCACGCTGTCTCCTCAGGTTTCAGCCAACATTATCTCTCACACACATTATTACAGACTCTTCCTAACAGTTCCCCTTGCTTCCATGCTTTGTCTTTATGACTATTCACTCGGCAGCCATAACAATACTGTTAAAACAAGGTCACATCATGGCTGGTGAAATTTCTCTGTTTATTAAGCTCCAAGAGCTCTCCTCTCAATCAGTGAAAACCAAAATCCTTACAGTGGCCTATGAGACCTTTCAAAATCCTCCCCCCCCCTAAATTCCAACACCTTTGCTATCTTATTATTTTCATCTTGTACTTCCCTCCCTTGTACTTAGTCCACTGCAGAAAAGCTGACCCCCTTTATTGTCCCTTGAACTTACCAGGCATGCTCTCAACTCAGGACACCTGTCTTTTTTTTTTTTTTTTTTTGCCTCTGCCTGGAACACTCTTCACCTAGATATTCACATACCTTCACCAGATATTTATTAAAATGTTCCTTAGTATAGGATTCTAAGAGAAAAGAAACCAAATGCAATTTTTTCCCAAGAGAGTCTGGTGAATACTTTAGGGATATGTATATATAGCTGTAAAAGAACTGGGTTTATAGAAGAAAATCATGCAGAGACAGGATTTCCATTTAACACTCATCATGGAGATTTTGAAAAATAGATATCTTAGTTGGATGCTGAATTGTAATAAAATTTAAATCATTACATTCTATTATGGTATATATATCAAATGTATATAGTATAATACTATATAATATTATTATACCATACAAATGTAGATTTTGAAAAATAGATGATATCTTAGTTGGATGATGAATTGTAGTAAAACTTAGGGGCTTTTTTATATAAATATGCTAACAGTCTGGAACAAATGCAACAAAACACGTAGGCCAGTAGACTTTGGACAATTCTTTTCTCTAGAAAAGAAAATAGATTGTAAAATAGAAGACAAAATATCTACCATTCTGTAATAATAACCAAAATCAATTCCTTGAAATCTCAGAGAGATTGTAGTGACATGAAGAAGATAAATAAATTCCTATTGGAACATGAAAGGCTTAGAAATATAGGGAAACTGATCAGACCTCTCTACCCCATTCAGTCTGCCCAGTGCTGGTGACATGTGCTAAGTTAGAGCTTGGCATTAGCTTTCAGGGAAAAAAGGAAAACCACAGCAAGTGATCTGTTTCTGGATACTTCTTAATGAGAAAAAGAAAGAAAACTAGCATTTGTTTAAACATTACAGTGTGCCAGGTATTATGATAAGATTTTAAAATGTGATAGTCCTCGGGGTACCTGGGTGGCTCATTCGATTTAGCCTCTGCCTTTGGCTCAGCTCATGATCCCAGGTTCCTGGGATCGAGCCCCATGTGGGTCCCTGCTCAGGGGGGAGACTGCTTCTCCCCTCCCCAACACCACCCCCGCCCCACTCATACACGCGCTCTGCCTCTCTCAAGTAAATAAAATATTTTATTCTTTTTAAAGATTTTATTTATTTATTTGAGAGAGAGAATGAGAGAGAGAGAGAGAGAGAGAGAACGAGAGAACATGAGAAGGGGGAGGGTCACAGGGAGAAGCAGGCTCCCCGCTGAGCAGGGAGTCCGATGTGGGACTCAATCCCAGGACTCCAGGATCATGACCTGAGCTGAAGGCAGTCGCCCAACCGACTGAGCCACCCAGGTGCCCTCAAGTAAATAAAATATTTTAAAAGAAAGCAGTAGTCCTCAAAATGGTCCATGTGGTGGATGATGTTATCTCTTCTTACAGATGAAGAAACTGAAGTTTTGGCGTTCAGGTGAGAATGGCATCCATTACAGAGCCCGTGGTCCTTCTCTTCCACCATATTGAAGGATTTGAACACAAGCTGAAAACATACAAGTGGAAACTATGATAGTCAAAGAACAGATAAATGAATTTGTGTGTTAGGAAGAAGATATGTGAAAAAAATAAAGGAGAGATTAGGCAAAACCCAAATAAGTTATGACCTCCATTCATGTCATAGTGTGGAAGAAATAAAGATGAGGCACTAATAGATTATTTGATAAAAGGGGGATTTGGAAAGATGATCCTGAAAGAACAACTGTGGCTAATGGAGGAGTTCTTTATAGGTCAGTTTGGGGAACAAGAAAGTGCAGGGAAAGGAGCAAGAACACAGTCAAAAGCAAAAAAATAATCCACAAGCAGGTTTCTCAGCTCAGGAAAATAAGATTGTGAATGACCTCTTGGAAACAAAAGTTGTTTTGGGGCCTGCAGACCTAGTTCCTGAGTACTAAGGGAGTTTTGAGGACTGCCAGGAAAATGGTCTTTATAATCTTAGACCGCTACCTAGGGGAGAAAGCAGACTCACACGTGAAAGGAATGCAGTAAATGATTCTTGACTGACTGATGGTGTCAAGAGTGGTGAGACAGTGGGTAAGAAGTAACTGATGTTAACTACAAAGGCATTTCAGGAGCCTGCTGCAAAGCTAACATTATGCAAAGTCGCTGGAAGGAGATGACCCTTTGCTGAGAAATCTTCACTTTTCCAAGGGGTGGAAGCATCAAAGAATGATTTCACTTGCTTATGTAGCACTGAGAAGAAAATCATGACAAGTGCCAAGAGGTGATGGAGAAGAAACTGATGAAAGAGTAAACTGATGTGGCAGTTTACTCCAAGTGGACCCAAATGCCATGCTTAATGCATTGATGGGGAAGGGATGAAAGTCCCAGGGCAATTTTAGGCTAAGGACAGTAAACAAAAGAGAACTGTTTATATATATACTTGACCCTAGGACACCATAGGATTAAGGGCACTGATCCACATACAGCTTTTGACTCCCCAAAAACTTAACTACTAATAGCCTACTATTGACCAAAGTGAATTAACACATATTTTATTTGTTGTATGTGTTATATACTGTATTCTTACAATAAAGTAAGCTAAAGAAAATGTTACTGAGAAAATAATAAGAGAAAATGTAGTTATAGTACTATGCTGCATTTTTTAAAGATTTTATTTATTTGAGAGAGAGCAAGAGCGAGTGCACACAGAAGGAGGAGCAAAGGGGGAGAGAGAGGGAGGGGGAAAGAATTGCAGGCAGATTCTGTGCTGAGCGCGGAGCCCAACCTCATAATCCTGAGATCATGACCTGAGCCAAAACCAAGAGTGGGATGCTTAACTGATTGAGCCACCCAGGCGGCCCTGTGCTGTATTTATTAAAAAAAAAAAAAAAAAAAAAAAGCCATGTATAGGTGGACCCATGCAGTTCAAACTCATGTTGTTCTAAGGTCAAGTGTGTGTGTGTGTGTGTGTGTGTGTGTATGTATGTGGGCTGACTGTTAATCCACTACAGTGTGCTCTTTCCTTCATTTGCATTATTTTATTTGTTCTTCATTGTGAATTTGTGAATGTTATACTCCTGAGATAGGTGGAGGATTCATGCTTTGCTCAAAGTTACAGTGCTCATACACTCATAATAGCTGAACATCTGATTCCAAGCCTGGCCATCTGCCTGATGTATTATCCCTACTCATTCCACTGGGTCAGACTCCCTTCAGATAACAGGCTTAAAGAAGAAGGCAGGAAAAAGGGGAAGAAAAGTTGAAGAATATCAGAGATGAATAATAGCACAGTAGTAGATGAGCTGGTGGTTGTGATATTAAAAGCATCACTAAAATTTTTTGGCTTATAGATTAACTGGGTTAAAGTAGAAATTTCTGCTTACAACCAATGTGATGTTTTTAGAGGGAGAGTCAGTGCCAGGATGGATGTGGTAGCCGATAGCAAAGTCCTATCAGTAAAGAAATGGCATGCTCCATGGGTTTAAATGGAGAGTTTTAATGAATGGACTGTTTATTCAGGCGCAGGAAAAGTTAAAGGGTAATGAAACTTGCAGGGATGAGCAATAGTGCGAGTCTCCCAATTTTTTAAGGGATGGAGGTATTAAGAAAAAAGATTATTTAATTTGTTTATGTCACTATTCCTGGTCCTGAAAAAGGGAGGGGAAAGAATGGTATTACTGGAATTTGTCATCTCTAGAATTGGGTAAGAGCTATAGCTTTAGGACAAGAGTTGCTGGAAAGAAGCTATGGGCTTAGAGGAACACAACGACTGCCAAAAACATAACTAGGCATAGAGGGACCTGGAGACAAAGAGGATCAATACCCCTGCCTCTCTTTGCTTCAACCCTATGATCTGCCATCAGGACAAGATGGTTTGGGTAAACAGTCTCTAGAGATGCCCCTCTTGGGGCACAGAGTGGGATAGAAAGAGTGGAAAAGACGAAAAGCCAGCAAATGGGCTTTAGTATCATGCATGAGCTAATGAGCGCACCTACTCTCCCAGAGCCACCCCAAATAAAACAACAATAAACAAAAACAAAGCACCTGCTCTGCAAATGCAGACTCAAGACATGTCCTTTGGCAATGTCTTTCCAACAAAATTACTACCTCTAAGCCATCCTACATAGAATTTCTTCAGGCACCAATGGGTAGGGGAAAATGCTTTCCCCAGAGAGGGATGAGTAGAGAAAACAACGCAAGTAATTGTTTGTCTTAGATAAGAGAAAGTCAGGAAGACAAAGCTAACGGGGATGTTATGGTAAAGGGAGCATAGAAATTAAGAGGAAGAACAGGCAAATTAATGTTACAGGAAAAAGGTATTTATGGCATATTATTAAGACAAAAGAGAAAGAACAAATCATGATCCTCCAAATCGTGATCTGGGAATAACTTCTCTGGGGCTGCAGAAAGGTGGTATTTGCACTCTTTCTCCCTGACCTCTACAGCAGCATTCAACACTAAGTCAGGATCAAAGGTCTGGAAAAATTGATCAGCATTAGCTCATTTACACTTCATAATAACCTGGTGAGGTAAGTTTCATTATCCCCACTTTATAAAATGGGGGAGTTAAATAATTACCCAAGAACACATACATGGTAATAGGTAAAGCTAGAGACCAACCTTCTACTGCCAATTCCCTTCGCCAAAAGGCCTCCCCACAGAGAACACTGGAAGAGGTCTCTGCCCATTGTATGGACTGAAGCCATGCTGGGTCAATATCACACACCTCAGGGGCTAGTTGGGCACATCAGTTTACAACAAGTTATCTTTACTGTAGATAAACAGAGGGTCCTTCGGAGTCCTTAGGGTTCTGTGGCTATTGGATGATGCAAGGTTCTCTCCTGGCATACTTTTCTAAAAACCCATGACCATATACTCCCAGACATGTCTCCATTCTTACAGTAACAGGCATGATTGCAACTGTGTTAGTTTGCTGGGGCTGCCTCAACAGAGTACCACAAATAGGTGGCTTCTGCAACAGAAATGTGTTGTGTCACAGTTCTGGAGACTGGAAGTGTGAGATTGAGGCGTTGGCTGTCTTGGTTCTTGCTGAAGTAGGGGGAATCTGTTCCATGCTTTTCCCTAGCTTCTAGTGGTTTGTTGACAGTGTTTGTTGTTTCTTAACTCGAGGAACCATTGACCTGATCTCTGTCTTCACGCGTCATTCTCCCTGTGTGCCTATCTCTGTGTGCACATTTCTACTTTTTATGAGGACACAGGTCATATGGGATTAGAGTCCATCCTAATGACCTCTTTTCAACTACTTGCATTACCAGTGACCCTAATTGCAAATAGAGCCACATTCTGAAGTACCGGGGTTTAGGATTTCAACATATGAATTGAGGAGCCCTAGCAGTTAAGCCATAAAGGCAACCTATAAATTTGTCAACAAGTTTTTTTTTTTAAGATTTTATTTATTTATTTGAGAGAGAGAGAATGAGAGATAGAGAGCGCGAGAGGCAAGAGGGTCAGAGGGAGAAGCAGACTCCCTGCCGAGCAGGGAGCCCGATGCAGGACTCGATCCCGGGACTCCAGGATCATGACCCGAGCCAAAGGCAGTCGCTTAACCAACTGAGCCACCCAGGTGCCCTGTCAACAAGTTTTAAGAATTGATTTGTAAGGCTTCATAAAGTGGAAAATCTAAAAAAGAAAATACAAATGAGAAGAAAACAGTGGGCATTTAGAATATTGCTCATAAGAACTACGATAGCCGGTATCTGTACAAATGGAGTTGGCTTTGGTGCTGAAAAATCAATTATACAAATATGTATGATGATGCATACATTTTATAATAACCTCTATGAATCAAAGGAGATACCATATGTGATGGCACTTTGCAAGCTGTGTGCTCTTCAAATTAAGGCATTAATTTTATTGCCATTACTGTGTTTTTATTTATATAGGTATCTTATATTGTTACATTGAACATTTCTCACTTATATGGTCCATTTCTTTTTACTTCAGTTACATCCTTGATTAGTAGCACATATGTCTCTTTCCTCCTAGGAAACTGAGCCCCACTGTATTTTTTTTCCTTGATTATTCTAAAATAGCTTGCCCTAGTCTCATTTAAGGCAGAGTAAAGTTCTGGCACTGGGTTATTCAAATAGCCAACTCTGACTAAACACCAATAAAGCTCCTCAACAGAAGGAAGTTAAATTGTCAGCACAATCAACACATTGACTGCAAACTAGTTCATGTACTGCTCAATAAAAAATTGAGAAAAACGTCTTGGATGCTTCAGTCAGATTTAGCTAATACCTGCAATGACTTCTGGTTCGCTCTTTGTCTACTATCATGGATTTTCCTTTTCATGTCATAACCTGATCCCAGACTGACACGTATCTAATACCCTTCTATTTAATTAATGTTTCTGTATAAAATTAAAAAAGTGCATTTTTGTGTGTCTGTGTGTAACTTGGAACTCAAATATTACAGCATTCCTTTGATTTATGTAAAATAAAAACTGTAGCTAATATAGGCCTTATGACCTGTACTTTTCTTTTTTTTAGGGAGTTAAGAGATTTTTATTTTATTTTTTTATTATTATGTTATGTTAATCACCATACATTACATCATTAGTTTTTGATGTAGTGTTTGACCTGTACTTTTCTTGACTGTTACCTTCCCCTCTAAGTTACTCTCAAATTTGGCCACTCTGACCTGAGACTCTAGTAATTCACAGTTTAGTTCATTCATGCAAAGTATATTGAATGTCCATCACGTATCATGTGCTGTGCTAGGATGTATAGCAAAGATGAGGCTACTTGGTAAGTTTAGGATTTGGTGGATTTAATGTTATTGTTTTGATTACTGGCCAAGCGCGCAGGTTGGCAATATGCAGTCCTCTGCAGTTTTGAGAAGGTGCAGATGTGACCTCTGCAGAGTTGGGCTGAGAGCGGGAGACCTTCTCTCCTGAGGGAGTGGAATTGACTGCTCAGCACCCACAGCTCAGTGGCTTGTTTTTTGCTTTGCCACAGCCTTGACTCTCATTAATTTTTAATTTCCTGAATTTTATAAGGGGAAATAATGTACTGTAATGACAATCACTGCAAGTCTTAAAGTGTGTCTCTCCAAAGATGCCAAATCTCATTTTGCCACGTAAAATATAATAAAGGCTTATAATCTAGATTAGAAGCTTAGAAATAAGTGCCTTGACGTTTTCAGCCCCTGAGAGAGGCCTCCCCACCCTTGCTCTGCTTCCTAAACTTTCTACAGACTCTATAGTATAACGTAACCCACCAAACATCAACTTATTTTTCATGCAGCTATGTAAGAGCTGCCATACTTGGAAAGTGACTTAACAAAAATAGGTACAAAACCTGGCTGCTATCTTTAAGGAGTTTATAATCTAGTGGGGGAAATGAGACAGGTTTTTTTTCTTGGCACCAACACAAGTCAAGAAAGTGGAGGATGATAAGTAACAAATGAATAGTTCTCCCTGTGCCTGATTCATTACCAGGAGTCTCCAGAGCCCAGCTACATTGAGCCTCCCAAATACCTTTTTTTCCTAGAGCTATAGACTGAGGGGTCGCTAAGTGGGCTACCTGACAGAGTGGACTTATCAGTCTAGACCAGGAATGACAAGGACACAGAAGGCAGCTGTTGCAATTTGAAATGTGAATTTGTTTTCTAAAAGGATTTCATTAACAAAATTACGTGCAGTAAAGGGGCAATGATGGTATGTACCTATTTCCTTCCTTTGTTGGTTAGATAACATTTATGAGCTTTAAATTTCTAGCAAACCTGAAGTTGCTCAAACTGGGCAAGGACGGAGATTAAAATCACCTTCGATGATGACAGAAAGTAGTGTTACCATTGAGGCCTCGGTCCTCCTGCAGGAGGACCAAATGTATTTTCTCCATTTAAAAGGATTTCCATCTGGCCCCCACCTTCCCTGGGCATTTGGTCGTGAGGGGGTTCAGTTTGACTGATTAATTTTAGTTCTTCTGCTTCACACAAGGTAGACAGTGATGAATTGATATATTAAAGATGTGATTAATGGTTACTTTCTATTCAGTGTAATTATCAGGTGATAGTTTCAATGAAAAATGCTAGAAAATGAAACTTTTCACTCCAGATAACTATCCACCCTGTCTGGAAAGAAAAATGGGTCTCTATTTTCAACATATTACTGTAGAGCAAGGCAATGAGAGAGAGAGAGAGGGAGGGTGGGAGAGAGCACACTGGTTTTGTGAGTTTTGTAGAGTAAGATGGATTTGGAAGAGTGGCTGTCTCCAAAGAAATTCTTAGAGAGGAAATCTCTGGCTTAGAACACTTTCTTTAACCTTAATCCTGGCTTATTTTACCAGCTCTTACATAGACTTTCCAATCATTTCTGGCACATAATCCACTTTGCAGATTGTGTTGGATTAATATCCCTAAAGTACTGTATTAATCCTTTCACCTCTTTTTCCAGAAACTTCTAACAACTTTGCATTAATATAGCAGGAATAATGAAAATTGTCAGCATGACACGTAAGACCCTGGGATAAAGGACAAATGCTCTTTGTTGATGTTTCTGTTCCAATCCTTTGATCTCTCAAGACATACCACCCTATGGTCATCTCAGCTAGCCCTATTCCTACTGAACTCAGCTTGACCTTGACCTTTTTTCCACCTGTTTCTAACTGTGAGGAAAAATTGTGGACACCTTTAAAATAAAATGAGCCAAAAGATTACTAAGCTACCTCAGTAAAGA
This sequence comes from Callorhinus ursinus, assembly GCF_003265705.2. Classification (NCBI taxonomy): domain Eukaryota; kingdom Metazoa; phylum Chordata; class Mammalia; order Carnivora; family Otariidae; genus Callorhinus; species Callorhinus ursinus. The sequence continues at coordinate 95,366,109 of NW_027397064.1, forward strand.
AATTGTGTATATTGTGTAGAGCATACCCTCTGAGTTACCAGATTCTGTGTGGTTTGTGCATCTCTTTGTTTTGGAGATATCATACAACTTTGTAGAGTGAGATGCTAACTGGTAAAAATGGATAGTAATACAAATTTTTTTTTTTTGTGTACATGCAGATAAATTCTGCCCATTGGAGGTTCAATTGACTTTCTTCCCACACTGTGGAAGAAACTGGTTTTGCTTCTATCAAACAAATTCATTTCAGCATTTCTGATGACCCTGTATGTTTGGTCTTCGGATTCTCCTCTGAAATTGTTACAACATTTGTTTTCAGCTTCCTTACAATGTAATGAGTTAAACAAACGTTTTTTTTCCATATGTTTGTTTTATATCTGTATCAGTCATGATTCACCTTTTTTGAAAATTATCCTTCAATGTCATCTGCCCAATTTTAAAAATAGACTTCATTTTTTTAGAGCAATTTCAGGTTCACATTAAAATTGAAAGCGAATTACAGAAGGTTCCTATATATCACCTACCCCTGCATAAGCACAACCTCCCCCACTAACAATATCCAGCACTGGAGCGGTATACCTGTTACAATTGCTGAACCTACATTGACATATCATAATCACCCTAAATCCATAATTTACATCAAGGTTCGGTCTTAGTGTCTTACAGACTATGGGTTTTGACAAATGTATAATGATATATATCTACCATTATATACCAGGTCATGTTTTGTGTCTGTGTGTATTTTTTTACCAAAATTGTAAAAATTGAAATAAAAAAACAATAGTTTCATTGCCCTAAAAGTCCTCGGTGCTCTATCTGTTCATCCCCTCCCCTTTCCCAACCCCCATCAATCACTTATCTTTTTAGTGTTTTCACAGTTTTACCTTTTCCAGAATGGCCTATAATTAGAGCCATACAGTATATGGCCTTTTAAGACTGGCCTCTTTTACTTAGCAATGTGTATTTAAGATTCCTCCATGTTTTCCATGGCTTGGAAAAGATGCCTTTCTTTTTTAGAATAATATTCTATTATCTGGATATGCTGCAATTTATTTATTTATTCACCTCTTGAAGGACATCTTGATTGCTTCCAAGTCTTGGCAATCATGAATGAAGTTGGTCTAAACATCCGAGTGCAGGTTTTGTGTGGACATGTTTACTACATATTTGGTAAATACAAAAGTGTACAATTGTAGGGCCATATGGTAAGAGTATGCATAGTTTTGTAAGAAACTGTCAAACTGTCTTCTGGAGTGGTTCTACCATTTTGCAGTCCCACCCACAATAAATGGAGAGTTCCTATTACTCTTCATCCTTACTTAGGATTCCAAAAGCTTCCAGAAGTTATTGGTATTGTCAGTGTTTCAAATTTTGGACATTCTAATAGGTAAGTAGTGGTGTCTCGTTTTAATTTGCAATTCCCTGATGACATGATATGGAGTACTTTTCCATATGTTTATTTGCTACCTTATACCTTCTTTTATGAGGTATCCATTTAGATCTTTTGCTCATTTTTTAATCGGGTTGCTCATTTTTGTATTTTTGAATTTTAATATCCAATTGTTAATGTTTAACTCAGTATTTTCAATGTTAGTTGTATATCAGAATTACCTATAGAACTTTCAAAAAATAAAGGTCTGGCTTACTTACTACTCTTTCTTATAGACCCGTGAGTCTCAAATTTTGTAAGCAACAGAACCACTGGAGAGTTTGTTACAATCAGGATTGCTGGGTCCCACCCCCAGAATTTTTTATTTCTTACATTGGGTTGGGGCCTAAGAATCTGCATTTCTAACAAATTCCCATGATGACACTGTACTTTGGGAACCAGTAAATCAGTTTCTCTGAAGATGCTTGCCAGGTGTGGGTATTTTTGAAACTCTCTGTAGGTGATTCTGCGATGTAGACAGTGTTGAGATCCACTAGAAGACTGACCTCATAGTGTCTCCCCTGTTTAGTATAGGTTAAGTAAATTTCTTCAACCTCTTCTTTTTTTAAATTACCCTATTTTAATATCTAATTTTATATTTTACATTTTGTTTACAATTACTTGTTTAAGTGCACTTGTTTAAGTATATGTAGTCATTATTTGAAGTTGTCTTTTCTAGGTTACTTTTCAAATGGATGTTTATTTCCTGCCCCCTTCCAGCTTTATATACCAATATATTTTTTATTGAAGTATAATTCATAAACAATGTTATATTAATTTTGGGGGTACAACATAGTGATTTGACAATTCTATACATAACCCTATGTTCATCACAGTAAGTGTAGCTACCATCTGTCACCATACAACCTGATTATAATATTATTAGCTATATTCCCTGTGCTATAGTTTTCATCCCTGTGACTTATTTATTTATAACTGGAAGTTTGTATCTCTTAATCCCCTTAACTTATTTCACCCATTTCTCACCCCCCCTCACTTCTGGCAACCACTAGTTTGTTCTCTATATTTATGATTCTGTCTCTGTTTTCTATTTTTTTTTTTTTTTTTTTTTTTTTTAGATTCCACGTACAGGTAAAATAATATGGTATGTCTTTCTCTCTCTGACTTTCACTTAGCATAATACCTTCTAGGTCTATCCATTATCCATGTTGTCAAAAATGGCAAGAGCTCATTATTTTTTATGGCTGAGTAGTATTCCACTGTGTATATATACCACATCTTCTTTATCCATTCATCTATGGCTGGACACTTAGTTAATAGACCACTACCAGATAGGCAGTGGTGCCTGGGGGTACAACCTCATGATCTTTAGAATTATTCTTCTAAAGACTTAATAATGAAGGTAAAACTGAACACTTTTTTCCTAAATTTGTCTGTTCTTTTAAACAGAACTGTTAAAACATTTGGATATAGCCAATGAAATTAAACAAAGGATTATAGATCTACCCACAGGGGATTGATAGTCTATTTATTAAGGCCACTCTAGAATGTGTATACTCAGATTTAAAATGAATATAGGGCTGCCTAACCTAAAATGTAGATGAGTCTGCCTCTTTCTTTAAATTTAGTATCATAGCTTCTTTCAGAGAAATTTGGGGATATTTAAATGAACTTTTGACTCCTTAAATTGGACTTCTCTGAGGTAGCAGTTAACAATACTTAAGGTGGCTTTATTACACCGTAACTCTAAGTCCTTTCACTAAAGGAAGGATTTACCTGCTATTTTAAATAAATCCAAAACAACAGATCTGCAAAGCTGAATGAAGTCTATTTTCTCTTGTGTAAGATAACATATTTCAAAAGATGATGAGATATGGAGTAACCTCTAGATAGCATTTTGTTCTCATTGATGTTCAACTGTTATGAATCACTATTTAATATAATTCTCATCTTCCTTCTAGGCTTTTCTTTTATCTCACTATAAAATTTTTTGAAAGCAACTATTCTGGAGTGCACAGATATTTAAAAGTCCTGGTGTGTTAAGGCTTTAAGATATTTGGTGAAGAAAGAATAAGAGAAAAGAACAAACAAAAAGAAGAGGGTCATAAAGGATTCAAATATTCCTCATTTATTTATTTTGCAAACATCAGCTTGCCACGCTCACACTCCTAGCTGGCATTGTGAGTGTGCATTTGCCTCTTTTGCATGTTACTCTGATTTTTGCGCTGAGTCATATACGTGTATGAGTATGTATATATATTTTTTCTTTTTCTAGTTACCAAAGAGAATCCACAGGTAATAGTATACCTGTTAAAATCAAACTTAAATACAGGAGTTATTGAGGGATGAACTTCTTCTTTGCCTAGAGTTGACAATCTCAGGTCATGTGATACATACCTTTTTTAACTGAAAGATCATTTAACGATAGGTAGCCGTGACTTGGGTAAAGACACTGCTTTAGAACTCAATGAAACCCGACAAATGGCAGTTTAGGCTTTATCCCTAGGCATGAAGAACAGTTCATTTTTGTGAGGGAGAGATGGAAACCTAGCAGGAATGCTGAAAGAGCGTAGGCTAGAACCCTAGCCTCGGCATGAAGAGTCAAAGGTTTATAGGATAGAGAAGGCTGTGAATCTCAAAGTGGATCATGATAGAAGCCCCTGAGGATCAAGTTTCAGCATTTGGAATGTGTAGAAAACTTTCCAGATTTAGAGCGTGAACTAAGACAACTGGTATTAATTTTCTCTTGCTGTGTAACAAGTTGCCATACATTTTACAGCTTAAGACAATGCACATTTATGAGATCACAGTCTGGCTCTGCATAGCTGAGTTCTCTGGCCAGGATATCACAAAGCTGAAAGCAGGGTGTGGCCTTCTCTGGAGGCTCTGGGGAAGAAGCCCTTCTGGGCCCATTCAGGATGTCCACAGCATCATGTTCCTTCTGGTTATGGGATGGGCTTCCCCAGTTCCTTGCTGCTGCTCTCAGCTTCTGGGAACTGCCTGTGCTCTAAGACCTATGTCTTCCCCCACCTTCATCTCCCTCTTATTGAATTGTTCATTCTTCTAACCTCTTTGACTTGCTTGACCCTGACCACTAGACTAGGACTTCCAGGGCTCAAGTGATTAACCCAACTCTACACAGATAATCTCTTAATCTTTAAATCAACTATTTGGGGCTTTAATTATATCTGTAAAACCCCTTCACAGCAAGGCCTAGATTAGTGCTAATTGAATAACTGGGATTAGGTAGGTATACATCAGAGGTATTTGGGGGACCATTTAGAATTCTGCCTACCCCAGAGCTTTAAATTCAGATTCAAGTGATCTGTGAAACTAACAGATCATCCAGAGCAAGGAAGCATCACTGCAGAGTAGACATTTAGGCCAGATCAAAAATTAGACCATTTCAACAGTCACACAGTATACCAGTTAAAAACAGTCAGAAATTGCCATCAGAACTGGGTTTTTTTCTCAGTTTTGTGTTTCGATAAGGTCTGATCTCCTTTGCACAGAGTATGCCTTCACATTTTGTGGCAATTAAAGGTTGGTAGGGCCTCAGTAGGTGATAGTGGGCTTCCTGTCAAAAGGATACATAGAAATTTGAAAATGTCATATCTATTTGCATTGCAAATACATGCAAGAAGTCATAAAAATTTATTTTTTTAAAGATTTATTTATTTTGAGAGAGAGAGAGTGGGGGGAGGGGCAGAAGGAGAAGAGAGAGAGAATCTCAAGCAGACTCCCCCTGAGGCCTGAGCCCAATGCAGGGTTTGATCTCACAACCCTGAGATCATGACCTGAGCCAAAATCAAGAATCAGACCCTCAACTGACTGAGCCACCCAGGTGCCCCAGGAAGTCCCAGAGTTTAAAAATTGTTTTATTAACTTGTTATAAGATCATGCCCCGTGTTAACTCCTAATATTTGCTATATAGCATATGGGAGACAACTTAGTATAATGATTAAGAACATAGTGATATTAAAATTCCCCACTTTTTACTCACTGTGTGATTTGGGCAAATTAATCTTAAACCTTAGTTTTCTTTTCTGTAAATTGGATAACATAGTAATACCAAGCATGTAAAGAAGTTATGAATAGTAAATGAAGTGCAATACGTAAAGGGCTTACAACAGACTTCAGTTAAGTGTTTAATGAATGTTCTCTATGTTGAATATAATTTGTCTGATTACTAAGCCATGTAGATCTTTGGCGATTTTTGAACCATGTTTCTATCCCTGAGAATAGGATTGGAGTTGATTCATTCATTTACTGTCCATTTGTTCATTCAATATCCCCATATTTATCAAGTTGCAAACTAAGCAATGGAGATATCAATTAAAATAAGAATTAACTCCCTAGTCCTTGAGGCGTTTACAGCCTCCTGATTGTAAGGGAACAATTTGTGTTCTCACCTGACTCCATTCTCACTCAGATTTAGAGAAAAACTTAGAACATAATGCAGTTTTAAAATAGAGCAATACAGCAATTTTCTCCTTCTCCAAAACACTGTAAGCTCTTGGAGTTTAGGGACATTATATTACACATTTTTTATTCCACCAGAATTTGGCATGGTGGGAAGCACATACTTAGTGAATCTATTTAAACTAAAAAGACTAGAAACAGGTACTGTCCTTAGGAAAATAAGCAATAGTATATGCCGGTACCAGTGTCTAATGATGAAATACCATCTTAAATAAGAAACATATTGATTTATTACGTTACGATTATGGGCCTAAAACACAAGTTAGAATGAAGAAACATTGACTGCAATCTATGCTTTTATGTAATGCCTCTAAACAAGGTCCCAGGTGTTTCAGAAGTTGTGTTTTAGCACAAAATAATACACCACTGACTTTCCCCCCCATTTCTTCTAAAATAATGTGGGTCTACTTTTGTCTCATTTATGGAACAAAGAGCCCTTCATTTGGTGAGCCAGCAAAAAAAAAAAAAAATCATTTTGAAGAGAAGGCTGAGAATCTATCCTAATATAATTGGACAGGATCGCAAATGTTTATAACCAGAGATATTACATCATTAGCATTTGTGGGAAATTGTCACTTACCTATGTGAATAGCAGAAGAGAAGTGGCTAAGTATAATAACAGTGGTTAAGTGTAGGACAATAATACAATGCCATATTAGGCAGCCTTTGCAAATGTTTATGAAGAATTTTTATTGGTGCGGCAAAGGACGGCATGATGTCAAATGAAAGTAACAGCAGGGTGCAGGATAGATGCAACATTTTCAGTTATCATAATCCTATTTTAAAACTTTCTTTTTCTAAGTAAAGCAGCTATCAGTTGTTTTTTTCAACCAAACCTGACTTCAAACAACTGGCGCCCTGGTTGGTCACATTGTGATGGAATTTGAAGGATGTAGGCAAGATCTCCATAAATATCTGGCTAAAAGCAGAAGCTCTACAGTTAGGGATTTCTGTTGTATATTGTTGGTTGGTACTCAGATCCAACTCTATCTCTTTCTATTGTGTTTTTCTATTGTGTAGAGGTGGGGAAGCTAAAACTCACATTTCATTCTCCCTTCAAGCCATGACTCTGGATGTGAATTCGATTCTGCCAGTTAGCTATACATCTGTGCTATTTGGAAGTTAAGAGAGAGGTCATTTCCCTGCTTCTTTGGCTGTTTACAGAAACTGGAGATGTAAAATTTTATAGCAGTACCTTACTAGTGAGCATTCTGTAAATCTTGTGTGTTTAAGGGCAGTGGCATTTTCTTGATCCAGGCACCCATATGAGTCTAAATCCAAGTGGTGGCTTGTAGCAGAGGAAACATTCCCTCAAGTAGGTCACTTCTATGAAGTTCTGGATCATTACTAAAGGCCCAACCTATGGAATGATCCCCCTGTGACCCAGTGATGCTCTAAGTACCTGATGCTCTTTATTAACTCCCTCTCTGCTAAAAATACCAGGAGTGGTTTCTGTTTTCCGTCATAAGCCAAATGAGGCCCAATGTGAATTTTGCAATTAAAGGAACATTTTACAATTTTAAGTAGTACCATTGATGATATTTTGGTATGAATATGTTTTCAGCTCTTTTCCCATGAGAAGGTATTATTATTAAATATATATGTATATGTAAATGTACATGTATCTAAATCTATGGGTATGGGGTAATGGGTAGAGAACATGCTTGAAGATGATATAGGTACACCTACTAAGACTCTGAAAACAATTTCAGTCTGTCAAACTATATTGAATAGTTGTCTTCTGGTGGCACAATTTTCAAACATAAATTTGATAGAGGAGTTATAGGTATGCATTCTGGAATGTTGATGCTTTAGCCAGATACTCCTTCTCTTCCTCCATTCCTGTCTAATTAGATAGGATAATTAATCTCTGACTCCCTAGACACCTTAGCCCAGATGAGAAACATGCCACTAATCTCTGAGGTTGGAAAGACCCTGAAAATCTAAATAGTTGGGAATACCATTTTTCTTTTAACTCAATAAGCATTTACCAAGTACCAACTGGGTATCAAATGACTACTGAAAACCTGGTGATGATTCAGATATGATCCTAACTCTTAAAAAGCCAGCAAACGAACAAAATGTTCTACTCTCTTGGCAGAGGTAGGTACCTGAGGTGGCATACCAGTGAATGTTTAAGAAACGGCTTTCTGGGGGGAAAATATGAATGCATATATGTACATAACCTTATTACAAGTGTTACTGATAGAAAGAAAGTGTTGCACACAATTTAAATCCTTTTTTGGTAAATTTTATGCCGCTCATTGCTCTTCAAAAAATGCCCACAGTGGTTTTTGGCTGAACTCTTATATCTGTGGCCAACTCATGGTTGCAATTGACAAGTAAGTATAATTCCAACATGAAGAGCAAATGATGTTTTGTTTATGTTAATAATTAAGATGAAGGAGAAACAACAAGATTAATGTCAGACCTTTCCTTATTCATCATGACGGAACATCTTTGCTCAACTGGATAACAATCTCCAAATCTTTTTTTCAAATCTCTATTTTTTCAATTTTTTTGTATCATTCACAATGCAACATCTAGAAACTACACATTTTAAGTTTAATCTGTATTACTAACATTTTCTCAACCATTTTCTTAAGTCTAGATGATCACTGTGACATTGAGAAAGCCATGATTTGTAGTATGTGTCAGTTTCCAATGTGTAAATATTTCTATCATGGTTGATTTCAAGCTACAAACAGGATGTCACTGAACCTGGAGATGGGAAGAGATTCACAGTAGTGCATCACTTACAGTTTTTTAACTTACCTATGAAATAGAAATAAAGAAATACAAATATATATATATATAATAGTAAAATGTAATAAAATAACTAGGAAGTGATGAGTTTTCAACATTTCTTAATTGCCTTTAATATAATTTATTTAATAGTAATTTTATAGAAGTAACCTTTTTAATAATAATTAGGTTTAATAACAGGCTCTCAAAATTCCTTAAAATTTAAGGATCAGCCCTCGTGAGCCTGAGTGGGCCAGCTCTAGCACACCACTGTACATGTAACAGCTGCTAATGGGAGAGTGGACCGTAAGAAAAAAAAGTAGTCATTTCTATTGGGGTCATCAGTAAATAAGTCCTGAAGGATGAATGGGTGTCAGTCCGGCAACATGGGGGTGTGCACTGAGGAAGGTCTCATGCAGAGGAACAGAATGTCAGTGGCAGGAAGCATACATCAGGACCTGCACTAGCCTCTTAGGATTAGTATGGGGTGAGGTCTACAGAGGCCAGGTTGGGAAGGCCCTTTCAGATCAAACTGAGCTGTGTCCAAATTTCCTTCTGTCATGATTGACAGCCCTTAAGGAGATTTACAAACAATATGATGTTCCAAATTTGCATTTTGGAGCAGCTATCAGGGTGGAAGTGTGGAAGATGGAAAAGAGGCAGAGTCATCAGGCAGGAAGGCCATGCTAGTCCCATCACAGCTGCACCCTCAGTGCTGATGTTGATCCTTATATTTGTCTTTGGTCAGCAACTCCACCATTTTTTTTTTTTTTTTTTAGTGTCTCATTCAAATTTGATTCTCTCCTCAACAAATCCCAGATTCAATCCCGAACAGTTAAGGGACTTTTACACCCACCTATCCATACTGAGTCTCAAAATGTTCCCGAACTCTTCCTAATCTATTGTTAATTTATGGAGTGATGACCAAAGAGAAGTTGTTAACTGAAAGTTCATTCTACCTCCAAATTAGGAGGGTAATTCATATCAGACAGTATTTTTTGGTGTCATTAGGGAAAATGATACTCAAGACTTTAAACATATTTGCCTCAGTGATGATAGCAATGCAGGCAGGCAGTATTAAGAAACTTAGTCAGAAATTTTAGTTTAATTATTTAAGATGTGCATAGCACAAACATACACTAATATTTTGTAATTGGATTGCTTTTCTTTCAAAGAATGCCAGCCCTTGCCTTTTTTAAAATTTATTTTTTATTTTTTTTTTTAAGGAAGTTTAAATCAGAGATAAAAGACTTGTGACTTCTTATGACAGAAAGAAGAGATGTAAGCAGCCCCGCCTCTGGGGCACTTTCCTGATTATGACTTGAGGCTGCTGGGTCCTTGCCTGTGTTCTAGACATCTGTCTCTTCTTGTTTGCCTCTTGTTTTCCTTTCAGTTTATAAAGGAATATGTGACATTGGCGTGTGGGGGAACTGCCTGGACACCTGAATTTATGTGAGGGAGATCAGCATTTCTACATAGTTTTGGTGCTTAGGTAATGGAATGAAAGCAAGAAAATAAGAAATGAGCTTTTTATTTGAAAATGACTGAATCTAGTTTTCAGTCTTAATAAAGCTCTGCCTCCCAGTTGCAGGATTTCATGAGGAATACGGGTATAGAGCTACAGCCATCATGTTCAGAGTTCAGACAAACAAACCTTATCAAAAAGTTATCACCAAAAGGAAGAAAAATAGCCCCCAAAATCCAAAACAAAACAAACTCTAAAAACAAAAACACACCAAAAAAATTTGAATACATATTCATGCTGAAAAATCAAATAAATTAAAATTAAGACAACAGTGAGATATCTTATATAGTGTTTAATATATGAACTTGAGGGTTCAATAGAATATACATTTCCCTACTGTGCTTTGTGTTAAACTTTTTTGTACCATACAAATCAGTGGCCTAAAATGCTTATGCATATTGGAGATGCATGGGAATCTAGATCCTGTGTTCGTAATTACTATATGATATTGCCTCCTTCTGCAAACTACTAAATGGTGTTGGTCTTCTTTTTCTGAATGGTTTATTTATAATTTCATTTTTTTCTATATTATATGTTAGATATAAGCCTCTTCCAGATGATACAAAACAAAAATGACCCTTTTTTCTCATGTTACTTTTAGTAATGAAAATTTCATCAGCAGTTAAACATTAATTGATCCATTTGATTCCTAAAACCATTTAAGGCAGCCTAGAACAAAATCAAGGACACTTAAAAGGGCAATAAAAGGGCAAAAAGTCAGAAACCCCCCCAAAAAATAAATTGTAGTAAGTGTAGATCATGAGAGGAGTATTAGAACACTGATAGAGAAACCAGGAGGAGCTCTATAGATGGAACAGTAGAGCTACAAAATTTGTCCACTTGGGCATGAAAGTCAAAGGGCAAGAGCCTTGACCAGTTCCATGGGTTTTATTGACTTAGCTGAGTTGCTTTTCCATGAGACACCATGTGGGGTGATGGACACGTAAAGACTCACAAGCCGTAGCAGCTTGAGTTACATGCACTAAAAGGAGTGTCTGAGGCTGCTTTCCTTGGAGCATCCATCCCTTGGGGTCAGAGGAAATTGTTTTAGCCCTTCTCACCCCAATCTTTCTCTGGATTCCAGTGCTCATCATATCCATTACCTTTTGCTGTAGCCTGGGAAACAAAGGGATCTAGTTTTCCAGCTCCAGGGAGGCTGGAGCGAAGGGCCAGATGGGAGAAGCAATTGGATACATTTTGTCTCCTCTCCCAGCTGCCTCCCTCCCTGACTTTGTTGCCTGCCCACTGTAACAGAGAGAGTTCTGCTGGGGTACCAAAACCTTTGCCTCACCACTCTGTCAAGATCTTCATCTTTTCGCTGCAGTGGTGACTAAGCAGAAAGTGGGTGTGTCTTGAGTGTTATCAGGAAGAGCTGGAGCTACCCAAAGTCTCACCTGGACACAGACACCTGGAAAGGGAATGGAGATGAGGCTTACAGATTCACTGCAGACGGATTAAAGGACCACGTAGTTTTTCACTGAAGTCTTTGGAGGACAAAGAGTAGTAGATTAATCTGTTCATCCTTCAGCCAAATATCTAAAATGCCCTTATAACTATCACCTGTTTTCCCAGTGAGCTTCTGTCACCACTTGGACCCTCTTTGTCTCTTTGGGTTGTGCTCAGTCTCTCTCTCTGCTTTAAGTCTTTCAGCTCTGTGGTACTTGATCTCCCTCATTTTCTCTCCGCCAGGATCTTTTGTCAGTCTCTCTCTCTCTCTTTCCCCTACCTGATCCTCCTGCTTGCCATCTATTTCCAGATCATTCCTTCTTTGTATCTTCTCCATGCTTTCTTATGTAAATCTGGCCTCTCTGGGCTTTCATAATTAATATATCTGGTTGAGGAGGGAAAGAATGATTACAAACATTACTTTTTTTTTCTGTTACACATGAAAAATTTCATATCTCAGTCTACCTAAAGTCAAACTTCCAGCTGAATTCCCCACTCCTACCCTTCTGGTGGTTGAATTAGCAACAGATAGTATATGTACAGACCAAATATTGAAGAAAAAGAGCATATTTGAAATGTCAAAAATTAAAAAAAGTATTCATAAAATTTTTCCTATGGGACATACCACCCCACCCCCACTCCATTTCGGGGCCGGAAATTTATTTCTAGTCAGAAAACTGACCAAAGACCCATTGTTGATTGTACTTTGTGAGGACAGATGTCTCTGGACTTATACAGAATGGCCCAGAAAATGTAGAAAAGAAAGACTTGTGGAGCCTATGACAAGGCTACTGAAATAATTGGTACCTCAAGAAAAGTATTTTTACCTAACTATATTCTGTTCTGATTGATCTTTGTTATTTTAATGACAGATGGTTTTGATTTTTAGTAATATTTTTGTCACCACAGAAGGTGAAAAGCCAACCCGTGGGGTCTGAGGTAGAGAATGAGGAGTAGTAGGCTATCTATTTAGTGACCTTTCAGTAATCACAGGTGAGGCAGTTTTTAGATGCTGGGGCATGCATCCCAAATGAGTCTCGGGGAAAGCACTTCTGTGTAGAGCAGAGACTACAGCCTCAATAAATAGCTTTTCTATGACCCAAGAAGAGTCAAGTGTGCTACCACAGACACCTAGAGAGATGGATGACCTGCATGTCCCCCCACATGATTCTGGATCATTATCTTACTTTCAACTAGATTTTGATAAGAGGAGATTTAATCAGTGATTCGTGGCCCAGAACATTTGCCAAGGGTTGCTATTAGTAGGAAATCAATTTAGAGATGTCATTTGAGGATGAAGCTCCTTGGTATTCACAAAGCCAAGAGGCATTGCACTACCAGCCCGTCAGAAAAAGCTCCTGAGTCACCCGATTTCACCTGAATTTGGGGGGCATACATCCAAAAATCACTTGTGAATCAAAGCCAACTGAAAATATGCAGCCTTTTTTTAGCTACTGCTTTCTCACTGAGCTATTTCTTGAAAACTGTGGAGAAATTTGTACTTTTTATTGGGCCCGTTTACATGAATTATGTATATTTTTATATCTATTTCATATTTATCCTCTATCCTACAAGCTGCTCCATAGTTAGACCCTTCATCCTTGTGTATACTCATGGTGACATTATGGCAGTTTTCACTTTTCAGTCATCTAAAGGAAATGAGAATTTCCAGGGTCTTTGAAAGGAGAAAAACTAGATATTCTTTAGTCTATATTTGTAGAGCCTTGGATGGCGACTAACTCTATTATAACAACCACAAGTAAACATAAGTGTTTATATGCTGAGAGCTCAGTAATAAGAAAAACACATGGATTTCTTCACCCATGCATGGATCATGGGTCCTTTTAGTATTTTCTTTGTATTTTTATGGTAATTTTGTAGCAGTACAAATAATAAGAGCTGTAACTTATTGAGTGGTCACTACATGACAGGAGCTATGCTATACATTTTATGCAAATTGTCTCATTTCTTTACAATTATTCTACAAAGAATTATTATTTTTATTTACCTTTTTTCTTTCAAAATTAAAAAGAAATGCTAATGATTTAAATGATTTTCTAAAGTCACAAAATCCAGAAGTCATGATTTGAAACAAATGTGCCAAACTACCAAGTTGGGCCTGCTAGCCATTTTTCTCTGCTCTTGTCACCTACTTCTCTTAAATCTGATTCTATTCTTTCAGTGAAGTGAACATTTGCTGCATGTAGCCATTGTTCTAGTCACTGGGGTTACAGGATGAATGTAATCCAAATGAGTCTGCATTCAGGGTTACTTAAGACCCTAAGTAAACAGAGCTCATATTCTAGGAGGCAAGTCAGAAGAGCAAACAAATGAATGTAATACGGAGTAGTACAGGTAATAACACAAGTGACCACTGGTTAACTAGAGGAGGCTCAGATCAGGGAAAGATGAACTACATTACGGTGTTCCAGAATGTTCAGTGGGTTGGCCTGGCAGAAAAGAGTAAGGGCAATGGCATTCTGGAAAAGGGGAAAAGCATGTGCAGTGGCATCTAGTGGTGAAATAGCATACAGCAAAAAGCAAGAATAATGGTATTGTTTGATCATAATGAGTGTGCAGGTGGGAATGGGTCTAGAAGGTGATTGGTTAACAAAAAAGAAAGAAGCTTATAATCCACTCTTACAAGCTTACATTTGTTCCTGTAGGCCATAAAGACCCATGAGAGGAATTTTAAGGAGGGAAATGATTAGAACAAGTCATTCTTAGAGTAATTATAGGGCAGCTACATTTTTTTCTCCCAAGAAAATAATTCGGTAGTTTTTGTTTTGTTTTACTGGTGAGAACATACTCAGTAGTTTTCTTTTATCTCAGTTGATGGCTCATCAGATGTTAGGAATGAAAAGTTCTGGCTGGGTTAAAAATTATGGGGAAGATATTCTGCCTCTCAAGTAGAAAAGTTTTTGTTCAACATTCCAATTATATAACTGACAGAAATTTCCCCGCTTCTTCTAAGAACTTCCTTTGAGGCCATCTTGACAGCAGTCCCCATCCTCCTGCACTACTGTATTTTCAAGCTAGAGGAAAAGATTTGTATTCTCCAGGAAACCATATATTTTATCTTCTCTTGAAGTTTGTGACCCTCAAGCTAATCCACTTTTCTCCCCAGGTTCTTTGCCACCTATCTATTTCCCAGTTACTACCCCATGGTTACAGAAGACTTTGAAAGTTGGCCCATTGCCCTCCTTTTCACCTCAGTGCTCCCCATGATTTTCAGCCACTTCAATATCTTTGTGGTCAACCCATTATGATACAATATTGTGAGAGTTTATAGAATAAAAATTATACTTCTGACTTTGGAAATAAGGGAAAAGTTTCAATAAAGACATGTCATGTCCCTCTGCTTTTCCATATGTAAGTGAACCTGTCATGCTCACACATTGGAGTCTAGGGAGATTTTCTGGGTGGAAGAAACAGCATAAGCAGTAACACAAGGTGAAATGAACGTCAGAGAGGCACAGAACACTGTGTGACTGGATCATAAATGATATAAAGAGGGGCAGTGTGATATTGGGCTAAGAAAGCTAACGTTTCTTTCCACATTGTGGAAGATCTTGTTTTAATATCAGGAAAAGAAGTCTGAGTTTCATTTGGTTGGCAGTGGGGGGAGGTGAAGATGTTTGAGAAGTAAAAAAAGATCAAGCTACACTTTAAGAATGGAGACGGGAGATAGATTTGAACTGCTGCTAATCCTTTTGTATATAGACCAGTGTATGGATAAGATTACCCAGGGATAGGGAGCTTGTGGTGGAAGGAGACAGCATCTATAACTGCATCTTGAGGAAGGCTAACACTTCATTCTGGAATGAGCTGGGATGAGTACTCCAATGAACTTAAGAAGGAGTGGCTGGAGTAGAAGGAGGGAAATAAGGAGAATACTTTGTATGTGAAAAGGAACAAAGGGGGTATGCTTTAGGTAGAAAAACGCTAAATACATAAGGTCAAGTAAGATGTGAGTTAGAGCATAACCATCCATGCTAGTAACACGGGAGCCATTAATGGTGCTAGCCACTGATTTGCTTATTTGTTCGCACTTTGGTCGAGGGCAGCTTCCAGGTTCAATTTGGTTGAGGATAGCATTGCAAAGTAGGACAGACATGAAAGAGATTTTGTAAAGAAGTACTACCGGTAATAATTTGAAGGCAAATATATGTTCAATCCTGATTCCGAACTGGGACTTGACTTCTTTGAAACTTAGTTTCTTTACAATGGGCAAGGGAATGAAAACTAATGATTTTGTATGTAGAGTAAACGAGATTTTAAGTGAATTATTGGATGAAAAGAACTTTACCTGTTCTTTACCCAAGTAGTCAAACATGGTGACAGTTGCAGTATTTGAATTTGGAAAATGATAAAACATTGGAGGAAGGGGTAACAGCTGTAAAAATAACTTTATAGTTTTGACTGAGGATAAAGATGTCATTAAGAGAACTGGAAAGTCAAAAGAGGATATGGCTTAAAAGAGAAAAGAATGAGTTAGATTGGTGATTTTTTCCCTTTTTAAAAATTGAGATAAAATATACTCCCACTTAAATGCACAGATACTTTGAAGTTTTATGAAATTTGACAAATGCTTACATCTACGTAATTCAAAACCCTTTAAAGATATAGATTATTTTTGGGGCGCCTGGGTGGCTCAGTCATTAAGTGTCTGCCTTTGGCTCAGGTCATGATCCCAGGGTCCTGGGATCAAGTTCCTCATTGGGCTCCCTGCTCAGCGGGAAGCCTGCTTCTCCCTCTCCCACTCCCCCTGCTTGTGTTCCCTCTCTCTCTCTCTCTTAAATAAATAAATAAAATCTTTAAAAAAAGATATAGATTATTTCTACGAAAGAAATTTCCCTTATCCTTCTTTTGCAGCCAGTCCTTCTATTACCCCCAAAACCACCTATAGTGCAATTTCTATAACCACAGATTAATTTTTCCTATTCTAAAATTTTGTTTCTTTTTTTTTTTAAAGATTTGCTTATTTTTAGAGAGAGTTGGGGAAGGGTCAGAGGGAGAGAGAGAATCTCAATCTCATGACCTGAGATCGTGACCTGAGGTGAAACCGAGAGTCAGACGCTTAACCCACTGAGCCACCCAGGTGCCCTTCTATGCTAAAATTTCTGAAGTCAGAGTATACTTTTTCTGTCTCTGGGTTCTTTCAAAGTAATGATTATGGGATTTATCTATGTGGTTTTATACCCCTAGTAGTTTGGATTTTTTTATTGTTAGATTTGAGTATGTTGACTATGCTACAGTTTTTTGTTTTAAATACATGTTCATGGGCACTTTTTTTGGTTTCCAGTTTTAAACTATTATAAATAAAGCTTCCATAAACAATTTTTAGAGATTTATTTATTTAGAGAGAGAGAGACTGTGAGCACATGTGAGTGGGGGGAGGGGCAGAGGGAGAGAGAGAGAATCTCAAGTAGACTTCCCGCTGAGCAAGGAGCCTGACGTGGGGCTTGATCTCAGGACTCTGAGATCATGACCTGAGCCAAAATCTAGAGCCGGACACAACTGACAGAGCCACCCAGGCGCCCCTCCATAAACATTTTCATACAGATCTTGCTATGTAAGAAATTTTTACATAGCCAAGTCATGTAGAAACTTCCTTATTTTTTTTCTAGAAGTTTATACTTTAGTTTTTAGGTCTGTAATTCATTATAGATTTAATTAATGTGTGTAGTTACACTTGAGTGTAGAAGTTCATTTTTTTTTCCTATATAGATATAATATGTTTCAGTTTAGTATTTGAAAAGACTATTCTTTCTCTATTGAATTATTCTAAGAATTCTCTGTCTCTCTTAAGGAATCTGACTATGGTGCATCTAGGTATGGTTTTCTTTATCTTTATCCTGCTAGGGTTTTATTGAACTTCCTTTAATGAATGATTTTTTAAGAAAAGTTGGGAAAAATTTTAAGCCACCATTTCCTCAAATATTTGTTTCTCTGCCAATCTCCCACTCTGTCTTTTGAGATTTGAATTACCCAGTTGTTAGACTCTGTAATGTCCCACACATCACTTAGGTTCTGTCCATTTTTAAAATTTTTTTCTCCTCTTTGTATCAATTTATAATTTTTAGTTATCTTTGTTAAAGTTGACTGATAGTTTCTTCTCCAGTACCCAGTCATGTTAAGCTAATAAAATATTTTTACAGCTCAGATATTATATTTTTATTTATAGAATTTCCATCAGTTTCATTTATGTAGATTTCACTAATTTTTTGAGAACTCCTACCTGCTCACTTATTATATTTATCTTTTTCAAAATCCTTGAACATATTCATAATGGCTATTTTAAAGCCCTCCTAATTCCAATCTGTGTGATTTCTTTGGACCTATTTCTATTGGGTAATTTTTCTCTTGGTTATGACAGAAACTAAAGGATTTCATTGTCATAGGAATTAAGACATAAATATTGTCTTAATTTGACTTGACATAGTCCTAAGTAAATTTGATGTGCCTCAGAATCATTTATTCCAATTTAGTGTTTAATATAACAGTGATAAAATTTATAGCCTATGTTAGTGTAGAATAGAAACCTCAGCTATTATGCAGGGGAATGGAAAAATATGATTACACATGATAATAAAAAGCAAAGATTTCTGCTTATTTGGATTTGAACTCTGTTTTATCTTCTTAAACTGATAGTGCTAAATTTAAAAGAGTAGTACTTTGAATAAATTCTACTTTAACAGAATTTGTTGAATTTATATGTTTAGAAGTAGAATAATGTAGGGGCACCTGGGTGGCTCAGTCAGTTAAGCATCCAACACTTGATTTCAGCCCAGGTCATGATCTCAGGTTGTGAGATCAAGCCTCATATTGGGCTCTGCGCTGGGCATGGAGCCTGCTTAAGATTCTCTCCCTCTCCCTCTCCCCCTCCCCACCCTGCTCACGCACTCTTGCTCTCTCTCAAATCAATCAATCAATTAATAAATAAATAATACAAAATTTAAAGAATAAAAGTTTCTAAAAAGTAGAATAATGGAGGAAGAAGCAAGGATGTTTTAGAAGAATGTATGCAAAGATAGACACCTAAGCAAAGAAGATGAAATGCTCCTTTCTGTTCTGTCTTCCAACTTACCTTGTTTGTGTGGCAGTAAAGAACTCAGATTTTCTGTATAGATCCTGTTGGAAACTTTTTCAGAGCAATTAATCACCATGGGGGAACCTAGCTGTTTTTATATAGCATGTATTTATTAATTCATTGAGTATTCACTAGATTGCTGATATGTGCTTGTCATTCTAATAGACATTATAATAGGTTGAGACAGACATAGTTCCTACTCTCATGGAGTTTAGAAATTAGTTACTATATACTTTCATGCTGTTGATTTAACAGTTGGGTAGTTGCCATCAAGTAATCTAATGAACCACCTTTGGTTCCCAATTCCTAGACCAGAGGTCCTGACAGATGCATTTATCTCTTATACTTGGTATTCCATAACCTTGCAATCCCACAGTTTTGTTTTCTTTTGTTTTGCCAGTAAAGAATGAGGATGGAAATAGGATTCTGTAGATATCACAGTACTCTGGATGTAGAATTACAATTGTTTTATCTTTCTGTTTTAAAATGATTGGGGAGAAGGGTGGCTCTAATCAGTGTACGGTATTCCATACATATAATACTATAGATTCCATTTCAAGTTTTAATGATAGTATAAGCAGTATATTGAAAGACAGCCAATAACATCCATCTCTTTAAATAAGTATGCTGCAGGGCTGAAATAACTGACTCTACTGCTTTTAAACTTCATCAAGGCTGGGTTAAGCTCTTGGCTATGTTACATCTGAGAAATACAGACCTCATTTCACCTGTTCCACTCTACAGCTGCAGTTTTATTTGGAAAATTGATGAGGGCATTAAGTTCTGAACTCATGTTGATTCTAATGTAAATAAATGTCATCATTACTTCATAGTTGGGAGTGCTGCTAATCCAGACCTTAAAATTAAGGGTTATCTTGTTGATTGGGGGAAAATTAAGGCAATCAACTTTCAAGGCTTTAATAAATGAGATTGAGCACTTAAAAATCATTTCCAAGTTGGCTTTAAAAGTAGATGACTAGAAAATCAATAGCAATAATACATGCTTATGGAAATAATATGGGCTATATTTATTTTTAAGAATGTTTTTTCTGTTGTTTGAGCTGAGTTTATTAATATGAGGCTTAAAAGTAATCATATAAAATGCTGAGCATATTTTAATAGGAGAAGAGACACTGTATGTTTTGGTGGTAGTTAATATAAGTAGAGCCCTGAAAAGTTAAGTTTTCAAGGAAACAAAAGAAAAGATGATACAGGCTCAGCACACCTAATGTAAATTCATGAAATTAAAGGTTTTTCTAGGAAGCTTGAGGTATGGAGGACTCAGTCCTATGCCTGTCTATGATACTTACATATGTTTGTGTGTTTATGTGTATGTTTGTGGTGTGAATGTACGTGAGTATGTGTATGTGTGGTATGTACATGTGTATGTGGTATGTGTGTGAGTGAGAGAGGATGTGTGTGTTTATGTGAGTATGTGTGTATGTGAGCATGTATGTGGTGTGTGTGTGTGTAGATGCTGTGTGTATGTATGAATGTTATGTGTGTGTGTAAGGGTTATTAAATTATAAAATATTAATGGATTGATGTCAGAAACTAAGCTCCTGTTCAGACTGGAATACACATTATTTCTCTACTTACCATCCCTACTACCACCACCATTATCATCCCAGATCATATTTGAGTCTTATTTTTTTTTCTTTTTTTAAAGATTTTTTATTTATTTATTTGACAGAAAGACAGAGACAGCGAGAGAGGGAACACAAGCAAGGGGAGTAGGAGTGGGAGAAGCAGGCTTCCTCCTGAGCAGGCAGCCTGATGCAGGTTTTGATCCCAGGACCCTGGGATAATGACCTGAGCCGAAGGCAGACACTTAAAGACTGAGCCACCCAGGCGCCCCTTGAGTTTTATTCTGTACTGGAGATATGCTGTGCTGAGTGCTATTTAGCATGATGTAGGCTCTCAATAAATGCTTGGAAAGTAAGCTTTGTGTTATTCTACATTGTATATCCAATAGTGATCTGAACAGAATCAGTACTTGGGATGTGTTTTGAACTGTTAACAACAGAAGGCAAATGTGTACTCTCATACACATTTGAGGAAGTTTATTACTCAATTTCACAAATGTAGAGTTGTGTATGGGAGAATAATTTGTAAAGTCATTTTATGGTGCGCCTGTGTGGCTCAGTTGGTTAAACGTCTGATTCTTGGTTTTGGTTCAGGTCATGATCTCAGGGTTGTGAGATCGAGCCACAAGTCAGGCTCCGTGCTCAGCGTGGAGTCTGCTTAGATTCTCTCTCCCTCTGCCCCTCCCCTCTGCTTGCCTGTTCCCTCTCTCTGTCTCTCACATAAATAAATAAAATCTTTAAAGTCATTTTATACATACATTTTATACAAAGTCATTTTATACATATATGCTCAGGAACACAAACCTGGCTACTCCAAAACAATGTTTTTGTTGTTGTTTTGAAGTTTGGGACAGATTTGTAAGGTACTTCAGAAAAAATAGAAGACATTGAGATTTGCATACATATGAGTTTGGAGTTGATTCAAATGAAACTTTCAACACTAATCTGATGCATATTTAATGAGATACATAATTATTAGTGTGTTTCATTATAAACATAAAAAAAAAGTGTCAGGATAGTACGTCCTGGATAATCCTCATTGTCTATCTTGCCATCCCTGCTCTTGGAGCCTCAGAGCAGCCACAGGAACCCTGCGCCAGACAAATCTCTGCTGTAAGTATAACATAGCCATAGTAATAATAAAAAATGACTCCTATGTGTTTCAAGTTTACTGCCTATTAGATCCTATACTACATACTTAACATACATATATCACTTTATTTTAATAAAAACCCTGGGAGATAGCTGTGATTTCAGCTGAAAAACCACTGAGACTGAAGACCTAAAAATGAGGGCTATTTAATATAATGGAAAGAACATGTGATTTGGAATCAGATACATTCAGTTTTAAGACATGATTCACCATGTACTGTGTGGTCTTGGGAAAATTACTTAAACTTTCTGCATCCCAGGTACTTAAAGCATATGTTATGATCATTTATTAAAGTGTGTATGTTTAATAAAACATAGTACCTAGGACATAGAAGAGCATTTGCAAGTATTAGTCCCTTCCGTCTTCTATTCCTGGGACCCATTTCTATAAATGCAGTTATTAATAACCCAGGCAGTATTCACTCTGGCTTCAGTGAGGAAAAGGGGATTCGGGATCAGGGATTTTCCATATTATCCATAGTTGGGGACAGGAGCCTATGAATTTTCCTTATCCTCCTCTCCTCCCAGAAAAACCTCAGTTGTTCTTATGTCTTTATGTGAATGGGGGAAAGCAGCACCTGCAAGTAGACACAGCCTTGTCTACTTGGAACACAGGATGGTGAGCAAATGGGCTCCTAGTGTGAAGAGAAAAGTGTGTTGGAGGTCCCAAACATGACCCCCAGGTTCAATGATTCACTAGACAGGTACAAAGCAATTAACAAAGGGAAAGGCACATGGAGCAAAGTCCAGAGAAAATTAGACATGAGCTTCCTAGAGCTCTCCTTCAGTGGAGACAGGCAGGATGTACTACATTAACCTCAGCAAGTTGTGATGATACATGAGAAATATCTTCCAGGAAGGCTCATTAGAGACTAAATGCACAGGGAATTTATTTGGGGCTGTTCACACAAACATCCTCTGCCTGGAATGTATCAAAACTGCAGATATTTCAAAGAAAAGCAGGTGTTGAACACAAACCATGTTATTTGCATAAACAGTCTAGGCGCAGTTAGACATACTTATCAGGAAATGGTGGTAACCCTCATGCCATCCAGGTTCCTAGCCTGCAGCCAAGGGCAACTTTGCAAGTAGGCGTTTGTATAGATAGTGGATTCAGGCCTGCTCAGGTTATATTAACTCTTGATAGCATAGTTTTAGACTATGTTAATTCTTACCTGCATGAAAGGCACTCCTTTCTTGAGGAAGACACAGTCCTATGCCAAGACATAGGAGTCGGAGAGCAGGATATGGATGGGTTTTTGTTCATACCTGCATCTCGGGTCACGTACTTTTGGGTGATGAACAGCCTGCCCAAGCTAACATGGCTGCCCTGCCTTCTAGGAGAGTCTCAAATTGAAGAGCATACTGTGTGCCTTGTGCTACAGTGGACACTAAGTCCTTCTTCACTCTCTAATCCTATAAATATTGATTGAGCTGGCTTTTCTCACAACCAAATTTGACTTCTTTGGGGTAGCTCTTTGCACATATAGCAGGTTTGATTAATGTTTTACAAAAGCTTTGGATGACTTCTGCATTAGTTTCTGCCAATTTGGTGCTGATTAGAAAACTTAAATAAAGATACCTAATTTATACTTGGAATTCCATAGCCTTTTAGTGACTATTATTTACATTTGTGTGTTTCTCTCTTTTTAAATCTTTGTTTTGTCTTTCTTCAGTAAGCAGCTCTATGAAGTAATTAGGACTGCAGCTAGGTAGCTGAGACTCAGTGTAGTTAAGTAACCATATTACAGAAATCTGTTGGAAAGACTTGGACCCAAACACTGACTTTCTACTTCTTGAATGAGCATCTTTCCTGTAGAATCAACTTAATGTCATAAAAGTCAGTTCATGGAAAGAGTCATAATAGTTGGGCAGTCTCAGTTCAATTACAGACAGTCCTTGCATTTTTGACCCCCTGTAGCAAAAGCAAGCCCAGAGGATTTATAACCAAGGGGGTCACTGCCATGGTGGGGTTTCAGAGGCCTGGATTACTCAAGACGGCCAACTACCCTAGGGTGATTGGAAACTAACAGCTTTTTTTCTTTTAAGGATTTTATTTATTTATTCATGAGAGACAGGGAAAAAGAGCGAGGCAGAGGCAGAGGGAGAAGCACACTCCCCGCTGAGCAGGGAACCCGATGTGGGACTTGATCCCAGCACCTCGGGATCATGACCTGAGCCGAAGGCAGATGCTTAACCATCTGAGCCACCCAGGTGCCTGGAAACTAACAGCTTCTAATGGTAATTGCAAACCAGTGAAATGATCAAGACCCAAGAAAGTGTATCTACTCATCAAATCAAAATTCATGAATAAGGAAAGATGTAAAAGAACTCAAGGTATGAGGGGGTGGACATATTCAGCAATGAAGCAGTAAATGAAGGACAGAGTCAAACACAAAGACAGAAATCAATTATTTTGCCAAGAACTGGGCCTGAATCTCTATTCTTCGTATCTAAGTGTAGCCTATTGTAACACAAATTTTCCTCTCCTTTGGATGTAAGTTGCCTAGTAAGTGGGTATCTTGTCTGTTTTGAAGCCCCTATTTGTCATGAATAAGGCTTAACTCATTTAGTTTCATTCACTCTCTCACAAATGTTGAAATAACCATTTGGGCAGGAGAGTTAGTTTTATAGAGACATCCCACTATAAAAGATATTTAGTATTCAATAAAGCTTTCAGTCCTTTACCTTAATGTTGTGTTTTAATATATTGATTCAGGTCTCATTGGAAATCTGAGACACAGGTTCCATGATCTCTGCACTTAAATAAACCTTTAAATAACAAAACAGGATATACTTGAAGGGCCAGCTGTCTTTGGTTTGGCTTTATGCCTGTAATTCTATGAGTTTGATGATTAGGACCCAGACTGGACGTTGGCAACATTGCGAAGTTAGAAAAGGTCTTTCTAGCCCTCTTCTGACTTCCCTTTGTCACCACCCTTGCTACATGTAAATTCTTTCTTCAGCTGCCTGAGGCTGTCATGCTGCTAGGATTTTAGTTTCTGCCTCTTTCTTAGAGGATTTTCCTGGCCCAGGGCTACCCTGTATACCAGACCAAGTTTTAACAATACTTTGGAAGTCATTTGTTAAGTTTTTGATTTTTCACTTCTTTTACAGAAAGATCTTATCCATCAACTCATGTATTTCAACCAATTTAGGGTATCGTGAGTGGGAGTGGTGGTCTAGAAGAGAAGAAATGTACTATCAGCTGCTTCCCACATCAGCACAGTAGAAACCTAGTCTCTCTCACTTACTTTTCCTCTTCACATACCTTTCAGGAGGTATGTCGCACTTTATACATTCTGTCCCATTTCCGGGGAGATTTTGATGTTCATTTAAACTTGGACTCTCTTACCTAAGTATCATGGCTGGAAAGGACAGAGCGCTGTCAGATAAATAAGACTTAGTCTGGCTAAGAAAACAGATCAGGGAATCTGTTGGTAAGGTGGGACCATAGACTACAACTCCTGATAATCCTCATGGGTTCTGTGTTTCCTGGCCCAAAACATCCAAGGAAGTGGTCCTGAGATGCAAAGAACCATAAGAGCTCTGGAGCAGCACTGACAGGATGGTGGAGACATCAGAATGATGAAGCTTGTGGAGCACAGTTTTGGTCATGTGGTCTTTTAATTTGAAGGCTTCTTCTTAGAATATTAATTTTTATGAACTTTGTCTTTCTCTCAAAATACAAGTCCCCTAAAAAGGGTCAAATAAAGAACCAAGTTCTCACTGGCTCTTACAGGAAAGAAAAACACATCCCTTGAAATGATAGGTCTACGCAATACCCAGTTATCTATGCTGAAAGCAGAAGATAGCAAGAGGGAAAGACAAAGTGTGATCCAAAGAATAAACTGCTCTTCCTGTTTTGATGGATGGATAAGGCTGAGGGAAGAAACAATTTGTAGTGGGAAGGAGAAGACACATTGTCTGTGTGTGTGTGTATGTGCTTGTGTGTCAAGAGGGACCTTGGGTTATAAGGGACTGGATTAAATATGAATCATGTCTCCCTTTATTAAACTGTCTATCCATGAGCCTTAAATCTTATACTTGATGATAAAGTACTCCAGTTTAGTCATGCAAAAGTCCTCCTTATATATTTCTTAGTAATATCCTCATCATCCATTCTCATGCAGAGTTTACTGGCTATCTGAGCCTCTTGCTTCATCATCTCATCCTAGTGGTCAGCAAATTCCTACAGAACACTTTGTGAGCCAAGAATTCTGCCAGGCACTGGGAGTATGCAGTGAACAAGGCACTCTCTATTAAGCAAGATAGGCTACTCTTACAGACACCAACCTTGAGTGGGGAAATACTTACCCTTCTTTGCTTTGTTTTTCCTTCTTCTTACTGCAAATATGCTGTAATGTGCTTTTGTTTGATTTTATCACTTTATAGAGACTTCCAGACTCCTAGGTGATTTGGACACAATGTTAATCTGAGTGCCAGTTCAACTCCGAAACTATTATTCCTGGACCTGACATAGTCTTTTATCCAGAAAAGAGTTCTGTCCATACCATGCACTGATGGGGGGATGATAAATGGAAGGGCCTTACTCCATGATAGTTTATGGACCCTAAGCTTGTGAGCTGGTCATGACCCCCAAAGTCTCCATCTGCCATCCATCTCATGAAGACTCTCAGCCTGCTATGAAAACAGCACTATCTCCCCTAAAACCTTGGCTATTACTCTGGAACTCTCCAAAGATAGGTATTTACTGGCTTTGACTAAAGGAATTGGCTTTTGTGGGATCTAGGTGAGTGATAACCCTTATCTGTAGTGAGTTAGAATCTTTCGAGCCAACACACAAGAAACAATAAGAGGCCATAGAGGATGGCCAGATAGTTTAGATGACTAGCGCCATTTAAATCCT
This sequence comes from Callorhinus ursinus, assembly GCF_003265705.2. Taxonomy (NCBI): domain Eukaryota; kingdom Metazoa; phylum Chordata; class Mammalia; order Carnivora; family Otariidae; genus Callorhinus; species Callorhinus ursinus. Next base: position 95,392,395 of record NW_027397064.1, read on the forward strand.
TGCTCAAAGCATTCATGCTCATCACTACATACTGAGCATAGATTTGTTCTCCAAATTCAGAAACAACAACAACTGTAAATGATGGTAGGAGAGGCCAGAAAAGATAGGTGTGAGAGAGAGGTTAGAGGTGGCAGTGAGGATAACAATTAACTTGCAGCTTGAGAAATACAAATTAGAACATACGATGATGACAACTTAACATTTATTGAATTCCATGTATAACACATTTCTGCGAACTATCCATTTTATCTCCACATTAACTCTAAGATATAAATATTATGTGTGTTAGCATAAGGTTATCCAGAATGTAGAGTTTGGGAGGTTTTATGGACCATTACTTTAATTGAGAATACAACTCCAGGGACATGAGTGAGGGTACAAGAAAATGAAGCAGCGAAGGAGTAAGAGCCAAGATGAGGATGCTTTATCCAGGTGGCCATGACCAAATGTTACAGATCGCTTGATCAACAGTACAGTCTCCCAGAGAAGCTAACTTGTGTCTCAGAGCTCTTTCCAGAGGGTACAAAGGAGGTGGATTCATCCATGGCTTGTGTCTCCCTTGGCCAGAAATTATTTTCAGGACCTTAGTGTCATCTCCCAGTGATCTCCGCAGGTGCCCATGCATGGGAGCCATGGCAGTGAGTATGAGGCCCCAGGATGGAAGAAGGGAGGTATGTTGGGGGGGTGCTATCCTCCTGTGCCCATGTGAAGTTGGCCTGATCCCAGATAGGAGTGATCTAAGACAGGTGAAGCCAAGGGGACTTGAAATGATGCAAAAGTAGCATCTAGTTCCTTGCTGTTTTCCCTATTTTACAGGTGGAAAAAAAAAAAAAAACTTAGGCTCAGAAAGAAGCTAAGTGCTTTGTCCATTAAAAAAAAAAAAAGTTAAAATCCAGTCAGTGATCGGGAGGAAAATTTACTAAAGAAAGAGTCTCATCTACTCTATCCAAACACTCAATTTACTAATTACTGATAGGCAGACTCACCTTGACAACTTTCAGAAATTAACCCACAAGGTGACATAGACTAAAATTTTAGAGTGTCAAAAAGAATTTTAGAAAAGTTTTGAATGAGAAACCCTTACTAAGGTATACAGGACAATGGGAAGTGAGAGGCATGTTTTTAACCTGGAAAACATTCAGCTAGGACAACCACATTCTTCCATCCTGAATGCCTTTGATGTCCTTGCCCCTCACACAAAATAGAGATCTGAGCCTCATCCTGGCATTCTTAAGGGTACTTGACCATATTCCAGAATAAAGGGAAAGTGGTGCTCATATTTGTTTGCTCTCTGCTTTGTGCCAGAGACTGCTCTGTATTTTATTTCAACAACACTGCAAGATAGCAGTAGTACCTCCGTTTTACAGATGGTAAAACAGATTCGGATAGGGAAAAGGAGTGCTCTTTGCTTTCCTACATTGTCCCTACCTTTTTTTTTTTTTTTTTTTTATAACAACTATATATTTTGATTTTGGTTTGTACTTACCAGGTGATAGACCCTGGTTTGGCATTTACAATAATTTAAGAAGCTTGTTGGGGCACGTTGGTGGTTTGGTTGGTTAAGTGTTTGCCTTCGGCTCAGGTCATGATCTCAGGGTCCTGGGATCGAGCCCCAGGTCTGGCTCCCTGCTCAGCGGGGTTCTGCTCCCTATTCCTCTGCCCCTTCCCCCACTCATGCTCTCTCTCTCAACTAAATAAAAAGAAAATCTTTAAAAAAATTAAGAAGCTTGTTAAAATTATCAATCCCTGAGCCCCACCTCAAACTGCATTCGACTTTCTTTTTTTTTTTATTTTTAAGTTTTTAATATATTTACTTGAGAGAGAGAGAGCAAGAGAGCACAAGCAGGGGCAGGGACAGAGGGAGAAGCAGGCTCCCCACTGAGCAGGAGCCTGACACGGGGCTACATCCCAGGACCCCAGAATCAGGACCCGAGCTGAAGGCAGATGCCTAACCGACTAAGCCACCCGGGCGCCCCTGCATTAGACTTTCTATAGCTAGGAAACCAGCTATCTGTAATGTGACCGTATTTCACAAGGGACCAGACTGGAAGCCAAGGTTAACAATCAAAAGGGCCAACTGAAAACAGTGAATATGGCTTTAAAGTGCATGAAATAACAATGTAATATTCAGAACAAGGTTTGGGACAGAGATAGTCCTACTGTTCTTTGCAAAAAATCATATCAAAAGTGTTTTACATTTGGAGTTGCTTACTTTAAGGGCCCAGTTAAGGAAGAATGACTGTGCTGGGGATTAAGGACTGTGTCCAGGTGACTCAAGGCAAATCAGACACAGCCCAGGAGGCTGGCAGCTGGGAGAGCCTGGTAAGGGCAGTTCTCGCCTTCTCCTTCGACCAACCAACCAACAAACGCACAAAGAAGTAAACAGCTTCTCCCAACTGGGGCTCTGTGTTTTTGGCAGCAGAGAGTCAGCATAGTTTCTAGAATAGACTGCTCTTCCTGCCCTGCAGCGTCCCTGCCCAGCCTTGCCAGCATACCAGTCTGGGCTTTGTCTCTTCCTCCACTGCTAACTCTTAGCTCCCCCCAGATCCCCCCTCGCCCAGGCTGTTTTTCAGCAGGGCAGCTATTTTCTGACATTTGGCACTGAGCGATCATAATCAGATACAATTTTCCAACCACACAATTGCACTCCATGTGCAGCTTCAGGTACAATTATGAAGGCTGTCCCAGCCCCTGCTACCTACACTGTACTTAACAGGGAGGGATGGCCTCTCGTTCTCCATTAAATGTTTTGAAAGGAAACCTGTAGGCACGACAAGGTTCAGGCACCACAATGAAATGGGAATTGGAGTGTCCTTGCTTTGATAGGCATGTACAAGTTTTAATTATCTACTCATCCAGGATTTAATTTTTTTTCATTTTTCTATAAAAAGCAGAAAATGGTGACAACCTGATTTCATGTGCACACAGGGAATGAAACTGGTTGACAATATTGTCCACACGTCATTCACTGTCGCTTCTCCTTTTATTTTTTCCTTTTTTTTTTTTTTTTTTTTTGAGGGGGTTGAGGAGGGTAGAAAAAAAATCTTAAGCAGGCTCCATGCTCAGTGCCAAGAGGAGAGGGGGCTCGATCCCACAACCCTGAGATCATGACCTGAGCTGAAATCAAGAGTCCCACACTTAACTGACTGAGCCACCCAGGTGCCCCTATTTTTTCCTTTTTAATTTTTTTTCCTCATTCTATGAAAAATATGGAAAATATAGAAATGCATAAAGATAAACATGGCCCCTTAGTTCAGATAAAAGTTCTGTAAATACTTTGATGTATTTTCATCCAATCTCTTATTCATTGACACGTGTACAGAGATAAAATAATTAAGGTTATATTATAGCGGTTCTATATTATGATTTTTTGTTTTATATTACAGTATGAAAAAAACTTTTATTCATGCCATTGAATACATTTAAAAACAACTTTTCTGAAAATTCTGTAATATTTTAAGTTCATGTCCTTATTTATTTCACTTTATTTCCCCATGGATATTTCAATCACTCCTAATCCTTTGCTAACTCCTTATAAATCAGTAACTAACCCAGGATGTTGATCAAGCTCGTCCTGTGTGTAGACACTATGCATGACAGTACCGTGTAAGGAAATGTGCACAGGCTTTGGGAACAGAAAACCTCAGTTGAATCCCTTAGTTCTAGCCCTTAGCACTGAGGGTTTTCTCATCTGTAAAATGGATCACCTGCTACCTATCCGGGTTTTTTTTTTTTTTCCAGCTTTTCTGTCTCTGCTTTCTAGTAAAAACCAGCCGTGTCATCTACTCTTTTCCTTCACATCCTTGCTCATGCTGCTTCTCTAATCTTGCAGCTGCACGTTGCCTCACACACTGCCTTTTTAGACTTTCCTTAATTGCCCAGGTGAAATCTGAACACTCTATCACTTCTCCCTCTACATGTTCTGCTTCTCCTTGGCCCTACCCTTGCCAGGCCTGGCAAAGACTTGGCATCGGAGGACCTTCATCAGCTGTGGTTCTTCGGCCACCACTTCTCACGCTTCTGCTTTTGTGCTCTTCCCTTTTCTGGGAATCCCCTTCTCACATGCTCACCTCCCTTTTGTCCACATGCCTGAGAAGCCATCCCCAGCTTCAACTCCCTTGGAGGGGCAGGCCTGAGCCACCCTCCTTGATGATGTCAGAGCCTGAAACCATGTCACTCTAAGTGAGAGAGATGTTCTACCTCAAACTTTCTAATTTTGAATGTTTGGAGATTATTTTCCCCCCTCATTATTTCTGGTAAAATTGCAAACACACATCAGCATTTTCTTTCCTTTTTCATCACTGTGCCTCTAGATATTTTTTCCAGCCATGCATGGTCACATGATTGGAGTTTCCTGAAGTGTTAGTCTATCCTAAACCTGACTAGTGTATGGTATCTTTTGAGAGAGTAAGAGTGAGTCTATGAAACTTATTCCCTAATGTTAGAAAAATGAAAAAAAACCCTTGTATTATATGTCTCCAAGAGGGAAAATAGTTGGTAGTTAAAAAAAAAAAAAAAAGCCTAAATTCAATTCCTGGCTCAGTTTCTTATGACTAGGTGGCCTTGAGTGAGGATCTTAAACTGTACACTCTGAGGGACACCTGGGAGGCTCGGTTCATTAAGCATCTGCCTTCCGCTCAGGTCATGATCCCAGGGTCCTGGGATTCAGCCCTGCATCAGCTCCCTGCTCAGTGGGGAGCCTGCTTCTCCCTCTCCTCCCTGCTCATGCTCTCTCCCACCATCTCTCTCTCTCAAATAAATAAGTAAAATCTTAACAACAAAAAAAAACTGTATAGTCTTTATCTGTTCACATGGAAATAACATTTGCTCTTAGAGTTGTGCTGGTTAAATAAATAGCATATAGTTATCACTTAATAAATAGCTTTAATCATTAGAATATTCTTGGCTGTTTTTTTTATAGATGAATCACATAAAAAGTTCTATTGAAATCTGGTTGACACATATTCAGTTCCCAGAAATAAATCTGAATCGAATTTATGGTGGAGTTAATTTTTAAGAGGCTTTGACATTTCATTTTTTAAGCATCCAGTCTATTCTATACACACACATTAACATTTTTACATGACAATGAAAATATTGGGAAAAGAAAATTATTAGGTTATCAGCATTAAATTAATGGAGGAGGCATAAAGGATCAAATAACCTAGATTAGATTTCATCTTTTAGAAGGAGAAACTGAAGACCAAAGATACTCCATAAATTACCAGAACCCAGATTTGAGAGGGGCAGGATTGGGATTAGAACCAATCCTCAAGGGCGCCTGGGTGGCTCAGTTGGTTAAGCAACTGCCTTCGGCTCAGGTCATGATCCTGGAGTCCTGGGATCGAGTCCCGCATCGGGCTCCCCGCTCAGTGGGGAGTCTGCTTCTTCCTCTGACCCTCTTCCCTCTCGTGCTATCTCTCATTCTCTCTCTCTCAAATAAATAAATAAATTCTTTAAAAAAAAAAAAAAAAAAGAACCAATCCTCAAATTTTGCCTCCCTTACCCCACACAGTATTCCCTTGACCAGAATGCCTTCTCTCATCAGGGGAGCTTTCTGAGTCTTTCAAAATTCTATTTCTGTATCTATGGTAAAAACAAATTTAAATTTAAATTCATGTTACATATTGATCAAATTTGCCAGGAGTCTCCAAGTATTTCATTGTTATTAATTATTGCTGTTCCTCCCCACTCACACCCATCCTACCGCAGTTCCTAAAACTTGGTTTTATTCAAAGAAGTTTTTTTTCACAGAAGTGAATCCCAGGTGGATTTTTATACTATATGTCAAGCTCCCTTATGAATCTGTCTAAAACATCTAAGGAATAAATCCCAGGGCAGTAGGAACTTGTATTCATGCATTTAATTAACCTTTAATTGTCTATGTGATTGCCTTGCAGTTCAATAGTTGCTTGATTTTTATTATCCATCTAATTAGTGTGGTTTAAGTGGCTTTTTATGTCAGATTTTATTATATCAGTTTGCTTACAGAATTTCGGGACACTCTAGGGAGTTCGAACATCATTGTAATGCTTAAGTGCTATATATCTATTTGTTATTTGTTTGATTTTTCTCTTCAGAAAAAAAGTGCTTTGACCAATTTTTCCCACTAGAGTGTATAAGTAGTCTATGAAATTTCATAATGATGGTAAAAGCCTTTCTATTAATTGTGCATAAATTATCAACACAGCCAGTCAGCTCTAATTAATTGTTTTTCTACCCAATAAGCCTGCAGAGTGACAGACTTGATATTCTGAAACAAGTGGGATAGTGAAAGAAACCTCCGAAAATACTTCAATTCGGGGCACGCTAACAAATCTGCACATATTTATAGATCAGGCTCTATAGTCATGCGAATATAATTTGTTACTGAAATCTATGGATTGCTGTTAATTGCGTGTCTATAAGGGTGCAGTTAAGATTTAAAATAATCAATTATATGTATAAATCTTATTCCCTGCCGCTGATCTTTTTCTTATTTTTGCATGCCAATTTTATTTCCAAATGAAGAGTAAACTTACTTTCAATCACATAATTTGCATTTTCATGTTAGTGTTCTTTTCTTATTCTACAAACTTACTAATTACTGAAAATTAATAAGAATGAAATTTAATTCTCTCTATATAGAGCAGTATGATTGTCTCTACTATTGACTATGATTATAGTTTCCCTTAGCCTCCCTGAACCCTTGCTTTATTTTCTTTTTCTCTTTGGCTTTAAAATGGAGTAGGCAGTTTGACTTATTTCTAGATATCTCTCTTTCTCTGTTTTAGGGAAGTATAAAAGGTGTGTTTAACAATGTCTTTGATTTATCACTAATAGTGAAAATGTTTGGTGGTAGTTGTCTTATGTACCGGAGCAATGGTATGATAAAGAATGAAAGCACTAGGGCATGCTGTCCGATGTACAGAGAAAGAACCCAAAGTATTGGGTTCTGCTCCCTACTCTGTCTTTGACTTACAATTTAGCCTTGGGCAGCCCATGCTTCCTACCCTCTCGTTGTCTTATTCTTTCCATCTGGGAAACAAAGATAAACAAAGATAATACTTGTAGGTAGAAAAAAATGGGAAGATGTGCCATAAATTTCTTTGAATGGAAACAATTCATAAAACTCAAGGACTAATCTAAAATATAATTTAGCCCACATTTATTGGGTACCTTCTCTGCTGTAATAATTGTCCTGGGCACCAGAGGTACAAAGATAACTTTGACATTACATTGGTGCTCATTATCTGACAGAGGGTAGAAGAGGGAACTGAATTCAAATGTGTTTGAAACACTATCTGGAATCTCACGGTAAATCCAAGTGAATTACATTATAAGGATAGTTTGTCTATTAATCTGAAGAAAGTGAATAAAGAATTAGAAGTTGACTGTGGTAGATTGAATTATCATTTATAATGTTATAATCCCTATGTGGAAGAACTATACATTAATTTTCTTTGTCCTTGACTTTGTAGTGTCTCCTGTTAAAGTTGGCGGAGGGCACATCCCTCTTACATTGACTGATTTTGGTGAGGTGAGGTGTTTTGGTGAGATGCTTTACCCAATGGAATAAGGGGAGAAAAGACATTGTGCTAGTCCTGAGCTGAGCCTTGAGGAGTCATGGGACATTTCTGCTAGGCTGCTTTGATTTCCTACTGTTTGCCAGAAAAAGAGCTCGCCTCAAGTGGCTGTTGCTCTTTAGCCATTCTATAAACAAAGAAACATGGAGCAGACTGAACTCCACCCAAACCCTGGGTTCCAGTCCAACCCAGGTGACCCCACTCTAGATCAGCTGAATCTCAGACCACAGCTAAAAGCACAAAGTAAATGTTAATATAAGCCTTAGAGATTTGGGGGTCATTTGTTATACAACATTCTCATGGTTAAACAAAAATGTTATTTAAGAAAACACCTTTTTGAAAGCCCAAATGAAATTATTAAATGAGGAAATGGTCATCAATGAATGATAAAACTGTTTGATGGAATAAAGTCGGAGAACTGAGTATTTACATGACTCCATAGATCTCTTGCTGGGCACAGGAGAACAAACATAGATTCAATGAAGAAATCAAGCTTTCACTGCCTTAACCTCTGTGTCACTGATGGGACAACCATAATGCATCAGATCAGGTGACATATATACTCTTCAGGATGACCTATGAGGTATTTTGCCAAAGTGATTAACTTGAATTTAGTAAACCTCTAGGTTCAACTTTCTTTTTGTAGTAAATACAAAGTACAGAGGTAGAAGTTCAACAGTACCTTGAGTTAACATCAGAAAAAGTCAGCACAGCGCATTCTACAGGACAATCAATTGGTGTTTTCTTTTTCTTTTCTTTTTTTAAAGATTTTATTTATTTATTTGTCAGAGAGAGAGAGCGTGCACATGCAAGGTGAGCACCAGGTGGAGGGAGAAGCAGCCTCCCTGCTGAACAAGGAGCCCCATGTGGGACTTGATCCCAGGACCCTGGGATCATGACCTGAGATGAAGGCAGACACTTAACCAACTTAGCCACCCAGGCATCCCTGATTGGTGTTTTCAACAAGCTACTGTTTCTTTTTCTTTCTTTCTTCTTTTTTTTTTTTAATGTCAGAGATTTATTTTATTGTCTTTTTTTATATATGTTATGTTAGTCACCATACAGTACATCATTAGTTTTTGATGTAGTGTTCCATGATTCATTGTTTGCGTGTAACACCCAGTTCTCCATGCAGTACGTGCTCTCTTTAATACCCATCACCAGGCTAACCCATCCTCCCACCCCCCTCCCCTCTAGCCCTCCGGTTTGTTTCTCAGGGTCCATGGTCTTCCATGGTTCATCTCTCCCTCCGTTTTCCCCCCTCTTCATTCTTCCCTTCCTTCTCCTAATGTCCTCCATGCTATTCCTGATGTTCCACAGATAAGTGAAACCGTATGGTAATTGACTTTCTCTGTTTGACTTATTTCACTTAGCATAATCTCCTCCAGTTCCATCCATGTTGATGCAAAAGTTGGGTATTCATCCTTTCTGATGGCTGAGTAATATTCCATTATATACATGTAACACATTTTTTTTATCCATTCGTCTGTTGAAGGTCATCTCGGCTCTTTCCACAGTTTGGCTGTTGTGGACATTGCTGCTATGAACAGTGGGGTGCTTATGGCCCTTCTTTTCACTACATCTGTATATTTGGGGTAAATACCCAGGAGTGTAATTGCTGGGTCATAAGGTAGCTCTATTTTTAACTTTTTGAGGAACCTCCACACTGTTTTCCCAAGTGGCTGTACCAACTTGCATTCCCACCAACAGTGTAAGAGGGTTCCCCTTTCTCCACAACCTCTCCAACATTTGTTATTTCTTGCCTTGTCAATTTTTGCCATTCTAACTGGTGTAAGGTGGTATCTCAATGTGGTTTTGATTTGAATTTCCCTGATCAAGCCACTGTTTCAAAAAGAAAAAAATAGGAAGGAGGCAGAAAATATATAACAATTAAATAAATACAGGGTGTGGTTCTAGATTGTATCCTGGTTTGAAAAATCCAGCTGTAAAAGGTATTTGTAGGCAATTAAGGAAATTTAAATATGGACTGGCTATTAGATCTTATTCAGAAATTATTATTGATTTTTTTGTTTTAATAATGGTCCTGTAGTTAGGTAGAAAAATGTTTCAACTTTTTGAGATGTATATTGAACTATTTAGCATTTGTAGCTCATACACAAATGATTTCAAAATAGATGTTACAATTATGACAAAATGCCAATACCTATTAAATTTGTGGGGAAGATATAAGATAACTATGATTTTATTCTTTCTAAATTTCTGTATGTTTAAGTTTTTTTTCTTTTAATAAAAAATCTTATTGACAATGTACTTAGGACCCAGAGTAAAATCATTTAGGATGTCAGCCTATGCAATCTCATCCTCAATTTACTGTTGTTTTAGTGTCCTCTATTTATTTTACTTGTTTAAAACCTGTATGCAGAAGACATCAGTAAGCTACATAAAGATCAGTACAAAGTTTCATACTTGTTATCACTTCACCCAAGTATTCAGTGGATATTTGTGTAAATATATTAGTCATCCAATTAAAGATAATATAAAGAACTTCTTAAATTATTATTGGTTATCACATTAACAACTGTATATATAGCCCTTCTTTGTCCTTATTAGTAAAAGCATAGTCTATGTTTATGTGGTTTCTCATCCTAGGAATTAGTTGGTTAAATCTGCTTAAGCGGTGCCCACTTGAACCACTAGGGAAGCCCGTCAACCAGCTGGTTTGAGCTAGTTAGTTATCAGCCACCGTAACTGTTCAAGATTGCTCTATGTGTCAGATAATACAGAGAGCAAGGTAACAGCTTGTGTGTTTAAATGCCTAATGGGTCTACACAATTTCTTTCTCTAGGTTTCTATCATGAGACAAATAGGTTTTGAAAGGAGAATGATTGGGGTGCCTGGGTGGCTCAGTGGGTTGAACATCAGACCTTTGTTTTTGGCTGAGGTCATGATCTCATAGGTAGTGGTATGGAGCCCCGAGTTGGGCTCCACACTCATTAGGGAGACTGCTGGAGATTCTCTCCCTCTGCTCCTCCCTCCATTAGTATGCATGCACTCTCTCAAATAAATAAATAAATCTTAAAAAAAAAGAAAGAACTATGACATAAACAGATACCAAGATACTCAAAATGATTACTTCAATAACAATAAGGTGACCATCATATTAATACCAACAGATTAGTTATACCATGTTTAAAATCTTCTAATCAAATGTCTCATACTTGTAATTGGCAAGATACTGGAATTGATAAACTTTGCAAATTCCTCAAACATAATTCTTTTTTTAAATTTATTTATTTGACAGAGAGAGAGAGAGCACAAACAGGGGGAGGAGCAGAGAGAGAGAAGGAGAAACAGGCTCTCCACTGAGCAGGGACCCTGATGCGGAACTCGATCCCAGGACCTTGGAATCATGACCTGAGCCGAAGGCAGACTCTTAACCTACTGAGCCATCCAAGTGCCCCCCTCAAACATAATTTTTCCAAAAGGGAGTAAATAGTAATTTTAATATAGTGAGTAGCCTTACATATTCAACTACTAATATCATGTATACAGGTATCTCTATTGGTTTTTATAACAACAGAGAGCTCAGAAAAGTGAGGCCTTCTTAAAAACGATGAAAAGTGGTAGTTACTGTCATGTGGATATAATCTCTTTCAAAATATTAATAATGAAAATGATGATGCAATCATTTGAAATGGCCAGGTCCCAGGAAACACCAGATACTCCAGGTTATTCATAATCTTCTCGTTAATACCCTGACAGATCAATAAACTATTTCCTGTTCCTTTTTCACAGATGAGAAAACTAAAGTGGAATGGAAAATAAATTCTGAAAGATCATTCGTTAATACAAAGCTAAGTAAAAACTTGAACTCAGGTCTCCTTGAATCTAAATGACACATTCTTCCCACTACTCTCTTAAAAATATTTTTAAAGGTAATGGGCAGGGGGAAGTTTCACCAAAAGTGTGCATGTTTGCAATATTACTATTTTAAATAACAATAGTCCTGGTAGGGATTAAAACATAACAAAGCAAAATAATAAGTCATTAAGTTGGTGCCATGTAGACTTTAAATGGAAGATTGCATTTTTCATTTTTTATTTTTTTGTGGCATTAGGTAAATTGACACCAGATCAATACAATCGGTATAAAACAAAGTGGTATATTAAATCAAATATCCTAAGAATTAAAGCCAAAGATAGCACTCTTTATACGTAAAACAAAAGAACAAGGGGTATTTATTTTTTTAATGGTCTGGATAAAAGCCACAATTTCTACAATACTCTTAATGTTTAGATTCAAGCTTGAGAGCTCAAGGTTAAGCATTATCAGGAATCATTGATACTGATTAGAAAGAAGATGTAGCAAGGAAGCAATGGGTCAGCACATTGTAAAGGAAAGATCGTGTTGCGGGATATTGGCAGGGATTTATTCCTTGTCAGTAAGATTGGCTGAATGATTTAGACCTTGTAATTAGGAATGAGATAAGAACTTTACAGCGGTGGAGAACAGTATGGATTATGATGAATAACCATCAGAAGGATTGGATACATTTATCCATGTGTGTAATGAGGGTAAAATTTAAGAAAAATGGAAGTAAAATCTTTTGTTGTGGTTTAGAAACATTTGAAAATATGCAAGTATAATTAACATGAAGCATGGAAATATTTGACAGGAAGTCAAATGTAGTTTAAACAATATAAAACAGTAATATAATTTCCAAATAGCCAGTTGAAAATGCAAACGTCTAAGTGTTCTTAACATTTTTTCAAACATTAAATATTTGAACAATTTTGCTTCATCCATTGAAAATAATTCTATTTTATCTCTTCCCATTCCAACCTACTTCCCTGAATGAATTGATCTCCCAAAAAATTGCTTTCATCAGGTTCCTGCTAAGCTACCAAAAAAAAAAAAAGGATAAAAAAATTGACAGTAGCTTCCCTTTAGCACATCAGTTCTGTGACTGCAAGAGATGAATCTATTCCAATATGCTTGTCAGTATAAGATTCTCTTAAAACCCTTGTGAATACATTTTCTTCTGTTTCGACTTGCAGCCCCTCTGCATGGGGCTCAGATTAAAGGATCTGAGGGGCAATTTCTATAAATTTTATCTTTATCACTACATCAGCATCAACAGCCCTATTATTACTAGTGCCATTTCCACTCTTCTTGCTACCAATACTATGGCCATAGCTTACTTGTTCTATTTAAACCAGCTTTCTCCTATCCTTTTTCATCTTGGCCCCAAAATGAAACCCTCATTTAAAAAATTGTTTTAGGACTGTTCACCAGTTATTTTTTAAAAGGTCCTAAAAATCTATTTATGCTCAAGCCACAACTCCTACAGTATCATATTGTATTAAACTTAGTGTTTTATATGCTCATCTTTTCCTATTAGACAATGAACTTTCAATGGTGGAAATTATGTTTTGTTAATTTTCTCTTCCTAGTACCCAGCCAATATTTAGGAAAGTACGTTATATAAATGGACAAGTCACTTATATGAAAAAAACTTGGAAAGACGAGTTAGGAAGTAAATCTCTGACCTCATAGGTTTTTCAGTGTGGTGAAGAGAAAGCAACATTTATACACAGAATATGTGAGCAGGACTTATCCCCTAGGTCTTTGGGATCTTAGGTGGCATATGAGGGATCTACTTTTCAGGAACATTGAGGATTAGCTATAATAAGAAATAAGGATGAAACTTGAGGCAAAGAAAATAAAGGGCTTGGGTATGTCATTTTCAAGGAGTAACAGTGAGTGGACCAGTTTTTCTAAAGGGAAAGGGAGTTGAGGTGGCTGTTAGGATAATGTTTATAGGCTAATTATTGCCTTATTTGAAATCATTTTTCCTATTCAGAACATTAAATTAACTGATTATAATGGACTGACACTGTGATGATTTAATTAAGGTTAAGCAGGAAAATCTAGTATTTAATTAAAGGTGGAAAAAAAACTATCATAGAGTATTCTAAATCCTTGTGCCCTTCCACTTTTGCCTCAAGAATTATCTGGAAATTCTTTTTCCACTTGAGAGAGCTAAGCCATATGTTCTATTTTGTTTTATGTCTGTGTTTTAAAGAGTGTATTCAGAAGGTTTCAGAGGAAAGTACTAGAGCAATTAATGGGCAAACTGAAAACTTCAGTTTGTGTCCCTGTCCCTTATACCCACTGCAAAAACCTCCTTTATCTATTCTCATAATGGACTTTTCACCCAGATGAACAAATATTCAGCACCTTGTTGACTTATGCGTGATTTTCTCATTCATCTTTCTGTAGGTATCTGTGAATATCTTCAAAGCTCTCCTTTTGGCAGTAATTACATGCTGTTTCCGAAATCTGGTGGAATTGATAAACTGAGAATCAGCAACTGAATTATATTTTATTTTTAAGTCATTATTATGGTCCAAGTAAATACAAGCTAAAACTTGGATACAGACAAGAAACCCTTGCAGAGTTCTAAGAAAAGAGATGAACCTGGTCCTAGCTCTCATTTGATTTTTCTCTCCACTGAGAATGAAACCAGTGGAAATATGATTGAAAGTAAAACAAGAATCAGCATCGAATTTACCCAGCTGGATATTAGGCAAATGCTTTTATGTGTAGTGTTCACTTTTCCCAAGATTAAGGAGATAGTTGTAATGCTTAGGTTTTGAATTTCTCTAAATCAAACCTAATCCCATTTATGTCTTATATATTCCCCAAATCATATAACGGTAAATCTTATCTTTGCTAATGTTTATTGCTTTCCCAACGGTGTGGGACGAAGCTCTTTATTTGCACCATCTTATTTAATATTCACATTCCCATATAGGTCCCTCACTACAAATTCTATAAGGCTTAAGAAGGTTATATAATTTGCTTAATTTCACACAGATTCTAAATGGTAGATATTGGGCTGAAATCGAGGTCTGTCTCTGAAATCTAACCTCTTAATGTCTATTTTATATATTAATGGATCATTAAGTATATATATTAAATTCTGTTTTTCCAGATGCAGGTAATCCCACTGCATATGATGAAATTCATAGGAATTAGAAGGGATCTTCAAAAGCCTTTTAGACCATCTTTAAAGTTTCAGTAGGATGGCACTAACTCTTTCTTCCTCTACTTCCTAAACTTTCCTCCACTCCCTTCATAAACACATAAATGCACAGAGGCCCTTTCATTTTATAGGTACAGTTTTCCTCAGTTAATAATTTCTTTTTCTTTCTTTTTTTTTAGAGTAGGGGGAGGGGCAAAGGGAGAGGGAGATAGAGAATCTTAAGCAGGCTCCATACCCAATGCAGAGCCTGACATGGGGCTTGATCTCACAACCCGGAGATCATGACCTGAGCTGGAATCAAGAGTCAGTCACTTAACCAGCTGAGCCACACAGGTACCTCTCTCAGTTAATCATTTCTATATTTATTACATCTTCTGCTTATACATGCTTCCATATGTGTAATCCAATTTTCTCAAAATGTGATTTGATCTCACAGTCAGTCCAAGGATGCAGAGGGCCTCTGTGTAGAGTGAGTGATTGATTAGTCCTGAGCTAGGTGTTAAGGCAGGGCATAAAGAAATGATCTCAGCTGATAAGGAGCTTAAAAATTAGTTGATAAAACAAGGCATTTGCACATCTAGCATATAGAAGCTGTACTTACTGTGTGCAATTAAGAGCTAAATTGTATAACGGGCTCTAATTGGACTTTAGCAGGTGCAGATGAAAAGACAGGAGTAGTGGAAGATGATTTCCTATATGAGATGAACCTATGCTTGGTCTTGAAGAACACTAGCTTTTATTAAGTGCCTACTATTTGGCAAGCAATTTGGTACATGGCAGATATTTGACTTCTGCTTACTCATTCAATCTTCATAAAGTGGGCATTATTGTCATTTCACATTTTACAGAGAAGGAAACAAGTTGAAAAGGAATTAATTGCCTGGATAAAACCACACTGTAAGTTTTTGAATTGGATATTGTCCCCATGTGATGAGTCTATATTTACTGTTTTTGTTTGTTTGGTTTTGTTTCTTGTATTGCCTTATAATTGTCTCAAGGATTGTTGTATCTTCTACAGATTATATTTACTATATCTTGCCCAGAACCCATTGCCCTTCTGGTAATAGCTCTTCTATTTTTCTTTGAGGGATTATACCAATCTTACTCGCGGTGTGTGTCCTGGTAGTGCTGACATCTTTCTATCAACTCTAGGGCTGGACATGTGACATAGGTCTGGACAATCAACAATATCAATTTCCAAGATCACAGTAATTAGTTCAGGTGGTATAAATGGCCATCTTTTTCTTAAGGACTTAAGCTCTGAAGATAGGAGTTCATCATTTTTAGTTGCCATCTTGCTACCAAAAGTGAGAAGGTATTTGGGGATACCATTAGAAAAGAAAGCAAGGGTCAAGTAAAGAGAACAGAAAGATTTAGGTACCAGAATTCACTTGCGTGGGCAGGGGTGAATTAACTTTTAATTCTTGTCTCAAGCAGTTGGGTTTGAAGTTCTGCTGTATAAAACCAAATGAACACAGATATTCATGGAAAGTATTATGAGAATGGTTGACAATTTCGGTATGGAAAGATGAGACAAGTTTCTAATGAGGAAAGTGGCATGTTTTAAATAAAAGCATTCAGAATATAAGGCTAAAATGAAGTGGAGGTCAACACCTCTTCATAAGAGATTGTAGGAGTCAAAACCCTTTCATTAGCTTTTACCTCTCACAGAAAAGGAGAATTTGACTGATCTAGGCTGCTGGCATACTGACATTTAAAGGAACACGGCAAATATACACTGAATATTATAATGCACGGTAGAAATAATGTGCATCCTATGTCTATGATAAAAAGAAAGATAGATATAATTGTAGTCACACTATTACAAGTAGAAAATCTCTCGTGAAATGTACTTACAGATACAGACAGTATTTTGTGCATATTAAAACCTTCTCCAAAATGGTACAATTGCCAGCAGTACCATTGTTCATTTTAAAAGACAAATCTATTCTAAAAACAAAATAGATGAACTATAAAACACATTATTCAAATTATATTCTGAGGTCAACCAAGATACACTTCTAGTTTCTTACAATTTGAGGTATTTTTACTGATTTTCATTTGAGATTCTGAGAAACACCAAGGCTGGTCAAAATCTTTCATGACCTTATTCAATCAAAAAATGGCAGTGACTTTTTTTTTCATCTTTTGTAAAAAGTTTTACAACAGCGAAGATAATCAAGCAAAGAGCTCAAATAAAGAGCTCCATAGCACAAATAATTACTTGTGTTTTCTTTTGAGAAAAGTCAGACTATCAGTCTATTCCAGTAGGCGGATCTACATCACAGGAGTTAATTCAATCCAACCATATTTGTTGCATTATCTAAAAACTGCTGTTGAGAAATAGATTTTCTTTAAATAAATTATTTAAATTAGTTATTAAAGTATCCAAATAATCCAGTGGTTACTGAGCAATTAGTAGGTGCCTTGAACATCGTATTTAAAATATAAAAGTAAAATGGATTTAATACATCAAGGAAGGACCTGGGTTTCCTCACTTGTCAAATTCTGATGGTAGTGATACTTAAGATTGTTGGGATGAATAAATTAGTTTAATGTAGATAAAAGCATTGAAACAGTGACTGGTGCTTGATAAATATTCTATAAATGGTAGTTACTGTTACACTGTGAAAAGATAGATTCTGTGAATGTATCCCTTCACAGAACTGTGAAAGCATTGAAAAGAGAATGACTGGCTCTATTTTTGAGACTAGAGAAGTCTTCATAAGAAAGGATAATTTCAGGAAGATCATTAAGGATGAGTCAAAGTTAAATGGAAAAATTGGCTTTCCAGGGAAATTCTGGAGTCATAGAACTGCTTGGTAAGTTCTGGGAATGATGAACAGACACCTGGGTGTAAAGGGGTGCTTAAATTTCATCCCCTGGGGCATAGTACATAATTGATTTTTTTAATTTTAATTTTTTATTTTTTTGCAGACTAATGGTATAGTATGGTTTGGTTTTAGAAATGCCTCTGATTGTCGTATGAATATTAAACTATAGGAATAATATGGTATGCAGTCAGAATTGTCTGATTCCAAACCGAATCAATGAGTTAGTGATTTCTTCTCTTGAAAATATGAATAATAGTTATATCAGAGATTTTAACTTAGAAAGAGATTTATAGACTCCCATATATATTAGGTATCATGTGGTGTTTTCCTACACATCTGACAATGAGTAAATGAGATATATGCATTATAAAAGTGTTACATACAGTATTACTAATAGGTTGGTGTCCATTTTAAAAGTCATTGGCTTAATGAACAAATATGAGACTTTGTTAAACTCTTTAATGAGCAAAAATTTCAAGCTAACAGAAACAGAATAGCATAACAAATTATAATGAACCCCATCATCCATCTTTAATGATTATCTATTCATGCCCATCTTGTTTCATCCATACTCCCATTTATTTCCCCCACTCCCTGGATTGGAAACACATTTCAAAGAAATATTTTATTTGTAAATAATCAAACATGCATCTCCAAGAGGTAAGACCTCATGACTCATTAAATATATATATATATATATATATCTATATATATATATATCTATCTCCTAATACCTTTATCACACATAAAAAAATAAGGATAATTTCTTAATACTTCCAAATATCCAAATTTTTCTTCCAATGATGTTTTTTTTTAAAGATTTTATTTATTTATTTGAGAGAGAGAGAGAGAATGAGAGAGAGAAAGTACAAGAGGGAAGAGGGTCAGAGGGAGAAGCAGACTCCCCGCTGAGCAGGAAACCCGATGTGGGACTCGATCCCAGGACTCCAGGATCATGACCTGAGCTGAAGGCAGTCACTTAACCAACTGAGCCACCCAGGCACCCCTCCCAATGATGTTCAGTTTGTTTGAATCATGACTGAAATAAGACTTATATTGTATTCTTTGTTCTATTTCTCTCTAATGGCTTTATCTACTTATCTCTTTTTGTGTCTTTGCAGCCATTATTTTATTGTTGGGTTTTTGAAGACACCAGGTTGTGTGCCCTGTAGTTTCCCACCTTATGGATTTCGCTTACTGCATTTTTGAGATCTTCTCACTCCAATATTTTCTGTCAGTTGTTGGCTAGATCAAGAGGTTGGATCAGATTTACATATGCCTTTTTTGGCAAGATTCTTTTATAGGCAGTATTGTGGATGTTTGTTACATTTTCTTTCATCTTTCATTTTGTGATATTATCAGTCATTGGTGACCATTATTTAAGACTTGCAAAATGGCAGTGATACAGTTCCGTCTTTCCTTCTTCATTTAAGCTGGTTACCCTGAGATACAGCAAGATAGATGCTTGAAGTTTTATTTACCAGATTTCAAAACCATGAGTAGATACCCTAATAGTCTCCAAAGATAATCAATGGATTCTTAGAAAATACCATTATGAATGAACGGGTTGAGAAATACTTGATGTGTTTCAAATCATTGCACTTGCTAACATTACTGAGGCTCAGATTTTCCATCTTTGGGCATGGAGGCTAATTCAAGTCAGCACTTTAATACTTTTAGAAGCTTTTCTTCTGTTGTATAAGGTACTGCAGGCTCTCTCATGTATGTCCTGCTGCAGCTCTGGAATTAGCCAGCTCTCCAAGAAACAGTGGTTCCTTTTTTTTTTTTTAAGATTTTATTTATTTATTTGTCAGAAAGAGAGAGCACAAGCAGGGGGAGTGGCAGGCAGAAGGAGAAGCAGGCTTCCCACTGAGCAGAAAGCTCTGATGCAGGGCTAGATCCCAGGACCCTGGGAGCATGACCTCAGCCAAAGGCAGATGCTTAACCAACTGAGGCACTCAGGCGTTCCCCTTGTTCCTTTCAGTAGAAAATAGAATTTCTCTAGAGAGTAAGTTCTAGGAATTAAAAATGCTTATTGTTATTGGGTTAGTCATTATTTCTATGTCTTTTCATTGACAGAGCCTAAGGGATTTTCTTAAAAAATTACATACGAGTTGATCTTGATGACCAATTCATATTCAGGGCTGTAGAATTTTAATGTAGTCTCACCAACTCTATTTTCTTACTCCCATGTCAAACATCCTGCTTTTCGACAACACAAATCTAATTACTCTTACCTTTAACCCACTCTATGTATAAAATACACACTAGAAAACTACCACCAACAATATGATTACTCAAAACACTTTATGACTTATGACTTTCAAAGTTCATTTTGCCCTTAGGATAGATCTCATTTATAGATGTACAGTGAAAACACACTGTGTTTTCTGATCGTTTGGAGTAGTTCCCTCTCTATAATTGTGCCACAAATTAGGTAAGGAGGTAAGTTTCCCTTTTCCTTTTAAAATTTATGGATTTCTTTTTAAATTTAAATTATACTTTATGTAAACTGCATATATGGCTTCAAAGTCAAATCTACAAACAAACTTTATTCAAAATCACAGGCTATTGAGACATGAGATCTGTTATTTGAGCTGCCTCCTTTCACCGGAGCGTTTTGAGGGCAGTTGCTGGATGCGTACTTCTTTGAAATTTCTAGTTTAAGGAAAGGCTCATGGGTCACCCATCTAGAAAACCGGGTCTTATCTAGGAATGAAAGGAATTGGCTGGCACAGAGGACTAGGGAGAGTAGCAATATGAAAACACTTCTGAGATTGCTCAGATCTCTATTGCTTATAGAAAAAGTACACTAAGTGTCAAGTAATGTTATGAAAAATTGGGAAATCAAATAAAAGTATCAGTCAGAATCTTTCTACCATTGTGATATTTTATGTATTTGTTTTACAGAGCTGACGTTAGGAACTTGAGATTCTGCACTTTTATTTGATATTCTGTCATAAACATCTTTCATGTTGCAGTACATTCTTCCAATTATTATTTTAATGGCTGCACACTATTCCATTTAGTAGATGGACCTTAATTTAATTAGCTGCTATATAGTTGTAGAACATTTAGGCAGGTTCCAATTGTTTTGCTATTGTAATCATCTTGCAATGAATACATGATCATTTTTAAAAATAACCTAGGCATTGTCTTCAGCTGTGACAGCAGTAGCAAGTAGTATTTTTAATCATCTGGGTGCATAATACTTTCCCAGGTCTTGTTCACCAATTAGATGAATTATTTGCCAATTAGAATGCAAGGTAGAGCAAAAACATTAACTATTATTTTGTATCAGCTGCCAAGAGAGCAGATGGAATCCAATAGTATCTGAAACAGTTGACCTGAAGTTGCCCTCTGTGACCAAGTCATTCTTTTCAAGATACATTTTCTGTGTATTTCTCTGCTCCATAGAAAATGTGCTTTCATCATTCTTTCCTCTTGCAGATTATACTGTGCGCTACCTCACTAAAGCACACATGCCAGACAAGTATGACTGAGTCAATCCTGCTGCAGATCTAGGATTCTTTTAGGGTAAACCAAACCTGGTAAATATGCTGCTAAAATCATCAGCCCCAACACTGAACCCCAAGGGGAAGCTCTGTGGTCTTATGTAATAATTATACAGCAGTCAAGAAGGAAAATAGAAGGAGTAAGCTGGGGCTGTTCTGGAGATGGAGGTAAGAGCACATGGAGAAGAAAATATGCAATAATAGGGCTAAGTGGTTAGAAGCTAGGAGACCCCAAGGCCACTGGGTACAAGAGATGGAGTGTTGCAGGATCTTTGAATGATCAAGCACTGCAATCTTCCTGGGTACCATCCTTAATTTAATTGAAGTCAGAGTTCAGAATTTGTACAAACTTAGTGCTATTAGGGTACAAGACTAGGAGTATATTGGGAATGGGGTTAGTGAACCATATACAGTGCTATGATACAGAATGCCTATCACAAGATGAGCCATGATGGTTTCAGGGAGTTAATTTCTGGATGGTTTCAGGATGGTATGGAACATCCCTAGAGATGATGCCATAGTTGATTGGAGCTTGGATTTTGCAGACCACTAGTGAGGAGAATTTTTGGAGATATAAGTGAGTAGAGGCAGAGTATTAAAACTTACTCACTAAACATGGCTATGTTTGTCATTTAAACTCTGAGTGGCATTGTTGGAGTTCTAGGGGGTTATAATGCACGTCCATGACAGGCGACATGAATTTTTTTTACATTGGGCCTTGAACTAAAGAATTATGATTTGAGGGACACCTGAGGGGCTCAGTCAGTTGAGCATCTGACTTGATTTTGGCTCAGGTCATGATCTCAGGGTCCTGGGATAGAGCCCAGGGCTCCTCACTCAGCAGGGAGTCTGCTGGAGATTCTCTTTTTCATTCTTCTGCCACCCCTCCCTACTTGCTCTCTCTCTTTCTCTCAAATAAATAAATCTTTAAAAAAATAAATATGATTTGAGATAAGGTGAGGCTGATTTTTTTCTAAATTGTGAAATTGTGGGTTTTGAATGTTTTATGCTTAATTCTTCTAAGATTAATTTCTTTGTAAATCAGAAAAGGTGCGTACATTTTGAACTTAGACATTCATATTATGCAGGTGGCAATTTTTTCAACAAAGATGATTCCTGCTGCGATTTAAATGGGCAGGACCCTAGTCATATGAGTCAGGAGACATGTCTAATTGTCTCATCATTTTATTGGAATATTATTTCATTTGAAATTTTACCAACTTCATTAAGACATGAAAACCAAGAGAGGAAGAACAATTCAGCTAAAATAATCACCGAGAATTTTTCATTTGTGAGGTCTTTTGCCAACCTTAATCATTAACCTGGCCTTTAACAACTTGTGCAGACTTACTGACAGCCTGACTCTCATCCTGAACTCTCAAATCTAATGGGAATTCTCCTTCCTTGAGATAATTTGTGCACCGCCTCTTCAACCATCTGAACTGCTGGGGAAATCTTAGTCCAAGAGGGTGGTAGTGATATTGAGATGTTTTGAGACGTGTGTGAAGGGCTATCCTTGACTAATTCAAGATGCTCAGGAAGCCATTTTGTCCTTCTGTGGAGCCATCTCTTAACATCACATTTTGAAATACATGGAAAAATTAGAGAGACAAAAGGTGGCGATTTGAGGTTTTCCATTGTTCTTGTCTTTGTGTCAATTACAAAATTTCACACACAATACAGATGGTAGCTCAAGAGCTACCTCCTCCCATGGGTTATTTTAAATAGCTCCTCAGGTGTTTTGGATGTGCAGCCAAATTTGAGAACAACTGGCTGGTGGAGAGAAGATGGTATAAGGGTCATAAGTCCTGACTCTGGAAACAGCAAAATATATAATCTGAGACCTGAGTTTTAAACTTTAACAACCCTGAATAAATATATCCTTGTTTATAAGATAAAAGCTTTAGAGTAAAATATTGCTAATGTTTCTTTTCTTTTCCTTTTTTTTTTTTTTTTAACTATTCCTCTATTCTTCTTGCCTTTACAATCAACTGTTAGCCTGCCTCTCTGCCCTTGCTGAATTATGTAACACTTTCTCAGTGGCTCACTGGGCCAGATTGATTGCATAAAAACTTTAAGATCATTCAAAATCCAAATGATAACATAATTGAAAGAAATGCTTATTGGATAATTTTAATAATGGCTCTTAACAAAGGGTTCGTTAGGGTTCTTCAGATACAAGGACTCATTAACAACTCTGAAAATGGGCTTGGGTCACAAATAAACAATTTATAAAGAAATAACAATGGGTTATAACATTTGAAAAGAGGTCTAACCCAATTAATAAAATAAATATAATTGAAATAATAACAGCTTAGCTTTGTGTGTTGGGTCTCATCACATTGGCCAAAGTAAAAGAAGGAAGATGCCCAGTGGTAGTGAGATGGTGAAAATGTTGCATTGCAGGGGTGGTCTCAACTGGCACAACCATGTTGACGCGAGTTTAGACAACATAAACCTAAGTTCTTAAAAATGCGGACCTGTACCTCTGAAACAAATAACACATTATATGTTAAAAGAGAAGAAGAAAAAGATAGCAGGAAGGGAAAAATGAAGGGGGGGAAATCGGAGGGGGAGACGAACCAGGAAAGACTGTGGACTCTGAGAAACAAACTGAGGGTTCTAGAGGGGAGGGGGGTGGGGGGATGGGTTAGCCTGGTGATGGGTATTAAAGAGGGCACGTTCTGCATGGAGCACTGGGTGTTATATGCAAACAATCATGGAACACTACATCAAAAACTAATGATGTAATGTATGGTGATTAACATAACATAATAAAATTTAAAAAAATGAACATATGCATTGAAGCAGCATTTCTAGGAATTAGATTCAGAAAATCGTCAAGATTTCAAAGATATTTATACAAGGATATTTATAGTAATATATATTTTTTTAATATTCAAAATTCAAAAATATAAAAACCTCAGTGACCATCAATTAATAAATTTTTGAATATCCTTTCAAAAGACTATGACACAGCCACAAAAAATAATAATGTAGATGTATGGATGTATGCTTACTTATATAAATAGGTGTTTGATATATAAAATTAAGTAAAAATACATGCTATAAACCATATATATACACATACATATACATCTAAACATAATTAACTAGTAAAATTTGGAAGATTATAAATGAACATTTTAGCAATAATTCTCTCAGAGATGATGCTATTTTCCCTCTTTATTTCTCTATAATTTATAACTGGGTTCTAAAATTTTAAAGCACATTATTAACTAAATTTTTAATAATTTCAAATTATTCTAATTTAGATAAACATCAGAGGAAGATATACTATTTCAAAATGTGCTGGTGACCTCTTGCGGGTTTATTTTGAGTTTTTTGAAAGCCTCAGAAGGACAACTGGAAATACTAAGGCATTTTTTAGTCTGTCTATTGTCCAGGCCAATATGCATAAACCTGAGATAATTTCAAAGTTATAGGGCGAGCAGAGTCTGACCTGGAAAGGTCAGTTTATTAAGTGAAAGTATCAATTCTCCTGTCCGTGCATCCCATTCCATTTTAATTTCATCATTTAAAATTAAATGAAAGGACAAATATATTAGTATGAAAAAGACATTATTAGAAATCTGTCTTGTGAGTGGTCTAAACCCCAAGAGAATAGCTGCCAAGTACGCCCATGTGCCAAAGAGAGGTACGTGGTCCCAAATCATTAGAGCAGGCTTTGTCAGTGAGGTGGCCAAGGACCAGTGTTGTAACCCTTGGATGACCAACTATCTCTACTCTGTTAAAGAGATTTGAAAGGCTGAGAGGATTTGCCGTAGGTTAGAAGAGGGTTTTAGGAAAGATCCATCAAACTACTGTGTGCTTCCCCGACCATGTGCCTACCCCTCCCCGTCATGGAGGAACTTTCCCCTAATTTCAAGTCTAAACAAAGAGGCTGTACTGGGACTAGTTTGAATGTTTGGTTTATGTTCCCTAGAGCTGGGATGCTGGTGCTTTCATGTCCAGATGATGCCTGAGAGAGAGAAAAGCTAGAGATCGTGGCCGGCTAGTTGCTCCCATGCAGAACAAAGATTTGCCACAGTGAAGACAAACTGCTGTTATGTCCCAAGTTTATCAGAACTTGGTTTATGTTCTCCAGGGACCAAATGTGAGCAGGCTATAAGGGAGAGAGACAGAGAGAAGGAGAACAGGGAACAGAAAGGAAAGGACAGGAGGCAGAGCAGGAGGGAGAGTTTGATTCTGGAATTATTTTAGAGGGGGTGTGAAAATCCCAGTAGAAAGAGGGAGATGTGTTGAATGACTAGGAATGAGGGAGGAATGAAGAGCCAGAGAGGTGCACTTGCCTGCAAGGAGAGGATTATAAATACGATAGTTGGGTCTCTGACAAGCCCACACATGTGCCCCCATGGATAGTTAACTTTAAAAACTTGCCATGCTCAAAGGTAACACCACACACACATGGAAAGGGAATCTGTCCTCCACTGTCTCACCAAAATCCCCCGTCGTGCCCCTAACCTCCATCCTGGATAGGACTGTGAGTTGGTGGTGGTGGTGGGGTGACCTGGGGAAATGAGCAGTAGGTAGCTCCTCAGCCTCTCCTTTTCCATGCCTGAGCCTGGTCTGAGCAGAGAAGGGGAGATGGTTTCATGTTAAAATATGTTTTTCCTTTAAAGGCACTTCACATCGAAATACTTAACATGCATTTCCTAAGAACAAGGACAGTTGCTTCTAGGACCACATGACCATTATCAGGACTAAGACAATTAGCAATGATTTCGTATCATCTAATATCTAGTTCACAGGCAGAATTTCCCAGATGTTCCACTAATGTCTTCAGCTGTTAATTAATTATTTATTTATCCAGTACCTATTAGGCATTACACATTAGTGGCTATACTACTTTGGTCTCTTTTAGTCTAGAACATTCCCTCCATTGTTTTTTATGACACTGGATTTTTGAAGCATCTAGGATATTATTTTCATAGGATGTCTCACAATCTGGATGTGGTTGATTGTTTCATCTGGCTTCACTCTAACATTTTCCTCTATTCCCTATATGTTCTATAAGCTTAACTAAATTAGCTCAGGTTAAATATTTCGTCTCTGTCTCTCTCAAGGATAGTTCAAAAATGATGCTGTGTGTTTCCTATTATGTTATATAAGATTGTCCTGCTATTAGGGATTCTGAATTTAATCACTTGGCTAATAGTGTGAATTCTCCATTGTGATGTTCTACTTTTACCTTTGTATTTAGTAAGAAATCGGTGAATCCCAACTTCTGCATTCATTGGTGAATTCCCAACAACTGCTTCTCAAATAATGGTGATACATTTTTTAACCAATTACAATATTCTAGGTTTGCAAAATTGTAAATATATTTTTCCTTCTACATTTATTAGCTCTTTTTGTTGTTGTTTAAAAAGGACTTCCTTTTCATTCTCTTTTTTCCTTTTGTTTGAGCATTACTATGGCCTTAGGGATTTCAATTTAAATTAATGGATACCAATTAAGTATTGTCATGATTATTTTTGCTGTTCTATCTATTGCAAATTTGACAGTGGGTGCTCCTTCAAGCTGGCTCCTTTATTTATGACATGACTACAATAGCTACTTGATTACTTCCTTGTCAGGATCCCCTCGTACTTTCCAAACCATTGGAATCAGACATTTGTCTAAGTAGTTCTCGTTCTTTTCCATGGGAAATGACAATTAGCACAGTCTCCGTGCTAGATGTGCTTATTGTTACTCAGATACCATTGCTTATGGGTCTTTTTAGTGGACAGAGGCAAGTGACATTTTGAAGAGGAAATTAAGTATTTGGCATTGATTTTTCCATTACAAATTTAACGTTATAGATTTTTATTTACTTCTTTTACTTAAATTCTTTTTATTACCCTGAATATCTTGGCTCTTAATTATTTTGTGGATTTTGGTTTACGTCATTAGGTTATAATTTACTTCATCCTAATTGTGTGTTTATTTATGTGTGTATTATTATTAAATTTACTGATTGAAATTTTGTTATAACTTCAAGGCAGGTATGCTTAACATACATGATACTTAAAAAATACCCCACTAAGAAAATACAGAAGTGATGCTGTGTCCAACAGTTATTTGAAGCAATTCTTTAATCTGCATGACTTTGTTATCAATTAAACTCATTTGTTTCGGTGTTAAATTTTAGCATCTGCTGTTTCTTTTTATTTCTGATGTGATTTTATTTTTTAAATATGCAAAACCTCTACATGGCTCAAAGTTAAAACCATGTAAGATGTATATTCAGAGAAAGCTTACCCTAATCCCTGTCCTTCTCACCCCATTGCCCCTAGGGAGACATTTCCTTCAGTTTCTTATTTGTCATACCTATTACCCAATCATGAATAGGTCACTGTGGCAGAGGAATTATTGGCACAAATACATCGGCCACAGACTGACAGTGTGATGCATCAAACCGAGGCAGCCTGCCTGCCGAGGTAGAGACCTGCACGCCTTTGCAACAGCCTTGGTGAAGTAATGCTGTGGAAAACACAGGCTTTACAGCCAGTAAGTTCTGTCACTTACTGTCTGTGTGACTTTGGGCAAGTTCTTTAACTTCCCTGAACTTCATTTTCCCCAGTTATGAATTGGGAATAATAATGCCAGCTTTGCAGAGATGTAACAAAGTTTAGAACTAATGTATGCAAAATTATTATCCAATTGTTGGGCCAGAGTAATTATTCTGTGTATGTTGTCCATTATTTTTTTTTAAAGATTTTATTTATTTATTTGACAGAGAGATAGAGAGAGAGCACAAGTTGGCAGAGAGGCAGGCAGAGGGAGAGGGAGAAGCAGGCCTCCCACTGAGCAGGGAGCCCAGTGCGGGGCTCAATCCCAGGACGCTGGGATCATGACCTGAGCCAAAGGCAGACGCTTAACCGACTGAGCCACCCAGGTGCCCCGTGTATGTTGTCCATTATTATAAGTAGCAAAATCATAGTGATGTCAGTCATATAGAGGGCAATAAAAATTTTTACTGTGGTCAATGAAGTATTTTATGATCTGATTGCATATCAGTTCTACTTAATAAAATTAAAATTTCCCAAGAATTGGTGAATTTGGATTATTGGGCCAAAAACAAAACAAAATAGAACAAAAAACAAACAAGTGTGGGTTTAGTAATTCATGATTTCAAAACACTTAAAAGAATCTCAGAGGGTTGTGCTGACATGGCTTCATTTTCAAAATCAAGGTTTTAACATGTTAGGGGAAAAGAAAGTTCACTACTTCTAGAAGGACTATAAAAACAATAGAGTAATTTGTGGCTGAAGTGAGTCTTACTTAAATTTTGTGTTAATTTTGTCATTGTTTTCCTTCTCTGTAATAGAAGATATTTTTATGCTTCCTATGTTTTAAAGAATTTGCATCCTGTGTTTAACACAAAAAAAGTTTGAACCATGCAGAGGTGGAATTTAATTTGTATAAAATCCTCTTAATAGCATGGTCTAATTAAGATACCCATTAAATTCATGTAATGCTAATTTAATTCGGAGGCAAATGTAATTGAGCACTATTGGATTTCTTTTAACATGAAATTAACACAGTGGACATAAAATGGATGGGCTAATTGGATATTGTTATCAGAAATATTATATGAATGAAAATTATGACTGCTATCTTGATGGTAATCATTGATTTACAGAATGAAACATACTGAGCTTACTTGGTTTACTAGCATAATTTATAGAAGTCTGTATGAAGAAAACTGTCAATGACATTTTCTGAAGACAACGGTCACCCTACAGTTGTTTTTTTTTTTCCTGACAGTACGTCTTGGTCCCTGCCTTAGAGAGTTTGTTATAGTGCTGAACTTTATAATAGTAGATTGAGTGTATTGATTTGCAGTAAAGCAGGAAATTAAAAAATTTTTTTTTACCTCAAGACTCTTTTACATTCTTGAAAATTATCCAGGGCTTCAAAGAGCTTTCATTGATGTGGATTTATTTTTATTATTTTTTTAAGAATAATAATTTTTGTTTAAGATTTGATGTGGATTTATATCTATGATATTTATCACATAAGGAATTAAAATTTAAAAAAATAAATATTCATTAACTTATTTAAAATAACAAAACCTGGGGCACCTGGGTAGCTCAGTTGATTAAGCATCTGACCCTTGATTTCAGCTCAGGTCATGATCTCCAGTCATGAAACCACGCCCTGTGGCAGGTTGCAAGCTGGGTGTGGAGCCTGCTTGGGATTCTGTCTCACCTCTGCCTCTGCCCCTCCTTGTTTCCACACTCTCTTTCTTTCTCTCAAAATAAATAAATAAAAGTATAAAACCAGGGGCTCCTGGGTGGCTCAGTCGTTAAGTGTCTGCCTTCGGCTCAGGTCATGACCCCAGGGTCCTGGGATCGAGCCCCGCTTTGGGCTCCCTGCTCAGCGGGAAGCCTACTTCTCCCTCTCCCACTCCCCCTGCTTGTGTTCCCGCTCTCGCTGTGTCTCTCTTTGTCAAATAAATAAATAAATCTTTAAAAAAATAAAATAAAATTATTACCATTATATATTAACAAATAGCATATTTTAGCAAAACGTAACTATATTTTTCAAAAAATACTGAAAAAAGTGACATTATTTTACGTTTTTGCAAACTTCTTTAAAGGCTGACTTCATAGAGGACATCAGTTTCTACTAATTTTCTCTGCATTAAACGTGTGATATGTTGCCTTGGTTGAGGTATATATATCAAGAAAATACTGCCTCACTTAGCTATGTGGTTGGAAAAGTGAGGAGTATGTTAGTAGGCTTTTCAGATCATTTGTAGGTATTCTTCTTTAATGCAACACCCAAACTCTACAGGTGGTGGTTTTCTAAAGAGCAGCTGCGATGTACTATGTGAAACCATAACAGGGAAATTTTAACACTTGTTACACTCGGAAGGGGGTCTTTATTCACACGTGATTGTGTAACATCATGTATTGGTGATGAAAATATTGGTTTGCTGAGTTATGTAGGGCTTCCAAATGTTTTGTTATAAAACATCAGAAAATGACACTTGTTAATATCACAGTATTCTCATTAGAAAAGTCTGTAAGTACTTGGGAAGCTGTCGGTGTTGGGGTGGCAGATCACATTTTCCAGAATTTGATTTTTTCCTTAAAAACTGTCTGTTGTTTTTTTGAAGTGACAGGTTCACTGGTTTATTTTTGAGAAAGTATCTGCTAAATACCAAGTCTGTATAACTATAGTTTTTGATAATTCTTTCAAGTATGAATCACGTTAAATTAAAAAAGGAGTCAGTTAAGCTCACAACTCAAACTGCACATGTGCTTTTCCTTGAAATAACTGCTTCAGTATGCAGAATTGTGTATACAGATGCCCTTTTTCACCGAAGGTATTCACAAAATAGATAATCAAAGGTTGTAAATAACTTTTAATAATTTTTACAGTTTCAATAAACATACTTATTTTTTAAACTATTTTTTTAGGATTTATTTATTTGAGAGAGAGACAGAGACAGAGTACAAGCAGTGGGGAGGCAGAGGGAGAGGGAGAAGCAGACTCCCCACTGAGCAGGACCCTGAGATCATGACCTGAGCCAAAGGCAGACGCTTAACCATCTGAGCCACCCACATGCCCTTCAACAGACGTATTTTAAAAAAAAAAAAACTAGCATTTTCTCCCCCTGCAAGTGAGTGGTTTGGAAAACTATAGTTACTACTATTCAGTGTGGTGCGCTGCTTTGACTCATTGCGAAGGCACCGGCGGTTTTACTCATGATTGCTTTTGCATCATTAGTACACATGTCAATGCAATGAAAAGGCTAAATAATGTCTTAGAATATTATTATGGAAGCAGTTTTGACTATGAGGATTACTGGAAAAATGTCTGTGGACTCCCCAGGGGTCTGTGACCCATACTTTGAGAGCACTATGGTTAGGGCTATATATGCCGAGATGCGCTGGAATCAGGGCATGGATGACATTTACAAAGAAAGGTGGGCTTACTTCTGGGATGCCATCTGCACAGTGAGACTGTGGGCAGTCTATGAATGTCTGTCCTGGCCTGGCCCAAATCCTTTGCCTTCTCTTCATGTTAACCACACATCAGCCACCACCAGATGAATGAATACAACAGAGAGTATCTAAATGAAATGTTATAAACAGATCATTTGGGGGAGGAAGATTGATAAACTGCAGTAGATTGCAATTGTTTTTTTCTAATTTAGAACAAGTGAATGCTCTTGTGAGTAAATATTCAGATAAAGTCCGATTCAGTGTGTTAGCCTCAGCTCTTGAGGACTGGTGGACCCTGGGGCTTCATACTTTAACATAGCACAGGTGTTATAAATGTAGAGGCCCATCAACTTTATTTCAAAAAGCAGTCTTGAGAAAAGGACACTGCTATTGATAATTATTTCCAGTTTCAGTATTCTAGGTGTCCAGGCGGGGACACTGTAGTTGGGGATTGGTGTGAGAACATATCAAATGGTCCACCTGCCTTTTTTTAAGGATTGACTCTTCCATTCAAGACAGAAGCAAAGTATTCTGGAGACATTAAAATATATACCTCATTCAGGCTTCCATTTCCATTTTCAAAATGCTATTTAAACTACATATTGCCTAGGGGTGTCTTGGTGGCTCAGTCTGTTTAGCATCCGATTCTTGGTTTCAGCTCAAGTCATGATCTCAGGGTCATGGGATCCAGCCCATGCTGGGCATGGAATCTGCTTAAGATTCTCTCTCTCCCTCTCCCTCTCCCCACTGCCTCATGTGTGCTAAATGCATACATACATACATACATACATATATACATATATTTATATGTATATATATATATATATGTGTGTATATATATATATATGTTGCCTAGAAAGAAATTAGAGGTACAGATTACTTTCCATGTTCTTTGAGAATTTGGGGATTACTATGATGAACTTTAGTAGAAAGAACAAAAATTTTCCTGCCCCCAAATACATACAATGTATCTCTTGTATGGGTTTTTGATACAAGATTTGGGTCTTAAACAGTCCAGAAAGAGGACTTCATTTCAGCTATTTGGAACATGAGGAAAGTGACAGTGACTAGAATAATCTGGGAGATTCAAATCATTCATTCAGTGGTGGAACTTTTGCTACTACCCATACTTGGAAAGACAATTAGAGATAAATATCTGGGAAGAACCATCAGTGAATTAATGTACATAGCGTACTTTGCTTAAGTTCATTTTTTAAAGAATATTGTTTTTCTCTGCCTAGTTTGAAAAGAATGTTTGCTAAGATGGGGGTGAAATTTTGATTTCTTGTATTTTAAGATCCTTAAATAAGCAAGCAGGTTTTATTTAAAATATTTAGCCTTGAAATAAAGGGCTAAACAAATGCATAATATTGATAATCATGTTTTTAAAATACTTTTTGTCACATAGGTGACAATTACTGGGTGAAAGAGAATTTTTATTTAGGGCAAGTTTCTTACAACATTGAAGGCTTCAAGAAGATCACCTGGCTCCTGGGTGAAGCATCTGACTCTTGATTTCCCCTCAGGTCATGATCTCAGGGACATGAGATTGAGCCCTGAGTTGGATTCTGCATTAGATGTGGTGCCCGCTTAAGATTCTCTCTCTCCCCCTCTCTCTGGCCCTCTCTCTGCCCCCCCACTTTCTCTTTCTCTCTCTCTCTCTAAAAAAAAAAAAAAAAAAAAAAAAAAAGACACCTGATCTGTTACTTTTACCACTTCCTTCAACCCATGCAGGAGTTAGTTTAGCATAAGGCAGAACAGGCTGTCCAGGGAAATATCAGTACCCAACAGCTCATAGAAACTGCACTGAAGATTTTATTTTATAACACAAGCAATTGGTTAATTTGCAAAAAAAAATAATTACAAGTTAACCTTTTATTCTGTCTTGGGTTCTTCTAAAGATATTGAGCAATGTTTTTTTTTTCTTTAAATTAAAACCCTATCATTGATTGTTTTCTTGTGAAATAATTATAAATCCCAAATATTTCTCCTTGGGGATAAAAGGAGATTTCAAATGGATTTCTGTTGAAATCAATTAACATGTGGAATGAAAACTTGCTGAAGGTACTGTGATTTAGCTTGCCAAAGATTCCAAAATATTTTGGACAATCCTGTCTTTCACTGTTTCTAAAGGAATTATGGAAAGAATGAGAAGACAAAGGGAAAAAAATGGGACAAATAGACTGTAGTCATCAGAATATTGGTTTGTATAGAATGGTGCATAGATTCTGTTGTCATCTCTGCTATTAGCACATTGTGATCTTAGGTGGATTTTGAAGAAGTAATAAACAAATGATTCCCTGTCAAAATTCTCTGAGGACAGGTGGAAGACTAGAAACCGTGCCTGACAGTGGTTCAGGTGGCTGGTGGACTCATTCAAGGAAGCATGCTTTGGTGGGTTTTGGGAGGCTGGATGGAGTCTGAAGCTCCAGAGAACATCACACCCTACATGACATTCTCTCTGACCTCAGAATGCCTTCTCTCATTCTAACATCTTATCTTCCTTGCCCATTTGATTAGATGTCAAGCTGATCTGATGTTTTTACTTCTATTTCCAAAGACTCAGAAGTAACTTACATCAACCCTAGTGTATACAGCAGTATCTCTGATTCTTGTGTAGTGTAAATATGTACAGCAGAAGAGGACACACCCAACCATGCCTTAATTCAGCAACCCAACCTCATCTAAAGCTCTAATGGATATCTATTTGTAACAGTCATCCTCTGGACTCTCCTATCTTCATCCTTCCTATTCCTTACCTTCAGGTGACCTCTTGCTCCACTACATCATGGACACCTAGGGTAGCTCCAGCTTGAAAATATTTCTACCAGTCAGCAATATAGAGAATAAGGAAAAGAACTGTCTTTGGGAAACCCTTGGCTCTATGGACTGGTATCTCTTTTCTTCCTCTTAACTTTCCTTCTTGGTGGGCCACAGGGAAGGGGAGCAGAAGACAAAGTATCAAGTCAACACGGTCTTAGAATGAAGGTGAGGGAGGTGCCCCTCTGTCCTAATAATACTCCAGAAGAGCCAAATATTGTACGAGCCTCAAAGTGGCAGGGTCTGTTTGACACTCCCCATGCCTCTGTCACTGTTTCTTCCATTTTCTGATTTCAATTTTCTCTCTGTCTTGAAGAGAAGAAAGACAGAAGAGATTAAATGTCTTGCAAGCATCCATTACATTTTATGTAAGCTCATTTCAATTCTCTCAACAAGCCTGGATGATGATCACTATTATCCCTAGTTAATAATAACAAAATGGTGGCTCAGGGAAGGTAAATAATGTTCCCAAGATTTCATTCCTAGTAAGTCTGTCTAAATTCAAATTTTGTTTTCATTCTTCTGTCCACATCATGTTGTTACCCAGTTACTACATTCTTTTAATATCTCATTCCCTTTTCAACTCAGATCTTCCTTTTTTTTTTTCCTGATAGGTCACTTTGTTCTTGTCACTGCTTTCAATATTCATGACCAGCAGTGTCCTTCCCAGCTGTCCTTCCCAAAGCTCCCAGTGAAGAGCTTTTTCTTATGGGATTTTCAGTAGAGAAGTCATGAATGGCATTGTTCACGGAGGCCACCTCCAAAGGATCCACACTTATGTTAATAGCAGATGAAATGACCTAGTGGATGTTGCCAAAGTGGGCGCTACTTAACATTGTTCTTAAAAATATTATTCTAAATTTAAAATGATCTCAAGGTCTTGCCTTTTAACTTGAAGTCAATGCCATTTATCTATTTTATAAAGATTCCTGGCCACAACTAAACCTATTTTAAACTGTTAGTGTTCTCTAATGAGGAACTTTATAAAGTCCCAATAAAAGCCCACAATTCAGGAGTTGGAATAACCCAGTGAAATTAACCACATAAATGCTCAATGAAGCAAATAATTAAAAAAGAATGGATACAAAATAAAGATTAAAATGGATAAAATTACATTTTGTCTCTTTTGGTACTGCTTATAGGTCATAATTAAATCATGGTGGCTCAAAAGCACAAAACCAACTTCATCACTCACCAGGTATGGAAAATAATGTGGAATGTTTTCTAGCATTAGAGGGATGACACAGAGCCTATTTTTTTTTTCACTTTAAAAAAAATTCCCTCAGTGCATCATTCTTTAATATTTACTTTCTTTTTTAAAAAAGGTTTATTTATTTATCTTGGAAAGAGAGAGAGAGAGGGAGATAGAGGCAGAGGAAAAGGGAGAATTGCAAGCAGACTCCACACTGAGTGCAGAGCCAGATGCAGGGCTTGATCTTACAACCCTGTGATTATGACCTGAGCTGAAATCGGTTAAGCTGATGCTTAACCGACAGAGACACCCAGGTGCCCCTTTAATATTTACTTTCTTAGTGACCACTAAATGTAGCTACTCTTTTGATTGGGGTGATTTTAAGCCTTTGCTTTGCGGACAACCACAGACCTAGACCTGCAACCAGAACTGAAATACATTTGTAGTTGAACGTCCTGCTGTCCTCTCCAATGAGGACAGTATTGGGGTATATAAGAAATAATCATATTTATGGTTTGAGGTTAAAAAAAATACTTTCCAAATTCTTTTTAGTTTACTGAGCTCCTTAACATGCAAGACCTCTTTTATTTTTAATCATTACCTGATTGTGAAAGGAAGCTAGTATAGTTAGAACCATCCCTGTTTTACAGGAGAGAGAACTCACAATCGAAGTTAAGTGTCTTTCTCAAGTTCCTCAACTATAGATTTTGAAGGAGCTGAGATTCAGATCCAGATGGGTTGACTTTAAAGCCTGTTTTGTTAATCAAGATTGCAGTACCCTCCCATGAGTTGAATTAAACAAACAAACAAAAATTAAACCAAGAACTAAGTAGGGTTGTGTTGTCAAACACATCCTCTTTCCAACATTAAACAGCTACTAGGTGTCAGCATTGCTTCCAGGAGGCACTGCAGATGGGGGAGTTAAGACAGTGCATGTGCCCTCAGGCTGTAGGTATGTCAGCAGCTATGGAAACCACAGTAAAATAAATGGCTGTCATGAGAGCAGCATGAAAAAATCACCAGAAGAGCACAGTGAGGAAGTAAAAACCTCACCATCAGGAATTCCACCTAGCCTAGAAAAATACCCTTCTTTACTTCCAGTGTGTTTCTTAACCAAACTACTGCTTAACACAGATAGAAATCATCACAGCTTTCTTGTACATGTTTGTGTGTGAAGCTGGAAACAACCCTGATCTCACTGGATCACCTATGGAAATACTTGCAATGAGCTCATCATGTTTTCATATTCCCTGTTCTTTCTCTCTCACTTTCTGTGATGTCATTGGGCCTATGGATTGCTGGTGTCCTCACAGGGGATAGTATACTTATTCCCTGCATAACACAGCGTAATACTGAGTGTGAAGACAGGAGTTGTAGTATAAACTCAAAAGCTTTCAGTCTAACCACATGCATTTTTGCAAACACCAAGCTGCTTCTAGGACACGTAAAACTCATGGAATGTGCTTCTGTGGTATTCTAATCACATTGTTATTCTAAGTTTCAGTCCTGACTTCCTGTTCACCTTTATGAAGGGTTTTCCAGACTCGGTGGTGGTAGCCAGAGGTAAGAGGTCACTCCAGGAAGCAAGATCACACAGTCTCCCATTGACAAAAGCCATTATCTTCTCTCCCATAAAGCAATGTCATCTATTGGAATAAATGGGCCAATGTAGTTACACACTTAGTTCATTCACCCTGGTACTACGGCAGTGTAAACCAGGCAAGCTACGACCATTCTCATGGTTTTCTTGAGAATGCAGGATGCTGATAAGCTTTTGAGTTGTCACCCAAGGTTTAGTTCATGGGAGTTTACACTTTACCTTCTGCCTAAGCCTTCTAAAGCCCTGTCACAAACCCTCCTCTAAGGTGAAGTTCACAAGACCGTGCATTATTTCTAAACTGATGACTTTTCTTTCATTGGCCTGCGGCTCTTAGATAATATTGTTACTTTGGGCAAGGTTCACTGTAGTGAGAACAACCAGTAGTGGTTTCTTTGGTGCTATGTAAGAGGCAGATCCTCTTTTCTTCTTGGTTAAATTCCATCTGAGTTCTGGTTTATTTCCCTTTTTTGGATGATCCATACTCTTTGCCCTTCTCACTATTTTGCTTATATTTTACTAACCAAAGCCAGTTCTTCTAAACTCGCTCATATAGGGTATGTTCTACTTACATCAGACACAGAATTTTTCACAGAATACATAACCACATGATCATATCTATATATAGGTTTTTATCAAATACGTATGTGTGTGATTTACCACTGACTGTATGTGTCTTTCTAAATATCTCCTTGTAAAAGAGGTTCTTCTCCCCTGATTGTCACACTTTATTATAACTTGGAATCTCAAGTTCCCTGAAGTGGGACTGGTGATTAATTCTCATTGCTGACAGGGTTAAGTCAGTGAATTACTATTTCTTGGCCATATCAAGGTCTCTGGGTGAAGGGCTCTGAACCTGGTATTTCCCAAAAGCTGTGGGGGTGGTTTTAATGTGAAGGCAGGTTCTCAGTTTCAGCCTTGTGGAAGGGCCTGTTGCCTTGACTCAGAGAATGCTAGGCTCAACAAATTGCCTGTCTTCATTTATTCAGTCAGTATTTTTTGGCAACAATTATTCAGTAAGCAACTCAAATTAAATTCCCTGCCTAATGTAGGGTGACAGTGGTAGCTCTGAAGG
Organism: Callorhinus ursinus; assembly: GCF_003265705.2. Lineage (NCBI taxonomy): Eukaryota > Metazoa > Chordata > Mammalia > Carnivora > Otariidae > Callorhinus > Callorhinus ursinus. Next base: position 95,429,964 of record NW_027397064.1, read on the forward strand.
TAGAAGACATGCTACCGACTTTCATAATTTTAGATTTCTCTGATTGAATGAATGGAAAAACAGGGCAACTGTTTCCTGATTCTCTAACAAAGATACAAATCTCCCCTCCCACCTTCTATTTTCTCTTGGTGACATCTGGTTATCATAAATGTAAATTAAGGCCCTAACACGTGCTGGACAAACTCTTGGGGTAAAGTAGTCAAAATGAGATGCAGACCCTTCCTTGCCAAATTAAGTCAATAAGTACCTACGTATGATGAGTGACGTGAAGGAGAAGTCCAGGACACTCACTTCATCTAAGAGGTGTGCTATGAATATGGCAGTGTACATTCTTTTTTTCCTTTTAAGTGAATTTTTCCAAACTGTTTTTGGATAAAAATTCTACCAAGAGAGTTCATTTTTCCCTATATGGTATACTTTTATTTGCTACCCACCTATTATTTTTACGGCTAAATTAAGTCTCCTGAGGTAGGTCCTAAAAAAATGAATTAGCCTAATCCACAAGCCAAGCAAGCTGAAGATCATATGAGGTGACAGGATATGGATTTTTGAGGAATTTCTCATGGAAATCTATTTCTTGAGATTTTCTCCATCAGTGGTTCTCGTTCAGGTTATATCATGAGAACTGACAATATATCATACCTCTTGTAAGATGAATAGTGGGGCACCTGGGGTGGCTGAGTTGGTTGGGCATCTGCCTTCAGCCCAGGTCATGATCCCAGGGTCCTGAGATGGAGCCCTGCATTGCGTTCCCTGCTCAGCCAGGAGTCTGCTTTTCCCTCTGCCTCTCCCCGCTCCCCCTTGGCTTGTGCTCTCACTCACTCTCTTTCTCTCTCTCTCAAATAGGTAAATAAAATTTAAAAAAAAATAATATGAATAGCATATTTGGCTCAATTTTTTTCTCTCAGTAAAAGCCAATTAGGATGTTTCTGGGTTGATTTTGAGCTTGTCTTTGACATTTGGAACACATTGTTACAACTCTTTGTGTCTAAGTTCTATGTCTAAAGCATGAGGAATGGAAGGTTCTACCCTGTATGTGTGCCTTTCCTGTTTATACACTGGGCTTCCCACTAAAGTTCACTGGGCCAGAGCTCTTAATGTAGAAAATCTTTCCTTACCAGAATCTTTATTATTTCTAGCTTTTATGGCATCTATGAAACAAATCAAAATGTCTCCTTAATTCCAAATTCAGGCTTTCTCAGAAAAGCTGAAGAAAGAATTAAATGAGAATAAAAGCACTGTTTTTTTTGTTTTTTTTTTTATCCATTCCGAGTCATGTGTGGGCAGTGGCATACCAAGCCAGCCCTTAATGGCACAGGACTCTCCAGTTACACCAGGTGGGTTTCCCATCTTCCCTTCTTTTTGCATATGGATGAGGAAAATTGAATGGAAAAAGCATTTAACTAAAATGAGAATCTAGAACAGAAGAGGGGGTCAAAATGGTGGGAGTACATAAATGATGAGAGACATTTCACCTGCTTTGCATTAGTGATGAAACTCCTGCAGGAAGACCATATATGCATGAGTCTTGGGCACTTTTGTCCCTGGACTCTCTTATCTGTCTCAATGCTCCTGGAATTCAGAAGAGCTCCCTAAGAGCAAATTAATCTAACGTGCTCTGCCTTAGACATAGCTCTATGTCCACATTATCTATCCCTCAATTCCCTTCCTAAGAGATAAATTAACAAGGAGACTGCACTAAAACACTATTCATTCCCAATTAAAGCCTATATGTTATTTCCCAGGAGGTGTAAGGGGAACTCCCTTTCAGGGTTCTGTGTCCGAACCTCTGAATGAATCTGGTTGGGTCACCAAGGGAGTTTTTATTTCTTATATAAAACTAAACTCTGACTCCCTGAAGACTTATGGCCCCCATTTTTTTGTGTGTGTATGTGTAGTTGTTGGTTTTCCACTAGGAAAAAAAATTTTAAAAACTGATGGCTTGTTAATGGTGAAAAGGACCAGAGAGATTTTTATTCTGGTATTTATTAAATTTGTTTTGGCAGAGGATCCTTAACTAAAATTAAGTTTTATAGGTATATTAAATATGTAAAATAGATACCATTTGGGCTGGTTGAAGGGAAAGGTGAGACCTGTTCTGTTGGTCTTTCTTTTCAACTTCTTCTCCTGCCCTTCACCAGGTCATCCTTAAAACTTTTCCATGGAATTGTCCCACTTTCCAGAAAGACATTTTAAATACCATAGATTATTGAGTGCCTCATTTCATCAAGGACAAAAGTGAGATTGGAAGCAAAAGGGACCATGTCTAAGGTCCTCTAGCCAGTTAGTTGCAGTTTATGTTCTGCTACACTGTGTTGCTTGGCATGACATCTTTCAATTATCTGTGGTTATTGCTTCACAATATATTCAATTGCATCCTGGGGCACACAAGCTGGACATGTTTCCCAATCAATGAGAGTAGCTATGAATGAGAAGGATGTTCATGGGAAGCTTATGGGATGGTTCCAGGTGTCCATCTTTCTACTTCGCCTTTGCTAACACTTTCCCTGTCTCAGGGGGCCCATTTCCCATTGGCTGTCCTTCAAAGTGAGCAGAAATTGAGTGTGTTTAATTTAGATTTTCTTCAGGTTGCTTGACTTGCAATCAGCACATCTTCGTACTCTTACCTCTCCAGCTGTTCTCTGTGCTGACCTAACCAAGACTGGAAAATGCCAGAGCCATTTAGTGTCAGGAAATTTCCCCAATGGCTTCAATGTTCTTAAAGTGACTAATTTAATTGGAGTTGTAAGGCATCAGATAATAATGATCTCCTTTGGCTATGTTCTTAGTAGACTGTACACCTGTAATAAAATCCATAAAGGAAAACAAGTATATTTGGGAAGCAAATCTATTGAATTTCCTATGCAGCAGATAAAAATGGGTAATGCTTTTCCTTTGTTTTTACCTTCAGAGACTTATGAGTCTGGTTGTAGGGTAAGGGCATTATATTAATAGAGGCAGTGTAAATTCCTATATATCCTAGATTCACAGAGTATTTCTCTAAGTGGAAACCCAATTCATTAGTCATTGGTCTTGTAAAACTGAGATAGAATGTGGGTTGCTAATCGTATTAGCTATGATTAATTTTTTGCCTCTTTCCCTTACTCCTGTTTTATTCTGGAGTCTCATCTGCTATCTCCTTGTTCCTCATGCTGGGTTAATTTTCCATGATGTTTATTTGGGGGGGGAGCACAAGGGGAAGAAGGCAACTAGTTTATTATAATTTCTCCTTTTGTGGGACATGCACAGAAAGCCTGATAGCTAAGTGTTCAGGCATGTGTACGCACACATATACACACACAGAGTCCCTTTCCAATGATGGCCAGACTCCGCAGAGAAAGCAGACAGGCAGGGAGATCAAATGCTCTTCCCCTGCTCACAGATCCACTTCTCCAAACACAATATCTTGGATACCTGTGATGGCAACAACATCTACCAGCATGAGTCCCTTAGACATCCTGTCTAAACCAGCCAGGTGGGCATAAGCAGGAGCCTTGATCTTGCAGTGATAAGGGCAGCTGCTGCCATCAGTACACCCCAAACTCTCCCTTAGGATGCCATGGTTTTTCTGCATTGTCTTTCTGATATTTCCTTGCACTTTCTAAGAATGTTTGTATAGCAGATAAGCTTGGAAAATAGAGGTATCCTCCCTTTAGGGCAGAGGGCAATATACTAATGATAATGTGTCCCTAGGGTAAAAGTTGGACAGGTCTGCTTGTGGCCCCTTTATAGATTGGGTGTTTTATAATCTGAAGGTTCCTCAGCTATGGCACAAACCTACCATGTGAACAGCACCCCGAGGCCCAGCTCTACATGATCCCCACCCACTCTCCCCGTGGCACTTGAGGGACAAAGGCAATTGATTTGAGCACAAACCTCATGCTCCCTCCTATACTCTCAGTAACAGAGTCCTTTGTCTCTGATCCAGAAGTCTCATATCTTATTTGAACATCTGTGAAACGAGCAGGCTGATTTGTGAATCTCTGGTAAAAGTGAGACTCTTCACGATTCTTGATACCTGGTTTCTCCCTTCTGGAACCTTGATCTTAGACGTACGATATCAATTCCTGCTGCACCATCTTCACCCTAGCATCTTTCCCCAGTTTCAGGGGTTCAGCCATATTTCTAGTATACTTTCCCACTGAATTAACCATCAAAATGTGGCTCTCTCCCTGTGTCACAATGAAATAGAAGATTCCTGTGGGTTTATTTCAACTTATATGATAATTCTAATTTTTTGATATTTTTATTATGTTATGTTAATCACCATACATTACATCATTAGTTTTTGATGTAGTGTTCCATGATTCATTGTTTGTGCATAATACCCAGTGCTCCATGCAGAACGTGCCCTCTTTAATACCCATCACCAGGCTAACCCATCCCCCCACCCCTCTTCCCTCTAGAACCCTCAGTTTGTTTCTCAGAGTCAACAGTCTCTCATGGTTCATCTCCCCCTCCGATTCCCCCCCTTCATTGTTTCCTTCAAGCTGTCGTCGTCGTTGTCATCATCTTCTTCTTCTTCTTCTTCCTCTTCTTTTTAACATATAGTGTATTATTTGTTTCAGAGGTACAGGTCTGTGATTCAACAGTCTTACACAATTCACAGTGCCCACCATAGCACATACCCTCCCCAGTGTCCATCACCCAGCCACCCCATCCCTCCCACCCCCTACCACCCCAGCAACCCTCAGTTTGTTTCCTGAGATTAAGAA
>NW_027397064.1:95434778-95635741 GCF_003265705.2 Callorhinus ursinus
CCCCCTACCACCCCAGCAACCCTCAGTTTGTTTCCTGAGATTAAGAATTCCTCATATCAGTGAGGTCATATGATACATGTCTTTCTCTGATTGACTTACTTCGCTCAGCATAACACCCTCCAGTTCCATCCATGTCGTTACAAATGGCGAGATTTCACTCCTTTTGATGGCTGCATAATATTCCATTTTATATATATACCACTTCTTCTTCATCCATTCATCTGTCGATGGACATCTTGGCTCTTTCCACAGTTTGGCTATTGTGGACATTGCTGCTATAAACATCAGGGTGAACGTATCCCTTCGGATCCATACATTTGTCTCTTTGGGGTAAATACCCAGTAGTGCAATTGCTGAATCGTATGGTAAATCTATTTTCAACTGTTTGAGGAACCTCCATACTGCTTTCCAGAGTGGTTGCACCAACTTGCATTCCCACCAACAGTGTAGGAGGGTTCCCCTTTCTCTGCATCCCCGCCAACATCTGTCGTTTCCTGACTTGTTAATTTCAGCCATTCTGACTGGTGTGAAGTGGTATCTCATTGAGGTTTTGATTTGGATTTCCCTGATGCCAAGCAATGTCGAGCACTTTTTCATGTCTGTTGGCCATTTGGATGTCTTCTTTGGAAAAATGTCTGTTCATGTCTTCTGCCCATTTCTTGATTGGATTATTTGTTCTTTGGGTGTTGAGTTTGATAAGTTCTTTATAGATTTTGGATACTAGCCCTTTATCTGATATGTCATTTGCAAATATTTTCTCCCATTCTGTTGGTTGTCTTTTGGTTGCGTGGACTGTTTCCTTTGCTGTGCAAAAGCTTTTCATCTCAATGAAGTCCCAATAGTTCATTTTTGCCCCTGCTTCACTTGCCTTTGACGATGTTTCTAGGAAAAAGTTGCTGTGCCTGAGGTCAAAGAGGTTGCTGCCTGTGTTCTCTTTTAGGATTTTGATGGACTCCTGTCTCACATTTAGGTCTTTCAACCATTTGGAGTCTATTTTTGTGTGTGGTGTAAGGAAATGGTCCAGTTTCATTCTTCTGCATGTGGCTGTCCAATTTTCCCAACACCATTGGTTGAAGAGACTGTCTTTTTTCCATTGGACATTCTTTCCTGCTTTGTCGAAGATTAGACAAGGATAGATAGGGTTGAGGGTCCATTTCTGGGCTCTCTATTCTGTTCCATTGATCTATGTGTCTGTTTGTGCCAGTACCATACTGTCTTGATGATGACAGCTTTGTAATAGAGCTTAAGTCCGGAATTGTGATGCCGCCAGCTTTGCTTTTCTTTTTCAACATTCCTCTGGCTGTTCGGGGTCTTTTCTGGTTCCATACAAATTTTAGGATTATTTATTCCATTTCTTTGAAAAAAGTTGATAGTATTTTGATAGGGATTGCATTGAATGTGTAGATTGCTCTAGATAGCATTGACATCTTCACAATATTTGTTCTTCTAGTCCATGAGCATGGAATATTTTTCCATTTCTTTGTGTCTTCCTCAATTTCTTTCATGAGTATTTTATAGTTTTCTGAGTACAGATCCTTTGCCTTTTTGGTTAGATTTATTCCTAGGTGTCTTATGGTTTTGGGTGCAGTTGTAAATGGGATCGACTCCTTAATTTCTCTTTCTTCTGTCTTGTTGTTGGTGTATAGGAATGCCACTGATTTCTGTGCATTCATTTTATATCCTGCCACTTTACTGAATTCCTGTGTGACTTCTACAGTTTTGGGGTAGAGTCTTTTGGGTTTTCCATATAAAGTATCCTATCATCTGCAAAGAGTGAGAGTTTGACTTCTTCTTTGCCAATTTGGATGGCTTTTATTTCTTATTGTCTGATTGCTGTTATACACAACCTAACCCTACACCTAGAGGAGCTGGTGAAAGAATAGCAAATAAAGCCTAAACCCAGCAGAAGAAGAGAAATAATAAAGATCAGAGCAGAAATCAATGAAATAGAAACCAAAAGAACAATAGAACAAATCAACAAAACTAGGAGCTGGTTCTTTGAAAGAATTAATAAGATTGATAAACCCCTGGCCAGACTTATCGAAAAGAAAAGAGAAAGGACCCAAATCAACAAAATCATGAATGAAAGAGGAGAGATCACACCCAACACCAAAGAAATACAAACAATTATAAGAACATATTATGAGCAACTCTATGCCAGCAAATGAGATAATCTGGAAGAAATGGATGCATTTCTGGAGAGGTATCAACTACCAAAACTGAACCAGGAAGAAATAGGACACCTGAACAGACCTATAACCACTAAGGAAATTGAAGCAGTCATCAAAAATCTCCCAAAAAACAAAAGCCCAGGGTCAGGTGGCTTCCCGGGGGAATTCTACCAAACATTTAAAGAAGATTTAATTCCTGAAAATGTTCCAAAAAATAGAAATGGAAGGAAAACTTCCAAACTCGTTTCATGAGGCCACCATTTCCTTGATCCCCAAACCAGACAAAGACCCCATCAAAAAGGAGAATTACAGACCATTATCCTTGATAAACATGGATGCAAAAATTCTCACCAAAATACTAGCCAATAGGATCCAACAGTACATTAAAAGGCTTATTCACCACGACCAAGTGGGATTTATCCCTGGGCTGCAAGGTTGGTTCAGCATCTGCAAATCAATCAATGTGATACAATACATAATAAAAGAAGGAACAGGAACCATATGATCGTCTCAATAGATGCAGAAAAAGCATTTGACAAAGTACAGCATCCTTTCTTGATCAAAACTCTTCAGCGTATAGGGATAGATGGTACGTACCTCAATATCATAAAAGCCATCTATGAAAAACCCACAGCAAATATCATTCTCAATGGGGGAAAGCTGAGAGCTTTCCCCCTAAGGTCAGGAACATGGCAGGATGTCCACTATCACCACTGCTATTCAACATAGTATAGAAGTCCTAGCCACAGCAATCAAACAACAAAAAGAAATAATTTTTTGATATTGACAGCATAAAGTTTATGACAGAAAGATGTTGTGTCTAAACTCGGGGTGGAAGGGTTACATGATCTACAGGGCTAGGAAGGAGAAGTGGTCTAGTTTTTTCAATTCCAAAACCTCTGCATTAAGGCTCTGGTGTCAGGCATACCCAGTGCTAAATGATATGGAGAAATGGTGACTAGAGCAGTACATATACACAACATGAAATTACCTGTTTTGATGATGGTGAAACCACTGTTTATCCAAATATATAACTACACAAACTGTTTATAGAGGATAAATTTGCTGAGTTCTCTATGATCCTGGTCCTGAGCACTCTATGGCCAAACAATTAGGATCCTTCTAACTAGTTTCAAGGGTGGGAAAGCACAACTAGCAAAGACATTAGTTTTATAATGCCACTGTCATTTAATAAGTTTATAAGATCCACTATAAATTTATGAAGTTTTTAAGTGATGACATTTCCCCTTTTTTTCAACACTAGGAAAACTGGTAAACCTTCTGAACATTGGTTTTTGGTTTTTTTTTTTGTTTTTTAGATTTTATTTTTAAGTGATTTTTATACCCAACCTGGGCTTGAACTTACAACCTTGAGATTAAGAGTCACACGTTCTACTGACTGAGCCAGCCAGGCACCCCTTGGCCTTTTTTTTTTTTTTTTAAATGAAATTTTATCAGTTACTAATAACTTATTCTTTCCTTTGACTGCTAGAAAGATCAGGATCACATTTCTTTATTAACAGTAATGATTCTCAAACTTTGCTACACATTGGAAACCAGAGAAGCTTTAAAAATACTGATGCTTGGGTTCCACCCTCACAGATACTTACTTAATTGGTAATGTAAAGGATCCTGGAATTTTTTTTTTAAAAATCACCAGATGATATAATATGTAGTAATAATTTAAAAGAAACTATTTTATCAGATTTTCCATTTATCATTTTAGACTATCCAGAATTTAATTTTGGACTGTGATATAGTAGGGTTCTTACTCTAATTTTCCCAAATAGTCAAAATTTCCAACATTATTTATAAAGTCCTTCATTTTTCTAAAACTAGTTTTGTTTTCCTTACTGATTTTTCAATGATATTCTTAGATGTATAAATTCCACATGTCTGATTCTATTTCCAGATTCTCTTTGCTATTCCATTGATCTATTTGACTATTGCTTAACCAGTATCATGCTATTTCAGTTGCTATATATAGAGTATTATGATAGCTAGGAGGACAAGTTCTGCCTCTTTGCACTACTTTTTAAAAAAATGTTCTTGGCCAAGTTATTTTTCTTTTTCAGAAAAATATTAGAATAAGCTCATCATTTTCTACAATCTAGTGTTTTCGGGCCATTCGGAATAAGCCACTGTGAGCAAGGAAGTATGGCGTTTTAACTGTTCAGACCTGACGAGTTCCATGCTCTAATCTTGAAGTGCCATCTAAGATTACATAATCTGAGATCCCGAAAGAGGGTTTTAGTAGATAAGGTGTGCTGTCAGGACTGTAGGGTAGGGGAAATTTGGGGTTCTGTTACTTAAAATGGCAAAGATGGCTGTGAAGCATCAAAAAGGCATCTAGTGCCACTACATTTTATTTTCTTTTTATGGCATTGGGAATCTGCCCAGGATGTGATAGTAAATGGTAGTCCTCCAAGAAGGAAGCTATAGTTACAAGTGAAGAATGCCATGCGACCATTGAATTTGTTTTTCAACACTTCATTACTATAGTAACCTTCAAGGTTGTGTTGTATCACAAAAATTTCCCTACTTTCAACTTTTTAGTTATTCAGAGCATCCTCTTAGTTTACATTAAAATAAAGAAATTAGAAAGATGGATGAGGAATAAAAGAGGCCTTAATAGTGGGGAAAATTCTATTACTTATAATCAGGGAAGGAATCTCTTAGAATTAAATTGCAGTTTCAAGGTCACAATTCCTATCAGTCTGTCCTCTGCAAAATCAGCTTCCCAGATGAGCACTAAGACCTTGAATTTTAAATGAGTGCTTCATTATCTCTGATTTGAGATTCTATTGAAGATACCATGGCCTTTCCTGTCTCAGGGCCTTTGTACACGCTCTTTTCAGTGCCTGAAAATTTCTCTGTTATCTTCCTTCCCTTTATTGACCTAAATGCAACTCATACATCAGATATTTTTTCTGGTATATTTTTAGAAACACCTTAATGTCTTAGAGTGACATTTAAGTTCCTCCATAGTCTGACTACCACCTGTTTATTTTTTTGATCTGTCTCCTCATAAATCAATCTAGTTGCCTAAATGCCCTTTTCCCTCCTATTGTTTATGCCGTGTCACCTGCAGAAATTTCCTCTTTCCATAGAAATCCTTCCACTTGGAAATAACAGGTTGGTTTGTTTTGCTTTTGTTTTCTTGTTCTTTCATTTCTGTTTTTTCTATTCACATCCACTTTGCTTGTATTTAGTCACATTGTGACTAGAATTATAGGGCTCGGAAAGTATGTGTCTTGTTTGCATCTATCTATAGTCAAGGTGTTTCCTTCAGGTAAATTTTTGTTATTCCATGGTAAAGACCAGACTTTATTCATTTCTGTGCCTTCCACAGAACTTGAGCAATTGGCAAGAGATACTTGATGGCAGTGTTTCTCAAACTTCAAACCTCATCACAGTCACTCAGAGGACTTGTCAATACACAGCTTGCTGGGCCCACCTCCAGAATTTCTGGTTCAGAAAACCTGAGATGGAGGCAAAGAATTTGCATTTTCAGCAAGTCTGGGTGATGCTGATGCTGCTAACTCAGGAACCACACTAAATCACTATCTTGTGATGACAGTGTTGTCAAATGTGGTTATATATTAGAATCTCCTTCCGAAAGTTAAATAATAAAAAAGAAAGACTGTGTCTGAGCTCCTTCCCAGACAAATTAAATTAAGATCTCTGAGGGATGGAGCTTTTCTGATAACAATAAAAAATCAACAACCACAACTCCTCAGGTGATTTTAATGTGCGGCTAGTGTTAAAATCCATTGCTCTGCACAAATAGCAGATGAAGAAGTAGAGTTTTGAACAAGGAAACATGCTTGCTGGGAGGCCAGACCAAAGCAAATGTCATAACTTAGTAAGCAAGTGTGAGTTAGAGAGTGCGTTCAGACTTTAATGTGCTTACAGTTAAGATGCAGATAGTAAATCTGGGATAGTGTCTGAGGTGCTGCCAGTCTAAAAGCTTATAGGTGATTACAATCCAGGAAGCATATGTATTAGGGAAGAATTTGGGCATCTGTGAACAAACATGGTGGGGGAAAGCAAGGGATGCCAAAGACAGGGGGATAGATGAGACTGGGAAAGTGAAACAAGACTAGAGGACACACATCCAATAATGCTTTCAAAATTCCAAAGTAGGAAGGAAGGGGGGAGTGCTGGGAGATTCCCCTGCATGGGAAACTACTGGAAAGCCATTGGTTTAAGATTTTAAGTGAATTTTTGGAGAAAGCATCCAGTTTTGCCAAGATTGGCCCAGACTAAGTATGTAATTTCTCCTTCATTGAGTAGGCAGGTATGTGAGCAAAAAGGCAAATGCAGCTTCTAGAGACACAGCGTAAAAGAGTCCCAGAGAGATTTTGTTAAAGCCCATGGGCTTTCTCCATCTTCTTAGTTGCCTTAGTTGAGAAGGTAATTTCCATTGCAAAAAATAGGATTTTGCTTTATTCCCAGTAGCTGGCATTAAATTAGTCCCATAGAATATGTTTGGGGACCAAGTTGATGAGCAGAGTTTGTCTAAGTAGCAGGTGCATTAAATACATTTAATCATTTAAGCCACATGCCCTGCACATATTTCAGCTTTCTTAGTTGAGTTGACTTTTATTTGCAAAACTCCTATCTGAATGGGTGCTATAGTGGATGTCTAATTGATGATGCCTGTCGGGTTTTATGTTCTATAAATGCCAAGTGCATTCTCCCCAACTATACTCTTCCCTGATCCATTTTTCCAAAGTAGGCATTTGAAAATTTAATTCTTTTGAGATTCTTAAGCAAGACCCACTTTCTCACAGATGTTTAGGTTGAAGAGGGGAATTGCAGTCTCTAGACTCAGCCTAAATCCACTGTACTCAGAAATCTCATGAATACGGAGTACAGGAGGGAAACTCTGTGTCACTGATCCAGAGCCAAGGCTGCTACCTGTGCGTGTTTTCCCTCTTCTCTCTCATTAGTAGTGTGTGTGTGTGTGTGTGTGTGTGTGTGCGCGCGCATTCTGTACATGTGATAGTTTGAACGATGACCTCCCAGTAGATATTTCCACATTTTGGAGCCCGTCAATGTGACCTTATTTGGAAAAAGTGCCTTTGCAGATGTACTTTATTTAGGGACCTTGAGATGAGATCATCCTGTATTATGTGATGCATCCTAAATCCATTGCAAAGTGACCTTATAAGAGACAGAAGAGAAGACACAGAAAAGAAGGCCATATGAAGATACAGGCAGAGACTGGAGTGATCCAGTCATAAGCCAAGGAACACCTGGCACCACCAGAAGCTGGAAGAGGCAAGGACCAGAATGTCCCTAGAACCTCGGGAAGAAACTGGCCTTGTGGACCCTTGCTTTAGGGCTTCTGCCCTCCAAAATTGTGACAGAATACATTTCTGTTGTTTTTAAGTCACCCAGCCTGTAGTAATCTCTTATAGAAGCCCTGGAAAACTAATACACTAACTAATAGCAGGGGTGTGAACCTGAGAGGGAAAGGGAAGAAAAGGAAAACAAGTTCACTGACCCTCTAAAGGTCATTTTGTTCAAAGGTTGTTTTCATGCATATGTTGTGTCCTCCAAAGGGGACTCCTGCTGAAAACAGATTGTCAACAATGCTTCAATAAGACAGAGCCTTTCTTTACTTCGATTCTAACCTTAAAGACAAATACAGCCTGATAGGGCCTGAAGCCAAGGGGATTCTCTGTGGTTGGGTCAGTGGTTTGGGTGTCTGTAGGGTTGCAGCCAAAGTCTTCAGACCTCTATGGACTAAATAAAATGCTTGGGATTTAAAAGAACATTCTCTGTGGGAATGCCTGTACACCAGCTTCTCTGTGTAGTTAATACTCTTACTTTTTCTCTCATATAACAGTCAGCTCAAAAGATACTAAATCCCCTGGAGGAATCCACAGACTTCCAAGTCTATTTGCCATGTCTAGTTGATGTTATTAGTGGTAACATAGTACCCCTTCTCACTGTTGTTCAGTCTCACTGTGGAACAATCAGTATTCATCTCTCAAATATTTTTAGGGAATTAATAAAAAATAAATAAATGATTCTGATCTGGCCCATTTTTTCCTGCCCTTACCATCCTGACTGTCATTCCAACAAAGACTTACCACTATTCTACATACAAGTAAACTGTTTGATAAAAGATTCTAAATGTTCCTGTGCCTACTTGCGTCCCCAGGTGGGTAAGCAGCCTAACCAGATTACAGATGAGCTACATGAGGTTAGATGACTTGCCCAGTTATATAACATTTGATTCCTTTCATTGTCTTGAATATTCAGTGCTAAGGTTTGGAAAGAAGGAGAACCTACCTGCCACTGAGAAGGATTTGTAATAACTTAAAAATGGAGAGAGGAGCAAAGAACAGAGATAAATTCTGTAAAGTGATGAAAACAGTCTGTGGGAGCCAGGATCCCAAACTAGAGAGAGGATGGTTCAGAAATCATGCAATCCTCAATTGTTGTAGCAGAATTTAAAGCAGATGATATAAATTGACAACCTCTGGGCCAGGTCTGACTTGTACATGTACATGTGCTTTTGAAAAATTTAACCGATATTTTTAAAATCAAGATATTTCACATAAGAAAATGAATTTTTCTCTTGAAAATATTTGGCTGATATGGCAGCACTGCATTGCCAGGACCTGGGTTATGGAGGCCCTAAGCTACCTGGCCAAGTCAGACAGCGGGAGGAGCATAAGGACCGGGGGGATGGTGTGAGACCTTGAACAAGATTATAAGTTAAAACTTATCTAAAATTCAGGGGAGGGAATATTTGTAGGAGTCCTATTTTCTAAGGAATAGATGTGGAATTCAGAAATTAAGGTTAATTTGGGTTCCTTTTTTATCCCAACTTCCCCACCCCGTGGGCCATCCTCTAGTCACTAACTTGGTGTTAGAGCTTAGATAAATGGTTAATATTCTTGAACCCCTAGTGCCTCATATACAAAACAGGAATGATAATACCTACCTCATAGGGTTTTTGTAAAAACCGAGTAAGACAATGTATGGAAAGTGCATACCATGACTGGGACATAATAAGCACTTACGTAGTAGCTATTATTATGATTGTTTATTATTAACAAAGTGATATTACTTGTCACTAATGACTTTGGAAATGGAGGACTCAAACAAAGAACAAGATGTTGAATGGTGTAGGCAACCAGTACGGTTGGAAATAATAGGAAAGTTAGTTACTGCTATACTGCACCAGCCCTTGAAAAAATTGCGTGGTGTTTAAAGAAATTGCCTGCTAAACTTTTGTATGGCTTCAGTGAAAATTATGTTCCATTTTCACAGCACGAAAGAGGCAGTTAAAGCAAGAAAAGTATGTTTAGAAGTTTGAAGAGTGCAAGTGTCTGATGGGTTGAGAAATGAGATTAACCCTTCACTGACTAGTGCTTCATTTTCTGTCAGAGTAAATTCTTTAGGAAAAAAGTGTATGGTGGCTCATGGAAGCAAAACAGTGACTGTGTCCTCTTGGTTGTTTTCTATCTGTCTTTCTCCCCCAGGTCCATTTCATTATCAAAAGTAGCTTCTTTTCCTAGTCAATCTGCTTTTTGGTGATATTGTTCTTAAAGTATGCAGTTGACATAATTAAGTGTGGTTTTGAGGTTTCCTTGTATATCCCAAGGTGAGACCTCCATGGGATCTAATTATATTTTTTTTCATTGAAAAGAAGATGTTTCACAGAAGCTATAGATCAGGACTCATTACAAAGGCATCTCATTATTTTTAATGAGCAATTCCATTATTTCTGACTCTGCTGAGAGCGGGACATAATTCTGTTAAGGAGAGAATCTTGTTAAAATTTGGTGGTCAGAAACATAGGGCTTCCAGTCAAATTCTGCAGTCTGGATTACTAAGTTTAAAGACATAATATTATGTTTATGCAGACTTCACAAAGGTATATTGATATAGGGAGCATACTTCCATTGAAGGAATAATTAGATATATTGTGATTCAGTGTTATTTATATGTCTTTGAAATTCTAAAAATGAGTAATTTTTAGCAAACCTTCTCAATATTCAAATTAATTGAACTAGTCAAAAAGTAATCATTTGGTAACTCTAAGATTTGGTCTGGGGTCTTAGAAATCCTCATTTTCTTCCTGACTTGGGATCTATCTGTTGTTAAAATTTAGATAGGTAATGAGTTTGTCTAAAAATTTATGGAAGAAGATCAGTAAAAGGAAAGAAAGGGGGTCATATATTTTTAGAGCAGGGGAAAATGATTTACAGAAGAAAAGAAAAGAGAAAAGAGAGAAGAGAAAGGAAAAATAATGTTCACATAAATTGCTTATCACTGATACCATGAAAGTGAACAGTCTTGTAGTAAATACCTGCAATCTATTGCTCCCATAGTCGACAGATGGAGAAAGGAAACCGAATGTAATTGAACACCTGTTATGTGGTGTTGTGCTTGGTGATAAGGATATGTAGCAAATAAGACTTTTCTGTTTAAAATTATAGTGTGTTTGTGTGTGGATGTGGGTGATATGGGAGACTGTATGGAGAAGAATGGTTGGAATGAGTAGATGAGAATGTAGACAATTATAATAGAGAAGAAAGTCACACAAACTGTCTTAATTTAATAGCTTAATTAATAGCTTGATTCCGTTTGTACTGTGAGAACAGAATGACACCCTCCAAAGGTAAATGTATTAAAGACTTAGGAACAAAGAGTCATTCAGCCTAAGTGGTCAAACCAAGTTAGGCAAACCAAAAAAACTAAAGCAAACCAAACAAAAACAAACAATAACAACAACAACAAAAAACCCTGGGAAACAGGACTCTACCTATGGGAAGATTGTAAACCTGGACCAGTTGGGTCTGAAGAGCCCATGGAGTTGGTACCAGGCCTCCAAACCTGGAAGATCAACGTGTAGTTTCAATTTATGGGTAATTATTCATAGGCCCAGACTTAGACCTGTTAAGATCTAAAGATATAATAAAAATTTTATCAGAAAATTTGTAATATATGCAATTCTACTTCTATTTCCATGCTCATTTTTTCTTTCTATGTAGTCATTAATTTCTTTTAAAAGGATTTTTGTCAGCTTTAAACTTTGTCAAGAAATAAGAATTTCCCCCAAATATGTTTTAAATGGAAACTTTTCAGTGTACCTTCTCCTAACCAGTCATAATTTAATTTGATAACTTGTGATATTGCCATATTAGTTATTAGTTGCTATTATTGGCTTTTTATACACTTAGTCAAATAATTCAGCTTGTCAGATCTATATACACATTATTTTCAATGTTTTTTTTCTCTATAATTTAAAATCATAACCTAAAAATAATTGTGTTCTTTATACATAGGTTAGGAATAACCCATTGTGAGAAGGCAAGGTATAATTATTATTCAACATATTACTTTTGCCAAATAACATGTTACTAAATTTGATAAAATTTCTTTGTGCATGATATGTGAAACCAACTCATTAAGCAATGTCTTGTTCAGATGTATCAGCATGTAAAAAATTTGTTCAGCTTGTTGGTGTTTTATGAAATTCAAGCACAAGTTGGTTCATGCGTAATCAGTTTGGGCTTAAAAACTCATACATTTATTTATTCTGTAAGTATTAGTTAAGCCTCTGTTATGTGCAAGACATTATACTAATTGTGATAAAGTTTATCAAGATGGATCAATTTTCTTACCTTAAGGAAATTTCAGTCTATCATATTCATATATGTATATACACCCATATAGGATGGCAGATCACTCACAAAAAAATGAAAAAGATAAGCAGACTTTTATAACAGGAATGAGAGGATGAATTGAGCATCACTCTCCAGATGTATCCCATAGCTTGTGTCATGTACACCTCGTAACGGTGCCCGCTATTGAATGAAATTATTAAATCTTCTAGAATATGAGCAGACACTGATTTGTGTCAGACATCTTGGAATGTCTCTGCCCTGTGTAGCAGGAGGGTCTCAGTGTCCCTTTCAGATAAATAGACAAAAAAGAGACTAGCTAGTTTAAAATTCTCTAGTAAGTAAATATTCAAAACACAAAATTCAGAAGTGAATGTTCTAATCAATTGTAGTAAGGGTGATGGAAAGACCCATTTAGCTGGAAATATTATCTGATCTCTGCACTAGTCATGAATGGTCTGATACATTAGGGATGGTGCCTCATTTCTGAGTTTTTAAAAAATTCTCATACCAAATAGGGTTTGGTATCAGATCCAGATATACTATTTTTGTTTTTTATGAGTTGGCCAAACATGATTGATTCAGAAAGCAGTCATCCAAGAATCCAGCCACTGTCTCCTGTAACAGTGCTCCCTTTATAAAAATAAAAATAATAATTTGGGGGCTCTGGTGGGTTAAATTTGGTTCCCAGAAAGGATGTGTTGAAGTCCTAATCTCTAATACTATAATGCCGCTTTATTTGGAAACAGGAACTTTTCAGTTACAATTAAGCAAAAATGAGATTACACTGGATTAGGGTGGGCCCTAAATCCAATGGCTGGTATCCTTATAAGGAGAGGAAAACTTAGAGCCACATAAACACACATATATACAGGGAAGGAGTCCCTGTGCAAATGGAAAAATTGAAGTGGTGCAGGTATAAGCCAAGTAACACCAAGGACTGCCAGTGACCACCATAGGTAGCTAAGAAAGCAGCATGGAACAGATTCACCCTCAGAGCCCTCAGGGAAAACATGACCCTACCAACACCTTGGCTTCAGATTTCTAGAATAGTGGGAGAATACATTTCTCTTTTAGGTCACTGAGGTTGTGGTGCTTTGTTACAGCAGCTCTAGGGAACTGATACACGAGTGAAAAAAAAGAAGGACATGAGTAAGTCATGCCATGTTTCCAGCCTGACCACCATCTTCAAAAAATCTACATTTATATTAAGAGATTTCATATCAAATGTGCTTCATATTAATACCTACATGTGTCATTGGGAGAAAAATCATGATGCTGTCTTTGTTGTTGTTGTTGTTTGTTTTTTAGAATAATTAGGCTTTCTCATTGACCTCTACTTAGATCTTCTGGAAAGAGAGCTTCTTGTGAATACTGTATCTTCCTAAAAATCAATGACCATACAGTAACCCACTATAACCTGCAACCCTGATTTTGGGTTTGAGACAAGGTACCCTGGCTAGATCTTGGACGTGAGATCTAGAAAGATTTACTCAGTATCCAGCATGGCCTGGCCAAGTGTTTCTTAGAAACTGCAAAGGACTTAAAGACAGTAGACCTTGATTTGATTCCTAACTCTGTAACTTTTTGGGAAGTGCCCTTGTACTTGCTGAGGAAACCCTCCAAACCTCATCAGTAACATGAGGGTTTTGTAGGAGGTCCTTTTCAGCTTTCTGATTCAACGACTTAGTAGGTGAATAATTCCCCTCAAGTCACTCCTAAAGAATCTGAGTTATGCAACTTGAATTTACAGGTTACTTACCAATAAGCACAGGCTTTCAAATAATTTTAATTAGCTCTTGTTAACTTATGAAGTGTATTTTATTTGTGTTTTGTTATAAATGAACTGTACTCTTTCTCTTAGATGATTTTGCTAAGAATAAAGGGAAGGTGGTCATTTGAATTTCAAATTTCTAGCCCATCCAATATGAAATGAATATTTAAAGATGAACAATAAAATTAGGCCACATTTTTGAAAAATATTTCTGCTCACTAAAGTCAGAATTATACAGCCACGACCTTTAAAATAAAATACAGAGTTTCAGATAAATGCAGTACTTGTATATTATAGTTTCGGGAGAATTCTACCCAAAGTGATATATGCCCATTCATCTTTCCTTTCAAAGAAAAAAAATTCTTTAAGTCAGATGAGTGTTCTAGAATGCTAAAATAATATGAATGGCTTCCACTCTCTCATGTTAATATGAATTTCCCCCAAAGGTTTATAATTTTTGATGTCCAGTCATGCTTGATTTGGCATTTAAAAAAAAAATCTCCAGTAGATTTGCATCAGAATATGATTAACTACTAGGGACTCTGGAAAGAACACGGGGCTGCTAGTTTTTGCTTTCTCTTTAGATCAGGTGCTATACTGAGTGATATATTACAGTCTCAAGGGAAATGGAGGCAGAAACAAGGTAAATGGAGTTTCCCATAGCAAATTTGATTTTGCTTGAGATATGATAATATATGTACATAATAGATATGACAATAACTCCACAAATTGGGGCATATGTGTTAATGTCATGAAAGCACCAATGAAAAATAAACTGAATTTTTCAACATAGTTGTATGGGGGAGTAATTATCACATAATTTATATGGTAAGACAGAAGAGAGTCAGTGTCCCTGAAAGGACTCAGACAATACAAGTCAACACATAGCATTTCTCCATCTTTAGTTATCTTCTTACATCTTACTTCACCCACATTCATTAGCTTAATAACTTAGGGCTTCCTGTTTCTTTTACGTATATATTTTATTGTGCTGCCCAAATGTAGTGCAAATCAATCTTTGCCTGATACAATAAAAGTACAAGAGAGATGCAGGGCATTTATAACTCACTATGCACTCCTTGGCATTTGGATGGTCAATAGTGTCATGCTACTTTATGACAATGTGGAGTGGTAAGATTTTTGCTACATGTGTTCCAACAACACCATGAAAACATTGCTTCCTCAATGAAATAATGGCACAGTAATAAAGATTCCTGCTGCATAATGAGCCCAGGGGTTAAAAAAGGAACTCAATCATTAAAAGCTTGGGCTCTCCAGAACCACACTACCTGGATTTACACAGCCCTGCTATTTACTATCTGTGTGACCGTGAGCAGTTTACTTAATCTCTCTGCAGATTGCATGCCATAAAATGTTGAATGGGAATGATGAGAGGACCTTCCTCTGAGGACTGAATTAATACATGTAAAGCCCTGAGAATAGTATCCTTAACAAAATAAGCACTTGATAAATCATAGTTGTTATTATTAATGAGAGTTAAAGATAGGTAAGAGAGGCAATCTGGGGGGAGAGACATAAGCATATATCATCTGCAAACATCCCAGGGAGGAATTAGATAAAATTCTACAGTTGAATTCTGCAGTTTGATTATTTTAAACATAGGGTACCAAGTTTGAAATTCTTCTTGTGGTTAGCCAACCCAGAGCATGTTAAATTGAATTTTGATTGTATTTTTTCACCCACAGCTGGCTCTTTCAGAGCTGGTCTCTGGAACTCAGGCAGCACATGGAAGTGAAAGTCTAAACTCCTTTTCTTCCCTCTCACTGAAGAAACACGGGGGTAAATGTAGAGCTAGCAGAAGGGTCATAACAACTTTGAGAGACTCAAGGGTATAACTAAATAGGGAATAGTCATTTTATTGGCAGCATTTGTAGTCCCAGGCACAGTCAGGGGGATGAAAAGGAATAGTGGCTTAGGGCAGACAAAGGATGATATGGATGCTGCAGAAGGGGTCTGGATCGCCCTAACATAGCACAGGCTTCCCATAAATTCATAAATGTATATTTCATAACAAGAAAAAATGCATGCTGAGTAGTGTGTTTGAATATTCCATGCTTTGCCATGTTGGACATAGCCTTATGAGTGGGCTCCACTGACCAGAGAAACCAGCACAAAGTTAAGAAGGTGGATGTCATACTGTTTGAGATAGGACAATGGGTCTGTCTTTCAGGAGCCTCCGCCTAACAGCCTGATCCAAGGGTAGCCTCTCTACATCCCTGTCCTTCCCTCTCCTCACTCATGCATGATCTCAGCCAAAAGGGATATGAGCTTATTCTTTTCCTGTATGCTTTTTCTTCGTCGTCATTTTTTTCCCTCATATTGGTGCCCACAACTGCTACAAGAGATATATAAAAAGACTCTTCCCCAGATGCCAAGTGCTGTGTCTGTTGTCACTTCCTTGCTTCTGAACAAAGGTAGAAGTGACCCATGGCTTCTTCACATCTGTCAAAGAAAGAAAGGCAGCTGTCTTTTGGAATGCCAGGACTAAAATTGTGTAAAAGAGCCTGACAGAAAATTGTTCCTATCAGCCAATTAGCAGAATTAGTTTGGAATCTGTATAGATACTAGGGGCACTGGCATTCTTAGCGTGCTGCAATTCCTAGAAATACAAGCTTTGTGATCCCAAGAACATGTGCTTGTTCCAATGGACTTGAACAGACCAATGCACTGGAGAAGCGATGGGGTCCAGCTGCCCTCACTCACAACAGTTATTGCATTCTACTCACACAGTAATATATATTTAAACTTGGGGGCTGTCATGGAGTCTAAGGGATTTATTTTTGCTTAAGCAGTCCAATGACAATAGTAAGCCCATGGTCTGTCTGTCTGTCCAAGACTCTACATATCACTAAGCTTGAACATAATTGGAGCTCGTAATATACAGCTGATCAGGTCAGAACCAGTATTACATTTAAACTAAAACTAAAACAGCTTCTGTAGGCCTGTATGATACTGAGTTTTGGTTTAAATATAATACTACTTGGTGAGACTTATCTTCAGGATTTAGAGTTTAACTCATCGTCAAGCACTTCATCTGTATAATATCCATCTCACTTTGTGTTTCTCTCTCCAATGCATAGCCTAATGGTAGACACATATTAGGCATTTAGCTTTTTTTTTACAAGTGTATGAATGAGTACATGAATATAAAATTAATATTCTATTTATATAAACATTTCAGTGAGCAGATTACAAGTGTAAAAAGCAAGAAAGCCAATACATTGTGATTTTCTATTATATTTTATTTCTGAAGTTGACATAGTTTGGCTTCTTTGGGCAACTGTTTATTTTATTTATTTTTGAGTATGAAAACATGAAGCCTTAGACCTATTAGTAGGGGCTGTATGATGGGTGTCTATTTAGACTGTAAGAGGAGAATTTAGAATCTGGTTGCTCTGCTGCCCTCAGATATGTTAGAATTAAATAAGTGAGTATTTTTAACTTTTAAAAAATTAAATAAGTGAGTATTTAACATTGTACAGCTGTGGAAGGGAAACAGAACCAGAGGGGGCCAGAGCTGGAAGTATGTTACAGTTTATGTGTATGGGTCTCCTTATCCCCCCCAATCATGAAAACTGGGGTTGGGGAGGGATGGTTATACAACCTATCTATACAACAGAATACTAACTTGGCTTATCATGGAAAATAGGTGTATGATATAGTAAATAAAAAGTAAAATACTGAATTTTGTATATGCTTTCATTGTTTTTTGTTTGTTTTTAAAGATTTTATTTATTTATTTATTTATTTATTTATTTATTTATTTATTTATTATTTATTTGATAGAGAGGGAGAGCACAAGCAGGAGGAGCAGCAGAGGGAGAGGGAGAAGCAGAGTCCCTCCTGAGCAGGGAGCCTGATGTGGGACTTGATCTAGGACCCTGGGATCATGACCTGAACTTGAAGGGAGATGCTTAACAGACTGAGCCACTCAGGTGCCCCTATGTTCTCATTGTAACTACATAAAATTATGCTCATGGAAAAGATGACTAGTGATTTTTTTGTCATTTTTCAAGCATTCTCCTATGCAGGTATTAGAAAACATAATTTGTTTCAGCTTTGTAGGCCAGGAAGCCTTTGTCGCATGAAAGTAGCCATAGACCTTATGTAAGTACATGAGCACGAGTGTGTTCAGGGTCTGTGCAAAATAAGGGATGGCCAGATTTAGCCCAATGGGAACAGTCTGACCACCCATGGGTTCTTCTTTCAACAAATGTTTATTTGTCAAACAAATGTTACATACCAGGCGTTGTGTTATATACTGGGATACAAAGGCAAATAAAATCTGATCCTTATGTTCAACTACATCCCAGTCCAGCTATAGTCATTGTCTTATTTTTAAATTAAAGTCATCTTTTATGAATTAATTTTCTCTTTACCTTGTTGACATCTTTCTAGTTGATATAACCTGAAGGATAGGCTCCTTCTTTCAACATGCTTTGAGAGTCTAGGGGAAGAACAAATGCAAATGAGTAAGGCAGCTTTGAGCCTATATGAATAATAATTCTTCACTGAATATAAATTACTGTCAAAGTATGTGGTTACTACTGTTGTTTAGCTCTGCAAAGGAAGAACAGAACTCAGTATTAATGTTGAAATTTGCCTTCAGAGACAGTGGAGTCAGTGAACTACAGAATCCTTGCAATCCTTATGGAATATTCATGCTTGGCAAATCCCATTCTGTGTACTATTATTGCTCAAAGAGTGCTCAGGGGATATTGAGTAAATGCTGCTAGAGAGGAGATAAGACTTCAGAAAAGAAGAGTGCAAATAGAAACGTACATTTTTACAAAGGACTAAATTGTGTGAGTGCTAATAAGAATGCAATCTAAGTTTAATCAGGAGCGCCTTGTAGCAGTGGGGTAAGTACAAATCTGAAACATTCTGATGGTTTTGCCAGAGGATGTTTTACATGCTAAAACTTGGGCAAAAATTCTTATCAAATAATGTTGTGAGTTTTAAAAATATTCAATAAGTATACACTGATTATCTTTTGTGTCCTGCAGTCAGTGACTTCTTGAGGTTTGAGGGAACGGAACGTTACTTTTGGCCCAATGGGAGGTAGTCCAGTGGGAATTTAGCAATTTAACACAGAATGTTGGTCATGAGTTTGCTTTTCCCCACATGGAAATTTTGTTAGCCTTCCAGGTCAGATGAGTCTAGGTAGCAGAGGAAAAACCACCTCAAATCCTTTCCATCCCACATGAAATCATACCTGAAAACTGAACAGTATATTATAGAGACATTTGTACTCATAGACACAGCTGGTTCTCAAAAGACATGGTAAGTTTAAAGTTCTTTCAAAGTAATAAAGAGCAGGTTAAGCCTGCTAGTCCCATGACGTTTTAAAGCTACGCACAGTTTTCTCCTGCTTAAGGACTTACATAGTGTTTGCCATCTTGTAGCCTTCTAACCTTGATAAGTTTATCTTTGGCAAAAGACACTGCACATTCAGTGCTTACCACTCTGTTGCATTATTTCCCAGGAACATGCTAAATAGGGAGAATGCACATCTGGGCTGCGTCCAAAGATCCCGTGTTTATGTCCTTGGAATTGCTGCCAAGCCTCTTATTTTTCTTTATCTCTAAACGTGGATAAAGGCTCAATCAGTTAAGCATCAGACTCTTGATTTTGGCTCAGGTTATGATCTCAGAGTCAAGACATCGAGCCCTGGCCAGGGCTCCCTCCTCAGCAGGGACTCTGCTTGAGGTTCTTTCCCTCTGCCCTCCCACCCACCTCTCTCTCTTCCATATGCATACTCTCTCTCTCTCTAAAATAAATAAGTCTTTATAAAAAAAAGTAGTATATACTTTATGGGGTTACTAGAATAAAGGTAGTTAAGCATTTAAGTGCCTGACAGATAATAGATTTTCATAGAAATTAGGACCTATAATTAAGAATACCAATAAAAATATATTTATGGTTAGAAGTTCAAGCAACAATTCAGTCCTTGTGCTTATTATTCTGAAATTAATTTCCAAACTTTTCCTGAATTATCAGTATGTTAATAGGACATTGGATATAATTAATCCTGGCGGTAAAACTTCGACATTTTTTCTAACTTATTTTGTCATTTAGCATAGTCTGGCACTAATGATTTTTGGTTTAGAGGTAGAGTTCTTCACATAGTATGTGGCCATATCATTCGTGAACCAAATAGGGTCATTTGTAAAAATAAAAAGGGTATTAAAGTAATTAAATTCCATAATTTTTAATATTTATTGACCAATACAATGGATTTATTGGTTTTGTAGACCTATATAATTATATTCAAAAACCATTTTCAGAAATAAAATTCTTTCAAAAAATAAAAGAAGCATATGCATTTTATTAAAGCAAAAATAATCCTACTTTATATTGATTATCTGGTTAGTAAAAAAATAGCATTCACAGTTTAATTATTCTTAGTACACATTTTCACACTTTAATCAAAATCTTATTTGTATCAGTTTCATACTACATTGCTAGTATATTTCTGAAGAATGCATATTCATTTGTGATATGGGCTTATATAAATTATTTTTCATAAAAATATGAAATCAAAAATATGTAATTTTCAAAGTTGCACTTTGTGGTTAATAAATTTGAGATTGTTGACATCTTCAATTGGCTATCTTTGTAGACCATATATTTTTAATTGAGAATGTACTTTTTTTACATATGCTAAACTCCTAATTATGATTCAGTTTCTTAAAATCTCTCTCTAGATAGATAGATAAATAGATGAATATATATCTTTTGGTTCTGTTTCTCTATTTTTGGTTTTGTTTCTCTAGGAAACCCTAATACAAACATAATACATTTTTTACAGCTCGACTTTGATTCCATGAATTGACAGAAACAACAATAAAAAAAATTGGAACTACTCACAGGAGTTAACTTTCTGTTTGATGATTCTAACAATATTGATATAAAACTAGACTCTTAACTAATTCCAGAGTTCTTCTGTTATTCAAGCCAATAAATTAATAGCTATCACTTTATATCTTATTCTTGCACATGAAAAGTTGGAATTAAAAGTGAGCAAGATTAATTTAGAAGAATAGTAACGATCTAATTAAAAAGTCACGTTGCATAGAATGTTACATAAATACATCTTTTGTTGCTGTATGTATTAAATCCTTATTTTCCAGTATAGGCATCTTAAATTAACTACAATATTTGAAGGCCATGGAGGTGCTTTTTAAGAAGACTTGAGTTTTCCAGTTTTAATAAGATCAGTGATATTGCTACAATTCCTATGGTGGATAGTGAATAATGACATTTTGTGAATGTTACATTATCAACTTTCTTGAGAAGTAGGAATCTAATCATTAAATTTTCATTAAACATGTACTTTTTTCATTTGTTGCTCCTAAAATGGTTTATTGTGAGATAAAAAATAAACGAAGTTTTAATTTTATGCCACACAACAAGGAAACAACCATTGTGGCAACAGACATCAGAATACTCTCTCACTTGCTAAGGCAAGACTTCTTGGCTTCTATTCCCCACTCAAATTTTACATATGCACTTCCAGTATTTCCTACATTTCCACAGCCTTTGGGACTGACATCTTGGTGGCTTGAACTTCTCAGGACAATGGGACTGGGACTGGTTATGACCATAGCAAAAGTAAATGGTGCGCCAAGAGAGTCCTCAAGGGGCAGCGCCAAATTCTTCTCCCCACTTCACAAGAGATTTGAAGCTGTTCTGGGTGTGCTTCATTTTATCAGCAAGAGCCCAGCAACTATGCATTAGAGAATTAAGTTAATGTTGCATTTGAAAAGGGCTGGGAAAAGAAGGTATTGATGTTTGTCTTTAAACTTAACTGCCAATTAAAGTGAGAACTCTGTTCCATGAACCTAAATACCTCATGTACTAAGAAAGATCACAGCAGAAACTCACAGTACGATGTGGAGAACTCCCAAACCTATACCAGATCATTTGAATTCAACTATTTAAAAAATAACGTTGTTTAAAAATGAAAATTCTGGAACACATGCCAAATCAAAAAGTCAATACCTATAAATTGGACCTGTCCCAAACTAGGACATATGGTTAGCCTGTGCATGAGTCACCACCAGACTTTCCGAATTACTGCCACTCACAAATGATTTATCTGATACATATGTAAAATATTTGTCAATTTCATTGCTTTCCAATTTCATTATCTCAACTTTCATTTCCATAATAATTATGCTCTTCATATATGTTCTTAAAAATATCCTTAATGCTTTTGTAGTTGCTGGATATCATAGGAATAACAACATGAGTTAAATACTTCAGAATTAAACCCAAACTCAGCAAAATGTGACGTTTGCTCATGATTCCCACCACCAATTGTTGGTATGGGCAGAGCTAATGTATTTTGCTATGGAGCAAAGCTTTTTTGTTTTTTTCATATGTGTGAAAGTAAATGACAGATCACTAGGATAGAAGCTTTTTGTTTTAATATTGAGTAAATTATACAAAAAATTAAAAATTAAAAAAAAATTCACGGTGCCTGGGTGGCTCAGTCGGTTAAGCACCCGCCTTCAGTTCACGTCATGATCCCAGATCCTGGGATCGAGCCCCAGATTGGGCTTCCTGCTCAGCTAGGGGTCTGTTTCTCCCTCTCCCTCTGCCCCTCCTCCCTGCACATGCTCTCTCTCTCTCAATAAATAAAATCTTAAAAAAATATATACAAAAAATTCAACCCACATGAAGTTACATAAAAAGAAGATGAGAGAATATGACCCATCACAGAAATGCTCAATTATAAATCTGTGCCCCAAAACTGAAAACCGGAGCCTTTAATAGCTGGGAGAATATTGGCTGACCTCTTGTTTCTGTGTTGAACGACCATTCCACTCTTCTCTGATAGAAATCTTATTATGTTTCCAGTTTCAAAAGTAATGCCTTTCATTACCTACTCTCTCCCCCATGTTTTTATCTCAGCTTGTAACTACATGCAGTGAATCATCGTCATGTTCTCTTATAAATATTTATTTTTCTGTATTGTATAAGACTCTGTCTAGGACAAGGTCAAGTCTTATTCCTTATATATAAACATCCACTTAGTGTGATTTAAAACAGTAAATAGCTCAAGACACATTTGTTGAAAAAATGTCAAGATTGCATTCATTTTCTGGTCATAACTGTCCTACTAATCACCTAAATGATTACCATTTTTAAAATTCAGATTAATTTATAATACTGAAAATTTTGCAGATTCCAGTGTGAGAGTTGGATTCCTAATAACTGTCCTTGAGACACAAACAATATCAAAAACTATTCTGATTACCATAATACTTTTAAATAAATGCATAGGCAAGCAAAATTTGTTTAATTTTTAAAAACCAGTAATATACATGTTTAAGACCAGTTGTTCAGCACAGTAATTGGTGTACATATATATTTCTAGCAGCCTGATAATAAATATGTTGCTGCTAAAGGGGACTTTGGTATTGTGGATGGAAAGATGGTTTTATATCAATAAATAAGTTGCATCTTTCAGCAGAAACTTTGTCTCTCTCATATTACAGAGTGTCAGATTCGGTGTTGAGTTGTTGGCACTATAATAATGAATAGCAATTTTCACATGAAAGATTTTATAAAACCCTTTCTTCTGCTTACTACCTACACAAGAGAATAATTTAGTTGAAGCACTTAAAATCACATATTTAGGGGCGCCTGGTGGCTCCCTTGGCTGTGTGACTGAGCCTTGGTTTTGGCTCCGGGCATGATCTCAGGATCCCGGGATGGAAGCCCACATTGTTCTCTCTGGTCAGCATGGAGTCTGCTGGAGATACTCTCCCTCTCTCCCTCTGCCTCCTCCCTGCATCATGCACTCTTTCCAAATAGATATATATATATATATATATATATATATATATATATATCTTAAAAAATGACATTTAAAATTATTTAGTAATTTTTCACTTAGGCTGCCTTTAAGTCATCAACATTTTTTAGCACATGAAACAGGCTTTCTCACATAAATAGGACCATTTTTTAAAATTATGAAGTACATAGAGTGTTTCAGGGAGAAACCATGTTTAAAGCATCTCCGTTTGTCAATGTCACTAGGCTTACCCTAATCACAGCTCCCATTTAATGTCTGCAAAATTTAAAGAGTGTCTTTAAGCACAAAATCTACACATGCCAACATACAGACCACGTGGTGTTTCTATTTCAAGGGAAAATTGTGTTTATCCTATTACCTGTCATCATAATACCTGTCTGAATTGTTGTTGCAAGTCATTCATAATCTTAGAAGTAAATAATTTTCTTGATGTGTTGTAGGAAAAATACATCAATACAGAGAATGATGATGGTATGATTATAGTAATTATCACATGTAACATGGATATATACTACTATTTACTTCCATTCTAATTCATTATAGAGCCAGTAAAAGTCACATTAGGGAGGATACAAAGTGAAATAACATTAAGGAATTTTTGTTCACTGGAAATGAAATGAATAAAGGGCTTTGAAGTAGATTTGATTTACAGTTTTTTTCTGGCTAAACTCTAGGGCAAATTTTAATTACCTATATTATGGTTTTGAGAGGGATTAAAATAACTTTCAACTGGGAACAGTAGTATAAACAGTCATCTAAAAGATGAGAAAATCAAGAGGGTAATAGACTTTAAAATGTTCTATTTTTCCAGAAGTTATCATTTGTGTTGTTGATTATCATTTTCTTTCTAGATCCTAGATTATCTAGAGGCAAAAATCACTTTACTTTTATTTTTTTTCCATAATGCCAAGCGAAGTGGTATATGGAACATACTGGTATATGGAAAGCGATCTGTGTGTGCTTGGTCTTATTCATGCTGGTGTGTGAGAGCTGATTGTTAGATTTTTCAGGAATTGTACAGGCTGGTGTTGCCTTGGTAGCTTGATATAAGGCATGGTGGGAGCATTTATAATACAGAATTAGGCAGGGAGAGGACTTTTCCCCAGAGAGCAGATGATTAAACACTTATCAGCATACCACTAGAAAGCTTTCAATTAATGGTGAATGAACAAAGAATGAGTGATTGATTTAAAAAAATAGTGATAATGTGCAATAATACAAAGAAATACAAACTACTCATGAAATAAGCACACAGCATTAAATAAGATAAAATATTTGTATTTTGGTGTCAAACATTCTAATGTGGGTTCTAGCACTGACTGGTTGTATATTCTTATACAAGAAATTTACCTTCTTTGAGGTAGAAGCTTCTTGCACCATGTGAGGATACAAGGAAAAGTCTGCACGCTGGAGGAGGGCCCTCACTCGCCCATGTGGACACCTTGGTCTTGGACTTCCAGCCCCAAGAACTGTGTTGAACTAAAAGCTGACAAAGATTATCACTTTAAAGTGGATGATGAAAATGAACATCTGTTTTCTTTAAAAACAATCAGGTTAGGGGTTTATGCAAAGGCTGAATTGCACATTGTTGAAGCAGAGGCATTGAATTATGAAAGCAGTCCAATTACATCCTACTGGCAACTTTGAAAATGTCCATAGAGCTGGTGGTTTCCCTCAGAGCTTTGAAATAACACCACCTTTGGTCTTATGGTTAAGTGTGGTTCAGGGTCTGCACATATTAGTGGACAGCGCTTAGTGGCTGTAGACGAAGATACAAAGTCATGTGAAGCCCCTCACTATACTTGGAAAGTGATCTGCTCCTGGAAGTCGTAGCAAGTTTCCACAGAAAAAAATAAACTTGCAGCTGATAAAGATAATTATGAAGATAATGATGATGATGATTTTGATAGTGAGGAAGCAAAGGAAAAGCTTCAGTAAATAAATGTAAGTGTAGGGGTGCCTGGGTGGCTCAGTCGGTTAAGCATCTGCCTTTGGCTCCAGTCATGATCTCAGGGTCCTGGGATCAAGCCTCACGTCGGGCTCCCTGCTCAGGGGGGAGCCTGCTTCTCCCTCTCCCTCTGATCCTCTCTCACTCCATCCCTGCTTGTGTGTGCTCTCTACCAAAGAAATAAAAATAAAATCTTAAAAAAATAAATGTAAGTATAATACTGCAGCCAAAAATGCACAAAAATCAGAATGAAAAAGACTCAAAACCATTAACACTAAGATCAAAAGGTGAAGAATCCCTCAAAAAACAGCCAAAAAAAAGAAGAAAGAAAAGAAAACCTCCTAACACACCAAAAGAACCTAGTTCTGTAGAAGGCATAAAAGCCAAAATGCAAACAAATATGGAGAAAATGTGGCTCTCTTCCTAATTTGGAAGGCAAGTTCATCAATTATGTGAAGAGTTCCTTCCGGATGACTTACCCGGGAGGCTATTCAAGATCGCTGGCAGTGAAGGAAGTCTCTTAAAGAAAATATTTTAGATAGTTTGTTAAAATTTTCCATTTTATTATTTCATTTCTGTAACAGTTGATATTTGGCTGTCCTTTTTATAATGCAGAGTGTGAACTTTCCCTACCATGTCTGATAAACATTGTCCAGGTCCCATTGCCAAAAATGTGTTGTCCAAAATGTCTGTTTAGTTTTTAAAAATGGAATTTTACTCTTGCTTGGCTTTAGATATATGTGGAATGTCATAATAGCAGTGGTGGTCAAACAAACAGAAATGGTAGGGAGACAAAAATATACTTGTGAAATAAACTCAGTATTTTAATAAAGCAAAAAAAATAAATTCTTTGAAGTTTAAGTAACTTGCTCAATGTGTGTGTGTGTGGAGGGGGGGAGAGAGAGAGAGAGAGAAAGAAAAAGAAAGAGAGAGAAATGGAGTAATAATGTTCACCATATAGGAGTATAATAGAGATTGCCTAAAATTTATGAGATCGAATCATAGGGAATGGATTTTATTATACATCAAAAACAGTTAGGTCAATTATTTCATATGGTTTGACTTTTATAGTAGGTCTGCAATAAATATTGGAAAGGAGACAGAAGGAAAGAGAAATAAAGTAGGTTAAGAAGAAAGAAAAACTATAGAAGCTATCCTAATTTTATTCAATAAATTTTTTTCTCACTATGTCCATACACATCCTGCCCAACCATCCAGTTCATTACTATGGTCAGTGACTTACACAACGAAAACTGATGTTCTCACAATCTGACTTAAGGTATTAAAGTTTCTAGAGATGCCTTCTGAACTGTGCAATATATGTTTAAATGTGTAATGTGTATTAGTGTACTGTAATCTTTTGATAATGGTAGTCCATTTAGACTATATTTTGGGTACTAAGTTAAGAAACACTTTTTAATCTATGTAGCTAGCTAGCTCACTTTAAAAAGCAATATGTGTCCTTTTTTAAAGAAAAAAATTCCTATCCATACTGAAGTTTAAAATAACTGTATATCAAGGAGAACACATGTAAATATTAATTAGAACATAAATCAGATCATGCTGTGCATCCTGTTCTGCAGAATGTTTCAAACTAACAAATATGCCATGAGTATCTTTTTATTGAATGAGATTTCATCTCTTATTTTTATATAATATTCCATGGTATGAATGAGTCAAAGAAGACAAAATCAATCTTCTCTCACTTTTGACTTTTGTGAACAATGCAGCAATGAACATTTTTTTTTAAATTTATTTATTTGACAGAGACACAGTGAGAGAGGGAACATAAGCAGGGGGAGTGGGAAAGGGAGAAGTAGGCTTCCCGCTGAGCGGGGAGCCTGATGCGGGGCTCGATCCCAGGACCCTGAGATCATGACTGAGCCACCCAGGTCCCCCAGCAATGAACATTTGTAAACATATGGATACATTATGTATATGGATACATGTGTGTATACATATGTTTTATATGTATTTATACATATATATAAAATATTTATGTATATGCACGCACCATTACATATGAAGGCACACACACATCGTTTTCATACATGGGTAGTTATTTATATATGATAAAGTCATGGAGTTGGAAGTGCTTCAAATTTGGCTAGATATGACTAAATTGTTCTCCAAAGAGGTTGTGCTTATTTATACTTTCTGCAAAAAAGGGCGTATTTTCTCGATATATTAAAAAACACTTCATAAATCATTCCTGAAATATTTTCAAGTTTGATATGTGAAAAAACTCTTTTTCAATTTGTATTAATCGATTATTAATGAGGCTGATCACCTCCATGTGTATTTATTGCTTTTTAATTTTTTCTCCAAATTTTCTCTTCATATTTTTAGTTCACCTTTCTGTTGGGTTGTAAGGCATCTTTTTAAAAAATATATTTGTCTGTCAGTATGTTCCAAATAATGTTTACATTTTTGTTTTTCCTTAACTTTCTCTGTGGTGCTGTTTACTGACAACATTTTAAAATTTTATGTGGTGAAGTCTGTCACTATTTTCTTTAAAGATTTTTATCACTCACACACATCTATCAATCCTCCCATTTTCCAAAATTTTATATATTTTTTATATTTAAATCTTAGATCTCTAGGGAATTTATTTTGGTGAAATGAGTGAGCACTGGCTGCTTTATTACCTAGACTGTAAGTTATCCCAAAGACACTTACTGAATAATCTACCTTTCCCTTGTCCATTTGAAATACTTGCTTTCCAGGGGAGAGAGGTAAGTTGGTGGAGGAGTAGGGTGACCTAAGCTTGCTTCCTCTCTCAAATACAGCTAGATAAACATCACATCATTCTGAAGACCCAAGAAATCGGTTGAAATAGTTGAAATACTTGCTTTCCTATATTCTGATTATCAGCATATCTTGGGTATATTTAGACTTTGAAAAATTATTTTCCCTTAGTTATTCCAGCCTTGCAACTATAAAATCCTGTTGTAATTTTGGTTGTTTTATTATGTATTTTAATATTATTTAGGACAAGTTCTTTTTCATTACTCTGTGTGTGTGTGTGTGTGTAATTTACCTGGCTATACTTAACAATTTCTTTTTCTAGATAAATTTTTAATTTTATTTTTTATTTTTTTAAAGATTTTATTTATTTATTTGACAGAAAGAGAGCACAAGCAGGGGAAGCAGCAGGCAGAGGGAGGGGAAGAAGCAGATTTCCCACTGAGCAAGGAGCCAGATGTGGGGTTCGATCCCAGGACCCTTCGATCATGACCTGACCCGAAGACAGATGCTTAACAGACTGAGCCACCCAGGCGCCCCTCTAGATAATTTTTTAAATATTTTGACACATTGCAAATTTAAACAGACAGAGATAGACTCACAGATGCTCATACATTGTAATTTTCACTGAGGATACACTAAATTTATGGATTGGTTTAGAGAGAACTAATGTGATACAAACTGAATTTCTGTATTTCTCCATTTATTTAAACTTTTCTTCTTGCTTCTGCTGAGTTTTGCGGGTATTTTTGAAAGGTATTTTCAGGATTTTTTTTTTTTTACTGTTGCTATTGTGAATGGGATTTTTTTTAAATAGCATTTTCTAAACTGTTATTATTTGTGTACCATAAAGGGAGGGGATTTGTGTATTTGTTTTTAGCTTTGGCACTATTTTGAAATTCCTCACCATTTCTAATGCCTTTTTTAGTAGTTTCTCCTGGGTTTTTCTATTTTTCCTACTGTTTTCCACATATTACATATTGAGTACTTTCCCTCTGTCTCTAGTCTAATGGCATTGGCAAGCCCTTCCAAAATAATGACAAGGAAAGCAGGTATCTGTATCTTAAACCTGACTTTGATGGCAAGTCTTTTAGGATTTCACTAGTAAACAGGGTTTGTATGGGGTGGTGAGATGTGTTACATGTGTTTATCAAGGTACATGACCCATCAGCTCCTAGTTTCTTATAGTATTTTTAAAAAAATGTATTAAGCATTTATTACAACTTTCCATGTGCTTCCCCCCCCACACTATTTTTAGAGAGTAGTAATCACATTTCTAATCAAATTTGGAATGTATGTCTGTTGGTTATGTTTCACTGATACTTTAATAGGTGACTAAAATTGATTTGCTGATATTTTCTTTCGAATTTTTGCATAGATTTTCATAAGTAGGAGATATTTGTAATTTTCTTTCTCAGTCCTATCTTCTAAGTTTTTCTAATGGTACTGTTAGGATTATGTGAGAAAGGATTGGAAATATTTCTCTCAGTTTATATCAGTGGTTCCCAACCCTGCCTGTATGTTAGAATTTTAAAAACCATAAACATTTAAGTTACTTAGGGCCTGGGCCCCACCCCAGATCACTTGCATGGAACTGGGAGTATCAGTGATTTCAGTGTTATGTAGTCCCAGATTTCTTCTTTTTTTTTTGCCTTGTGCTGAACACACATGCCACCATTACTCATTCTTTCCTACCGAGCAGATTAAGGGAGTCAGCATGCATCTGTAACCAAACCAAGCATCTTCCATTTTTCTCTGGAACAAAACTAGAAGACGTTATTCAAGGTATTGGCCATTTGGGCTTTCATTAAGTGTGTGAAACCTTTTTGTAAATGGAACCATTAATTACATTAAAGTATTAGGACTTTGATGAGATAGCAGATTCTGCTGAGTATCTGATTTTGGACCTTTTATTTTCCCTGCCACCTCTTTGTCCATACATCTCACTTTTCCTGTGTTCCTTTAACAACTTCTCTCTTCTCTAGAGTGAGACTGGTCTTCCATGCTTAGATTCTCCCCTCTCCATGATAACAAATTTGCTATCCTCCAACAGTCTCTTTCTCTATTTATATTGCAAACGTCCCTCTTCCGCTAGCTGCAACTATACCATGTTGCTCATTGTGCCTCAGAATTCATCCCTTGAAGGCAACCTTCCCACCCAATCGCTGCTCCTCTGCTCCCAAGTTAAGTTCCAGGCTCTCTATGGATGCCCCTATTTTTTTTTTTTTTTTGGATAGTTGCAGGGAAACCAATCTCTTTGATATCTTTCACAACGTTTTTCATTCTTGCAAAAGCACTATTATCTGCTTAAGAGCTGACTTCAAATTCTTTTGGAAAAATCATAACCAAATAAACTCACCATTCTTAACATCCCCTGTTAACATCCTGGTCACTCTGCAAGATATAAATCTCTAGGATCATCCACCCATTTGTGTGTTCATGTATCCACCTGCTCTAACATTCTCCACCAAACTCACATCCTGTTTTTCTCACTCTAAATTTAGTTACTGCTTGCCACTGAGAGATTCGATGTAAACCAATGAAGTTGTATTCTCAACCACTTCACTGACAATGTGATTTCTCTCTGGCCTGACTCACTTTTTCTGTGCTTTCTCACCCTAAGACTTCTGATTTCCCAA
Source organism: Callorhinus ursinus (assembly GCF_003265705.2). Classification (NCBI taxonomy): domain Eukaryota; kingdom Metazoa; phylum Chordata; class Mammalia; order Carnivora; family Otariidae; genus Callorhinus; species Callorhinus ursinus. The sequence goes on from NW_027397064.1 coordinate 95,465,556, forward strand.
CCCTATGTACCTCGTGTAAGGATTTGAATAAAACATACTCCACATTCCTACAATAACTCATTACATCGTCAACTTTATGTAAAAAGTTCTGCTCATCTGGGACTTTTATCATCTGCTAATTACCCCTTACCTCTCCTCTCTTCACTACAACCTACCAAACTCCCAGGCATCTTTCCCTTCGATTCATTAAATATTTTAGCTTCTTGATGATTGCCTTCATTCACGCCAAGCCCTGCTACCACCACCCTGTGTGATAGATACCTCATCACAGAACCAAACCCATTCAATTTGACCTCCTAAACAATGATCTCCATTTTTATTTCAGACCAGTCACCCTCATCAATGACTGCACATTTAAATTTTTTTTCTCATATAACATACATAATTCTAAAATTTTACATTTAGACATTCTACTAAACTTCCTATCCTCCCATCTTTCTATTGAATTCTTTTTCTCTATTATTTGTCTTCTTCATATCAGATGCATAAGTAAGTCCTATTGGTTCTGTTTCCAAAGCTTATCCTGCATCCAATCACATCTCGCCCCTTTGGCCACAATCATTCTAGCCACCATTTTACCTCACCTGGACTTCTTCAGTAGTCTCCTACGTGTCTCCCAGCTTGATTTTTGCTCCTCTGATTTTCTTAGAGACTAAATCAGATCCTGTCTGATTTTTTTTATAACACTCCATGCATACCTGTTGCAAATAGGATAATATCTATACTCTTCAAAAGGTCTGTATAATCCGTTCCCTACCGACCTCTTAGATCCTATTTCCTATCACTCCCGTTTAATCACTATACCCTGGTCACAGGGATCTTTCTATATTCTTCCTCTGAAGAGGCCAAGCTTAGTCCAGCCTCAGGCTTTTGTACCTTTTTTTTTTTTCCTCCTGCCTGAAACATTTCTCTCAGATCTTTGCTTGGCTGCCTCTTTTGCATTATTTAGATTTTAGCTCAAATGACTCCTTCTCAGAGGGTTCTGTTAAAATACTCACCAACCACTCTCTTTCCAGCAAGTAGTTTTGTTTTCCTACATAGTTCTAGTCCTATGAAAACTTATGTTTTTCTTTTGTTTACATATTTATTTCTATGCTTCCCACTAGACCATAGGTCCATAAGAACTAGAATCCTTTTTTTCTGTCTCTTTTGTCACAATATCCTCAGCCTTAGAAGAATGCCGAGAATATAAAACATTCCCATTAACTATCTGCTTAAAAAAAAAAAAAACGTGAGAGAGGAAAACTTCTTTAACCCCACCCTTTACCCCTCTTTACTTTACTCCCATATGCACTTTAGACTTTGGGGCTCTTCATTTTACTCCTGTCTCATATGGGATTCTCTGAAATATAACTATATTTGTACCCATCTGACAAATCCCCAAGATTCGTTCAGGATCTTGTTATCTCCTGCCTGCATCTAACCTGCAAAGCATTGTTGGGAAAATCACATGGCTGCACGTGTATTGCCTTGTGTTCCTGCCTCTCTGCTTTGTCATCAGTGCCTTGCATTTCCATCTCCTCCCTTTCGTTCTTTGCACCTGCGATGAGGAAAAACCTGTCCTCTCTCTTATGTAAGGAAAATTCACTCTTCTCTGGATCTCTTTTCCCCCAGACTCCTCAGAGCCCTGCACCAGTATTTATCTCCTTTCTTGGGATCAGTTTCTCCCTGATCTCTTCTTACTACTTACTACTCTTTATAAGCATTTGAACTTGTTTAGATCTCTGTTCTTGCTCATCCTTACATTTTCAGGAATGAACTGCTGTCCACTTCCATTTTCTCCCCATGCATCCCCATATTGCATGCAGTAGGTGTCCCACAACACAATGTTGATCATATAGTTCCCCTGTATAGAAAAACCTTTGATACAGTATGGAGGTTCCTCAAACAGTTGAAAATAGAGCTACCATATGATCCAGCAATTGCACTACTGGTTATTTACCCCAAAGATACAAATGTAGGGACCCGAAGGGGTACGTGCACCCCAATGTTTATAGCAGCAATGTCCACAATAGCCAAACTGTGGAAAGAGCCAAGATGTCCATCGACAGATGAATGGATAAAGAAGATGTGGTATATATACACAATGGGATATTATGCAGCCATCAAAAAGAATGAGATCTTGCCTTTTGCAACGACGTGGATGGAACTGGAGGGTGTTATGCTGAGTGAAATAAGTCAATCAGAGAAAGACATGTATCATATGACCTCACTGATATGAGGAATTCTTAATCTCAGGAAACAAACTGAGGGTTGCTGGAGTGGTGGGGGGTGGGAGGGATGGGGTGGCTGGGTGATAGACATTGGGGAGGGTATGTGCTATGGTGAGCGCTGTGAATTGTACAAGACTGTTGAATCACAGATCTGAACGTCTGAAACAAATAATGCAATATATGTTAAGAAAAAAAGAAGAAGATAGCAGGAGGGGAAGAATGAAGGGGAGTAAGTTGGAGGGGGAGACGAACCATGAGAGACGATGGACTCTGAAAAACAAACTGAGGGTTCTAGAGGGGAGGGGGGTGGGGGGATGGGTTAGCCTGGTGATGGGTATTAAAGAGGGCACATTCTGCGTGGAGCACTGGGTGTTATGCACAAACAATGAATCATGGAACACTACATCGAAAACTGATGTAATCTATGGTGATTAACACAATAAAAAATTAAAAAAAAAAAAACCTTTGATGTATCCCCATCTATTGCGTGAGGTCCACATCCTTTGTCCTGGCCTCCACTTACTACACACATACATTTTTTCTTCCTTCCATTCTTTCTCCTTCTTTCCCTGCCTAACATTCTCCTAGCTTCTATTCATTTATTCAAGAAAGGCTACTTAAGTGCCTGTCATGAAGTTAATACTCAAATTTGAAATTAATTATCTGGTACTAATAGATACATTCTCTTGGCAAAAAAAAAAAAAATCAAACACTACAATTAAGACATATCCTATTTGGTCACTACCTCTAGACTATCCTCTTAAGAGGTATTAATTGTTATCAGTTAGTGTGAATCCTTTCAAATAACTATTCATTTAATAGAAATTACATAGTATGACTTGTGTTTTTGTTTTCCTCTTTGTTTTAATTTTTAAATTAAATTTCAATTTTTACATAAATTGAATTGTTATGCAAGAATTTTTAGCAACTTTTTTTCACTAAACAGTAGATCTTGGAAGGTTGGTAGTATTGGTATACATATAAATCTAATCATTTCAACAGCTAGATAGCATTCAACAGTGTAATGTTTATTTAGTTCACCAGCTTAGCTTATTTAGCTACTCCTCCATTAGTGGGCATTCAGGTTATTGTTCTTTATTAGTTATTCACCTATTTATTTTGCTGTGTATTTTGCTGACAAAGTGAACATTGCTACTTCTAGCTCCTGGACATATGTCTCACAGTTTTCTAGGAGAGCTATGTAGAAGTGTAGTTTCAGTGACACAGCGTGTATAGAATTTAGAACTTGCAGATGCTACCAAATTATTTTCCATATTGTCTATATTAATTTATATTTTCACCATCGCAATATGAGAATTGACTATTTCTATACATTCTTACTTGCCAAAATTTGTTTTACTAAACTTGTATATTTGCCAATCCTATAGGTAAAAACAAACAAAGGAAAGGTCTTTTGTAAAAGTTTTTCATGTTTGGGTTACTGGAAAAGTTGAATATCTTTTCATATTTTATTGGCAATTTTTATTTCATATTCTATAATGAGACCATTTTATATCCTTTGCCTTTTGAAACTGAACAATTTTGTCCATAAGAATTTTACTTTTTAAGATAATAATCTTGTTATAGATGCTGAAAATACTTTCAGTTGTCTCCCACTTAAATTTTAGCCTTATTGTTTTGTCAGTCACATTTATCTGTTTTCTAATATGGACAGTGCTTCTGAATTTTAAATCTTCGTCTATTCTTAAAGGCATGCATATTTTTTTTATCATTTTATACTCATAATTCTTTTAATCCTCAAACAGTCTCATGAGGAGGGCACTTTTATTATTTGCTGGATCATATGGTAGTTCTATTTTTAATTTTTTGAGGAATTGCCATACTGTTTTTTTGTTGTTGCAGCTATGAAATTTACATTCCCATCAACAGTACAGGAGTTCCCTTTCTCTTGTGGTTTTGATTTGCATTTCCCTGAGGATTAGTGATGTTGAGCATCTTTTTATGTACTTGTTGACCGTCTTTATATCTTCTTTGGAAAAATGTCAGTTCAGGTCCTCTGCCCATTTTTAATGTGATTATTAGTCTTTTTGCTATTGAGTTATATGGGTTCTTTACATATTTTGGATATTAACTCTGCATCTGATACGTGGTTTGCAAATATTTTCTTTCATTCCACAGGCTGCCTCTTCATTTTGTTGATTGTTTATTTTTCTGTACAGAATCTTCTTAATTTTACATAGTCCCATTTGTTTAATTTTCATTTCGTTGTCTCTGCTTTTGGTGCCATATCCAAACCATTATCAAGGAGATTTTCTCTATGTTTTTTTCTAGTCTTACATTTAAAACTTTATTTCAAGTTAATTTTTGTGAGTGGTGTATGACAGAAATCCAATTTTGTTCTTTTGTATGGGATATCCAATCTCCCAACACCATTTATTGAAAAGACCTATCATTTCCCCATTGAGTATTCTTGGCTCTCTTGTCAAATATTAGTTGACCATATGTGTATGGGTATATTTCTGGTCTCTTGATTCTGTTCTGTTGGTCTGTGTGTCTGGTTTTATACCAATACTGTACTGTTTGGATTACTGTAGTTTTGTAATATATCTTGAAATCAGAAATTGTGGTGTTCCCTGCTTTGTTCTCCTTTCTCCAGATTGCTTGGCTACTTAGGGTCTTTTGCAGTTCCATACAAATTTTAGGATTTTTTTTTCTGTGAAAAATGCCATTGGGATTTTAATAAGGATTGCATTGAATCTGTAGATCACTTTGGGTACTATGTAAAATTTAAAAATTTTAAATCTTCTGGTCTATGGATATGGGTTTGCTCTGCATTTATCTGTGTCTTTAATTTTTTCATCAATGTCTTACAGATTCAGGGTACAGATCTTTCACTTCCTTGGTTAAATGCATTCCTAAGTATTTTATAGTTTTTGTACTATTGTATTTTGTTCTCTCTCTTTCAGATAGTTCGTTGTTAGTGGATAGTAATGAAACTGATTTTTGTATGACGATCTTTTATATCTTGCAAATTTAATGAATTCATTTATTGTTCCAACAGTTTCTTGGTGGAGTGTTTTTTAAAGATTTATTTATTTATTTTAGAAAGAGTACGAGAGAGAGAGAGAGAGCAAGGTGAGGGGCAAAGGGAGAGGGAGAGAGAATCTCAAGCAGACTCCCTGCTGAGCACAGAGCCCGATGCAGGGCTCAATTTCATGACCCTGAGATCATGACCTGAGCTGAAGCCAAGAGTCGATGCTCAACCAACTGAGCCACCCAACCACCCCTAAGTGGAGTCTTTAGTGTTACCTTTATATGAGAACTTATCATATATATAGCATATTATTAGTTTCAGAGGTAGAGTCCTTTGAGTCATCAGTCTTATATGTCACCCAGTGCTCATTACATCCCGTGCCCTCTTTAATGTCCCTCACCCTTTTACCCCATCCCCCTACTCCCCTCCCCTCTAGCAACCTGTTTGTTTCCTATTATTAAGAGTCTCCTACGGTTTGTCTCACTCTCTGATTTTGTTTTTTTTTATTTTTCCCTCCCCTCCTCTATGATCTTCTGTTTTGTTTCTTAAATTCCACATATGAGTGAAATCATATGATAATTGTCTTTCTCTGATGGACTTATTTCACTTAGCATAATAACCTCTAGTTCCATCCATGTCTTTGCAAATGGCAAGATTTCCTTTTAGATTTCCTTTTTTTTTTTTTTTTGATGCCTCATATTCCATTGTGTACATATACCACATCCTCTTTATCCTTTCATCTGTTGATGGACATCTGGGCTCTTTCCATAGTTTAGCTATTGTGGACATTGGCCTATAAACATTGGGGTGCAGGTGCCCCTTCGGGTCCCTACATTTGTATCTTTGTGGTAAATACCCAGTAGTGCAATTCCTGGATCGTATGGTAGCTCTATTTTCAACTGTTTGAGGAACCTCCATACTGTTTTCCAGAGTGGTTGCACCAACTTGCATTCCCACCAACAGTGTAGGTGGGTTCCCCTTTCTCCGCATCCCCGCCAACATCTGTCGTTTCCTGACTTGTTAATTTTAGCCTTTCTGACTGATGTGAGTTGATATCTCATTGTGGTTTTGATTTGTATTTCTCTGATGCCGAGTGATGTTGAGCACTTTTTCATGTGTCTATTGGCCATTTGTGTGTCTTTGGAGAAATGTCTGTTCATGTCTTCTGCCCACTTCTTATTTTTTGGGTGTTGGTTTGATAATTTCTTTCTAGATTTTGGATACTAGCTCTTTATCTGATAAGACATTTGCAAATGAAGTACGTTCCTTCCATACTCAATGTGTTGAGAGCTTTTATCATGAAAGATGTTAAATATCATCAAAAATTTTTTCTACATCTACTGAGAGGATCATATAATTTTTATCACTCATTCTATTAATGTGGTATGTCATGTTTATTTATTGGTATATGTTGAATGATTTTGAATCCCAGTAATCCCACTTGATTATGGTGTATGATCTTTGTAATGTGCTGTTGAATTCAGGTTACTAGCATTTGTTGAGAGTATTTGCATCTATATTCATCAGGGATATTGGCCTATAGTTTTCTTTGCTTGTAGATTAGTATCTGGCTTTGACATTAGGATAATGTTGGCCTTGCAAAATGAGGTTAGAAGTGTTCCATCCTCTTCAGTATTTTGGTAGAGCTTAAGAAGGATTGGCATGAGTTTAAATATTTGGTAGAATTCCCTGGTGAAACCATCTGGTCCAGGGCTTTTCTTTTTGGGAATTTTTTGAAAACTGCTTCGGTCCCCTTAGTTGTTATAGATCTGTTTATATTTTATATTTCTTCAAGATTCAGTCTTGGAGGTTGTATGTTTCTAGGAATTTATCCATTTCTTTTAGGGTTGTTGTGCATAATTGTTCATAGTAACATCTCACAATTCTTTGTATTTCTGTGGTGTCAGTTATGATACCTCCTCCTTAATTTCTGATTTTATTTATTTGAGTCCTCTCTTTTCGTGATTGGTCCAGCCAAAAGTTAGTCAATTTTGTTTATTTTTTCAAAAACAAAAGCCCAGTTCTTTGTTTCATTGATTTTTTTTCTGTTGCCTTTTTAGTCTCTACTTCAATTATTTCTGTTCTAATCTCCATTATTTCCTTCCTTCTACCTTGGGACTTAGATTTTTTTTTTCTATATCTTTAAAGTTAAGCTATTTATTTCAGATCTTCCTTTTTTCTAAATGTAGGTGTTTATTGTTTAAGTGATGGTGATAAATGATGGCTGGGAGAGCCTGAGTTGACTATAGGGCCCTTCAGGATTTCTGGGGTTGCAGATGGGATTGTCTCCTGCTGGGGCCCTGGGTTAGCAGATCTATTGTCAAACTTTGGCTGTGAGGGGGTTAGGGCCAAGTATAGGACACTTACAGGATCTCCAGTGATACAGATGGCAGTTTTTCCTGTCATGTTTCTGTACTAGCAAGACTGTTTGCCGGCTGGTTGAGATAGTCAACAGCCCAGTTATAGGGCCCTTTCAGAGTCTATGATCTGACAGAATTTGACAGCCTCACCTCCAGGGGCTCCTAGACTGTGGCTGAGAGGGGCTGAAGCTGGTTCATGGGTCACATCGGGGTCTATAGTTGGGAATGAGTTCTGAATGCCTATTATCCAACACACACATGGGTGGGTAATTCCTCCTGAGTCCCTTGGCATGTGGTGCTAGTGACAGGACCAAGATAAATGAGGTTGTAGCCAAGTCCATAGGGGTGGAAAACTGTTTCCAGCTATGTAGCTGGGACTTTACTTTGCATGTCAACCACCTGGGGACAAGCCTACCTTCTCAAAATAGCTCTCCTCAGTCTTGAAATGCATTGGGGTTTCACATTCTCCTACCTGGCTCCCTGAACCCCAGGAAGGCATTTTTATCTGTGGATGAATACCACATTATTGATGTTCATAGGGTATGAAAAAGAGGGGGAACATCTTACTTGGCCACTTGACTGGCATCTTTCTACCTTTGTGTATTTTTGTGTGGTGAGTGAAAAGTACTCATGCTTATATTTACTTTCCAAATAGCTATCTTATCATTTCGATATCATTTATAGAAAATTATATTTATGTATTTTTACTTATTGGGATTGTGAGTAACATTTAAAAACAGACAATAAAAGCACTTGAAAGAAAAAACAGGGTTAATGGAAATGATATGATTACCATATTTTCTTTCCAGAATACGATTTTCCCATGTGTGTCTTTTTCTTCCTTCCTACCTCTCTCTCCCACTCTCCCTACAAAGAAGTGTTTGATAGATAAATTAGGTAACTGTTCTTTGCGTGACTGAATTTTTTGTGTTGATACTCAGCAACTACATATTTATGTCAACACTTTCCGATTATGTTCCTTTTGTAAAATTTGAAATCACAAGCTCCATCCCAGCTTCAGGAGATAACAGATGAAATATGAGGCAAAGAAATAGGGAAGATGTCATGCTGATTGCTTTCTGGAAGACTCAATTTGTAAGCTAGTGAGAACCCATATCTTTCCCAGTTGACCTTCCTTGTTACACTTTTTGTACTGTTTCTTCTAACACAAAAACTATCATGGGGATTTGTGGGAGGTTGTTTGATTCTCGGAACTGCACATGTTACTTTGTGTAATTTATAGCAGCTTTCTGCAAATAATTTATTAGTGCTTGTTGTTAAATGCCCTGTGAAATATCTACCAGTCCATACTCACACAAAAATATTGAGACCTTTCTTCCATATGCAGATTCTTTCTTAATTACATTTATTCCTGGTACTGGGATATTCCCAACAGTGATGTCAAAAAGAATGGTATCAGCCCTTCCCTGTGTTCTAGAGTCCTCCCAGCTCCAACAACATCTTTCTATTGTATTACCTGCTGTTCAGTGAATTATTAGCCATCTGCTACCAGCTTAGTACTGTGGTTTAAGTATTGTATCAGGCGGGTGCAAAGGGTAAGAAGATAGATGTAACACTCTCTCTCTCAGTAGGCCACTTAATTTGCTTGACATATTACACCTTGTAAGTTCCTGTGTCTGTCAACACACCCTCTCTACCCCCAACCTAGCCTGTAAGTCTGAGGTATGTTGTGGATTTTAAATCCTTCCCCCTTCCCTAGCTCCATACAGTGTCTAGGATGGGCAAATAGTTTGTAATTCACATGTTCATTCAGAGCTTTAGGTAATTGTAACTGACGGCGGTAGGAAAAACCTGAGGCCATGCATTTGTTACTCAGAACTCATCCAACAGGGAAGATTTGGTGGCTGATTTGGTTTCTATTTTTGTTATCTTTTTCTAGTGTCATATTTAATACATTGCTTTATATACATATAACATTTTCCTATTCTATGGGGTACATTCATTAATTGTAACAAATTTGTTTTTATTTTTTATTTTTTTATTAACACATATTATTTGTTTCAAGGGTACAGTCTGTGATTCTTCAGTCTTACACAATTCACAGTACTCACCATAACGCATACCCTCCCCAATGTTCATCACCCAGCCACCCCATCCCTCCCAGCCCCCTTCACTCCAGCAACCCTCATATTGTTTCCTGAGATTAATAAGAATCTCTTATGGTTTGTCTCCCTCTCTGGTTTCGTCTTGTTTCATTTTCCCCTCCCTTCCCCTATGATCCCCTGTCTTGTTTCTCAAATCCCTCATATCAGTGAGATCGTATGATACTTGTCTTTTTCTGATAAATTTAGGTCATATTTTTAAAATCTGCTTTAAAAGCAAGTTCATAAGTGAATTTATTTTATAACAATACTAGAATCTATGAGTACTCATACTTAAATTTCTTGAATCATGGTTATATTCCACTGTAACAAGTCAAGAAACAAGGGATCGTGATGAATTAGTTAGAATTATAGGACTGAGAACAGGTGTCTTGCTTTAGTTTGAACTTAAACTTGGAAGTCTCTTATCTTATCTTGCTAATAATTGAAGTTTTTCATGCAATATGTTAAAAAATCTGGAAAGTATGGAAGGAAATTTTAAATGGAAGAAAAAGAACTTTTATGATTCTGAGTCATCACACTATTAACATTTTTATGTACATTGTATTTTTATGCATATCTTTTATAATACAATTAAAATCATACTGAATAAATAATGTATATCCTATTCATTTCACCTATCATTAAAACATAAGCATTCTCAGATGTTAGTAAACTCTTCATAACATTATTTTTTATGGATTTGGAATATTCATTTAACTGAATGTGTTTACTTCACTGAAGCGTTCCTAATATGGTACATTTTCATGGATTTCCCATTTTTACCACAATCAACAATGCCCCAATGAATGACACAATATATTTTAGATTATCTTATTTTACCAGAAGTTAAAGTCTCAGAGCAAAGGAAAAAGTATTTTAAGGTTATTACTAAAAAACTTCTTTTAAAATAAACAAGTGAATGTGACAAGATATATCCGTGCATTGTAGCTTTTCAACTTTGTTATTTTCTTAAATAAACGAGTCATGCAGGTGTTGGCAATGAAGATCCCATCCTGGCAGGTAATAAATTTTTAAATGGCTTTGTGCTGGCAGTGATTCTGGACTTTCGATATCTCTTGTTGTGATAGGTACTGTGGAGGAAAGAAAAATATAGAAAAGTTTTTATTTTTGAGGACAGCTGATCCAGTAAAATGCAACATCAGATTTCAGATCACATATTGTATATATAGTGTGCTTATTGAAATTTCTTCTAGAAAAGATAGAACTAAAAATTTTTAAAACAATTAATTTTACTTTATATCCTATAAACTTTAGGTGGTGATAGCAACTATGTGTGCTTATTGAAAACTAACAAAAAATAAATTCATCCTATCAGCATAGCTTTCTGATTTTAAAGTTAGTGTAACCCTTCACTCTGGATGACTTTCACAGCATGTTCATAAGTCCTTTTTACAGAAATTTTTTAGCACATCAACAGTTTTCCCAAGGACCTCACCTAATCTTTTGAAATTCAAAGAATTCGCTTTTGAACAGTCTTTTTATGATCCTCCCACATCAGTTTCCTGATCTCTTCCTACTAACTCGTCTAGCTCTGTTGGAAAGTCATTTGCTAATGGCTTTGCATATGGTTCTTCAACATTACTTTTATGAAATCCTGGATCATTTGCAGAAATGTGAAGTTCCATAATTTGACCCAGTTGCACTTGTATTTTAAACATCTGATACGTTTTTTGAAGAGCAAAATGGGACGAGATACCTGTCAGGGGTAAGAAGGAGGACTGTTTGGGTGCGGATTGATTTGGTAAATTGTCAGTTCTTTAACAAATGTTTTTATTTTGATTTTATTATGAGTCCTAACCAATATCATAACTTTAGGATTGAAACTAATATATGTTTGTATTTTTTTTAAAAGATTTTATTTATTTATTATTTATTTATTTATTTGACAGAGATACACAGTGAGAGAGGGAACACAGGCAGGGGGAGTGGGAGAGGGAGAAGCAGGCTTCCTGCAGAGCAGGGAGCCCAATGTGGGGCTCGATCCCAGGATCCTGGGATCATGACCTGAGCCCAAAGGCATATGCTTAACGACTAAGCCACCCAGGCGCCCCTGTATGTTTGGATTTAAAGAGCCTCATGGGTGTTCTGATCCAAATGCACAATCTGTCCTTCTAACCTAATCAGAGTTTACAATTCACCATCAGGAGTGGACAGTTTGATGGAGATATTCTTCAAACTAACCATGAGGCTTAGCTCTATTGAAAAAACATTCTCAACATTGACTTCACATTAGAATTGCCTGGGGAGCTTTTAAAAAATGTGAACGCTCAAATAAATTAAATTAGAATTTTTGAGGTAGGACCCAGCCATTATTTTCTTAAGCATCCTTTTAAAAGAGAAAACATAAGTATGTATTTCCCATCTTCTGACTCTCAATCCCTAAGAATTCTGATTAACTGTATTTGGGGGATTTGGTGCCTGAGAATTTGCACTTTTAATTGGTCACTATGTGACGGTGATATAAGTTGTCTTGGAGAACACTTTGAAACAATGCTGATCTGCACAGACAAGAAATGGTATATAAGAAGGTAGATTAATATTGTCCTATGGAATGGCAGTATTCAAGAATTTCAACTTTTACTTTGTATTTTCCAATTAATATCATCATGCATTTTTAAATTTTATTTTATTATGTTATGTTAATCACCATACATTACATCATTAATTTTTGATGTAGTGTTCCATGATTCATTGTTTGCGCATAACACCCAGTGCTCCATGCAGTACGTGCCCTCTTTAATATCCATCACCAGTCTGACCCATCCCCCACCCCCTCCCCTCTAGAACCCTCAGTTTGTTTCTCACAGTCCATAGTCTCTCATGGTTCGTCTCCCCCTCTGATTCCCCCCTTCATTTTTCCCTTTCTACTTTTTTTTTTAACATATAATGTATTATTTGTTTCAGAGGTACAGATCTGTGATTCAACAGTCTTACACAATTCACAGTGCTCACCATAGCCCATACCCTCCCCAATGTCTATCACCCAGCCACCACATCCCTCCCACCCCCCACCACTCCAGCAACCCTCAGTTTGTTTCCTGAGATTAAGATTTCCTCATATCAGTGAGATTGTATGATACCTGTCTTTCTCTGATTGACTTATTTTGCCCAGCATAATACCCTCTAGTTCCATCCATGTCTTTGCAAATGACAAGATTTCTTTTTTTGATGGCTGCATAATATTCCATTGTCTATATATACCACATCTTCTTTATCCATTCACCTGTGGACGGACATCTTTGCTCTTTCCATAGTTTGGCTATTGTGGACACAGCTGCCATAAACATTGGGGTGCACATATCCCTTCATCACTACATTTGTATCTTTGGGGTAGATACCCAGTAGTGCAATTGCCGGGTCATACAGTACTCCATTTTCAACTTTTTGAGGAACCGCCATACTGTTTTCCAGAGTGGCTGCACCAGCTTGCATTCCCACCAACAGTGTAGGAGCGTTCCCCATTCTCTGCATCCCACCAACATCTGTCGTTTCCTGACTTGTTCATTTTAGCCATTCTGACTGGTGTGAGGTGGTATCTCATTGAGGTTTTGATTTGGATTTCCCTGATGCCGAGCGATGTTGAGCACTTTTTCATAGGTCTGTTGGCCATTTGGATGTCTTATTTGGAGAAATTTCTGTTCATGTCTTCTGCCCATTTCCTGATTGGATTATTTGTTCTTTGGATGTTGAGTTTGATAAGTTCTTTATAGATTTTGGATACTAGCCCTTTATCTGATATGTCCTTTGCACATATCTTCTCCCATTCTGTCAGTTGTCTTTTGGTTTGGTGGACTGTTTCTTTTGCTATGCAAAAGGTTTTTATCTTGATGAAATTGCAATAGTTCATTTTTGCCCTTGCTTCCCTTGCCTTTGGCAATGTTTCTAGGAAGAAGTTGCTGCGGCTGAGGTCGAAGAGGTTGCTGCCTGTTTTCTCCTTTAGGATGTTGATGGACTCCTGTCTCACATTTAGGTCTTTCAACCATTTTGAGTCTATTTTTGTGTGTGGTGTAAGGAAATGGTCCAGTTTCATTCTTCTGCATGTGGCGGTCCAATTTTCCCAACACCTTTTGTTGAAGAGACTGTCTTTTTTCCATTGGACATTCTTTCCTGCTTTGTCCAACATGAGTTGACCATAGCGTTGAGGGACCTTTTCTGGGCTCTCGATTCTGTTCCATTGATCTATGTGTCTGTTTTTGTGCCAGTACCATACTTTCTTGATGATTACATTTTGTAATAGAGCTGGAAGTCCAGAATTGTGATGCCGCCAGCTTTGCTTTTCTTTTTCAACATTCCTCTGGCTATTTGGGGTCTTTTCTGGTTCCATACAAATTTTAGGATTATTTGTTCCATTTCTTTGAAAAAAGTGGATGGTATTTGGATAGGGACTGCATTGAATATGTAGATTGCTCTAGGTAGCTTTGACATCTTCATAATATTTGTTCTTCTAATCGATGAGCATGGAATGTTTTTCCATTTCTTTGTGCCTTCCTCAATTACTTTCATGAGTATTCTGTAGTTTTCTTAGTACAGATTCTTTGCCTCTTTGGTTAGATTTATTCCTAGGTATCTTATGGTTTTGGGTGCAATTGTAAATGGGATCGACTCCTTAATTTCTCTCCCTTCTGTCTTGTTGTTAGTGTATAGGAATGCCACTGATTTCTGTGCATTGATTTTATATCCTGCCACTTTACTGAATTGCTGTATGAGTTCTAGCAGTTTTGGGGTGGAGTCTTTTGGATTTTCCACATAAAGTATCATATCATCTGCAAAGAGTGAGAGTTTGACTTCTTCTTTGCCGATTTGGATGCCTTTTATTTCCTTTTGTTGTCTGACTGCTGTGGCTAGGACTTCTAATACTATGTTGAATAGCACTGGTGAGAGTGGATATCCCTGCCATGTTCCTGACCTTAGGGGGAAAGCTCTCAGTTTTCCCCCATTGAGAATGATATTCACTGTGGGCTTTTCGTAGATGGCTTTTATGATGTTGAGGTATGTACCCTCTATCCCTATACTCTGAAGAGTTTTGATCAAGAAAGGATGCAGTACTTTGTCGAATGCTTTTTCTGCATCTATTGAGAGGATCATATGGTTCTTGTTCTTTCTTTTGTTAATGTATTGTATCACATTGATTGATTTGCAGATGTTGAACCAAACTTGCAGCCCAGGGATATATCCCACTTGGTCGTGGTGACGAATCCTTTTAATGTACTGTTGGATCGTATTGTCTAGTATTTTGGTGAGAATTTTTTTCATCCATGTTCATCAGGCATATTGGTCTGTAATTCTCCTTTTTGATGCGGTCTTTGTCTGATTTTGGGATCGAGGTAATGCTGGCCTCATGTAATGAGTTTGGAAGTTTTCCTTCCATTTCTATTTCCTGGAACAGTTTCAGAAGAATAGGTATTAATTCTTCTTTAAATGTTTGGTAGAATTCCCGTGGGAAGCCATCTGGCCCTGGGCTTTTGTTTTTTGGGAGATTTTTGATGACTGCTTCAATTTCCTTAGTGGTTATAGGTCTGTTCAGGTTTTCTCTTTCTTCCTGGTTCAGTTTTGGTAGTTGGTACATCTCTAGGAATGCATCCATTTCTTCCAGGTTATCTCATTTGCTGGCATATAGTTGCTTATAATATGTTCTTATAATTGTTTGTATTTCTTTGGTGTTGGTTGTGATCTCTCCTCTTTCATTCATGATTTTATTTATTTTGGTCATTTCTCTTTTCTTTTTGCTAAGTCTGGCCAGGGGTTTATCAATCTTATTAATTCTTTCAAAGACCCAGCTCCTAGTTGATCTGTTCTACTATTCTTTTGGTTTCTATTTCATTGATTTCTGCTCTGATCTTTATTATTTCTCTTCTCCTGCTGGGTTTAGGTTTTATTTGCTGTTCTTTCTCCAGTTCCTTTAGGTGTAGGGTTAGGTTGTGTATTTGAGACCTTTCTTGTTTCTTGAGAAAGGCTTGTCTTGCTATGTACTTTCCTCTTAGGACTGCCTTTGCTGTATCCCAAAGATTTTGAACAGTTGTGTTTTCATTTTCATTTATTTCCATGAATTTCTTTAATTCTTTAATTTCCGGGTTGACCCATTCATTCTTTAGTAGGATGCTCTTTAGTCTCCATGGATTTGAGTTCTTTCTGAATTTCATCTTGTGATTGAGTTCTAGGTTCAAAGCATTGTGGTCTGAAAATATGTAGGGATTGATCCCAGTCTTTTGGTACTGGTTGAGACCTGATTTGTGACCTAGAATGTGATCTATCCTGGAGAATATTTCATGGGCACTAGAGAAGAATGTGTATTCTGTTGCTTTGGGATGGAATGTTCTGAATGTATCTGTGATTTAGTCCAGTCTGTCATTTAAAGTCTTTATTTCCTTGTTGATCTTTTGCTTAGATGATCTGTCCATTTCTGTGAGGGGGGTGTTAATGTCTCCCATTGTTATTTTATTGTTGTCGATGTGTTTCTTTGCTTTTATTATTAATTGGCTTATGTAATTGGCTGCTCCCATGTTAGGGGGATCGATATTAAAATTGTTAGATCTTCTTGTTGGATAGACGCTTTAAGTACGATATAGTGTCCTTCCTCATCTCTTATTATAGTCTTTGTTTTAAAATCTAATTTGTCTGATATAAGGATTGCCACCCCAGCTTTCTTTTGGTGTTCATTAGCATGGTAAATAGTTTTCCACCCCCTCACTTTCAATCTGGGGGTGTCTTTGGGTCTAAAATGAATCTTTTGCAGACAGCATATTGATGGGTCTTGTTTTTTTATCCAATCTGATAGCCTGTGTCTTTTGATTGGGGCATTTAGCCCATTTACATTCAGGGTAACTATTAAAAGATAGGAATTTAGTGCCATTGTATTGTCTGTAAGGTGATTGTTACTGTATATTGTCTGTGTTCCTTTCTGGTCTATGTTACTTTTAGGCTCTCTCTTTGCTTAGAGGACCCCTTTTAATATTTCTTGTAGGGCTGTTTTCATGTTTGCAAGTTCCTTTAGTTTTTGTTCGTCCTGGAAGCTTTTTATCTCTGCTTCTATTTTCAAAGACAGCCTAACTGGATATAGTATTCTTGGCTGCATATTTTTCTCTTTTAGTGCTCTGAAGATATCATGCCAGTTCTTTTTGGCCTGCCAGGTGTCTGTGGATAGGTTGTGGCCAGTTTAATATTTCTGCTGTTGTAGGTTACAGACCTCTTGTCCTGAATTGTTTTCAGGATTTTCTCTTTCTCACTGAGACTCGTAAGTTTTACTTTAGATGTGGGGGTGTTGACCTATTTTTATTGATTTTGAGAGGGGTTCTCTGTGCCTCCTGTTTTTTGATGCCTGTTTCCTTCCCCAAATTAGGGAAGTTCTCCACTATATTTGCTCCAATATACCTTCTCCCCTCTCTGTCTTTCTTCTTCTCTGGGATCCCAATTATTCTAATATTGTTTCATCTTATGGTATCACTTATCTCTCAAATTCTGCCCTCGTGATCCAGTAGTTTATCTCTCTTTTCTCAGCTTCTTTATTTTCCATCATTTGGTCTTCCATATCACTAATTCTCTCTTCTGCCTCATTCATCCTAGCAGTTAGAGCCTCCATTTTTGATTGCACCTCATTAATAGCCTTTTTGATTTCAACTTGGTTAGATTTTAGTTCTTTTATTTCTCTAGAAAGGGTTTCTCTAGTATCTTCCATGCTTTTCTCAAGCCCAGCTAGTATCTTTATAGTCATCATTCTGAACTCTAGTTTTGACATTTTACTTATGTCCATATTGATTAGGTCCCTGGCAGTTGATACTGCCTCTTGTTCTTTTTTTTGAGGTGATTTTTTCTGTCTTGTCATTTTATACAGGGGAGAATAGATGAATGAGAGAACAAAATGCTAACAGGGTAACAACAACCCCAGAAAAATATACACTAAACAAATCAGAAGATACCTGAAACCGGGGGAAAGAAAGGGAAGGAAAGAAAAAAAAACAAGATAAAAAAAAAAGAATATGATCAAATATGATCAGGCTGGATTTTGGGTGTATTTTGGTTAGAAGAAACTGCCTCCCAAAATTTTAAAGAAAGAAAAACTTATATATGTACAAAAATAAGGATAAATATGATGAAGGGATGGAATCTGAGTGTAAAGATGAAAATTATAAAAGATTTTATAAAAGGAATTGATAAGTGCCTGGGTGGCTCAGTCATTAAGCATCTGCCTTTAGCTAAGGTCATGATCCCAGGGTCCTGGGATTGAGCCCCGCATCGGGCTCCCTGCTCCACAGGGAGCCTGCTTCTCCATCTCCCATTCCCCCTGCTTGTGTTCCCTCTCTCGCTGTCTCTCTCTTTCAAATAAATGAATAAATTCTAAAAAAAGAAAAAATTGATAAGAGGTTGGTTGAAAAAAGAAAGAAGAGAAATTTAAAAAAAAAGGAGAGAATGTAATCAGGTAGGAGACTAGAACAAAGCCACCATACACTAGAGATTTAGAGTATATTTTGGTCTGTTAGAAGCAACTGTATCCCAAAAGTTTAAAGAGAGAAGAACTTTTTTATATATACCAAAAATAAGGTGAACTACTATGAAGGGATAGACTATGACTCTAAAAATAAAAATAAAAAAGATTTTTTAAAAAAGGGATTGATAAGATGTTTAAAAAAGGGAAAAAGAAAAATAAAAAAAAACAGTTAAAAAAATTAACTTTGAAACACTAAAGAATCATGGTAAAAAAAGCCATGAATTCTATGTGCAGTATTCCCCTAGCGCTGGAGTTCTGCTGTTCTCATTGATCGGTAAACTTGGTCTTGGCTGCCTGTTGTTGCTGACCTTCTGGGGGACGAGCCTGTTGCCGTGGTTCCCAAAAGTCTTTGCTGGAGGCGGAATTGCCCTGCCCTTGTCAGTCCAGGCTAAGTAATCTGCTCAGGTTTGCTCTCAGGAGCTTTTGTTCCCTGCAAGCTTTCCGTACAGTGTTGGAGGACGAGAGGGAAAATGGCAGCCTCCCATTCTCCACCCTGGAGGAGCCGAGAACTCGGGGCCCCACTCCTCAGTGCGCCCCCAGAGAAAAGCAGTCAGTCACTCCCATCTCCCTGGTCTCCGGCCTCACTCCGTGCTCACCCAGCCTGTGACCGAGCGTTCCTATCTCTGGCTCACAACCCCATGTGGAGTCTCCAAACCCAGCAGATCCCTGCGGTGCGCTCCCGCGCCGCTCCTCCAGGGGGAGGAAGGGGAGTCTCCCCGGCTCTGCCGCTTGTTGGGTCCCTGCTGGAGGAGCAGTGGCTGGACTGTGCCGCGGATCACGGTTTATGGCCACTCCGAGCTGACAGCCCGCGCCTGGGCTCCGTCTCTGCAGCCAGCTTCCCCTCTCTGATACCTGGGAGCTCTGCCACACTCAGGCACCCCCGTCTTTCTGTGACCCCGAGGGTCCTGAGACCACAATGTCCCACAAGCGTTTCACCCCCCACTTAGTCACCGGAGCGACGTCCCTCAGCAGAGCCAACTTCTAATAGTTCCGATTTTGTGCTCCGCGGCTCTATCACTTGCCAGAAGCGGCCGACGGAGGCCCCCTCCCCCGCCATCTATCCTCTCAAATATCACCTCGTATTCACTTCTCTGCACATCCTACCTTCCAGAAATTGGTCGCTTTTCTGTTCAGAGAGTTGCTGCTATTCTTTTCTTTGATCTCCTGTTGAGTTCGTAGGTGTTCAGAGTGGTTTGATCCGTATCTCGCTGAATTCCTGGGAATAGATGAAATTTAGGTCTCCTACTCCTTCACCACCTTGCTCCTCCCTCTCCCAAAACCATGCTCATCAAGCATTTTTAACTCTCCATAAGACATTGGCTACTTCTGCAGATAACTAAAGCTACTTAGCATGCCAACTTTACATATTTTATGGAAAGCACAAATGATTATAAAGGATTTCAAAACAACTCAAATATTGGTGCACTGGTATATGACATTTTATATATAATTATTTATACACACACACATACAAATACACTGTCATAGCCATAACTCATAGAACAATTACCATTAAAAACATCTTTATAACAGTGCTTTTGTAAGTTCATTGTGTATCCAAATTATCTAAGGCTCTTGCTAAAATTCCTGATAAGTTTCTAACTCATATGACTGAAACAAGGCCTAAGATTCAGTATTCCCAACAAACTTGCAGGTTTTGCCAATGCTGATAAACTGGACCAAAATTTGAGTCAGAAAGCTCCAGGCTTTCTATAGGTATATATCCCTCTCTTAGGACTAGATCCTCCAGAATGGATCATTCTCTTGAAATTGATCCATTATAACCTTCCCTTTAATTATATATAATTGAAAATTATAATTACTATATATTCAGGACCTTTCATGGACAGAACACTTTAAATACCAAACATCAAACACGTGACCTTGTTTATGAAACCCACTTAACTGAGGCTCAGAGAGAAAGGTATTTTGCCCAAGGCCACAGCTTGAACTGGCAGGACCAGATTTTATACTCATCTTAGGGTGGTCCCAGTCCGTCAGCTTAGAGTCTTGGAGTCTGTCATCTAACTAAACAACGTTATCTTTCTCTGGCTTATCTTCTCCCTACCACTTCCTTCAGCCAGACTTCTCGGCTTGGTTTTTGGGTAATGATCAAAGGTGAATGTTTGAACTTTATCCTGTGCTACATATTGCACACTGGATAGCTCTCTGGGCAAGATTATTAATTATTACCATCATTCTGGAATACATAAGCAAAAAGCCAAATATAGAGTTGTTACTGCACATTTGTTATTGTACATACTGCCCTTCTGTATTCAAGTCCTTTTATACTTACTGGATTTGAACTTCTTGTAGGGAAAATGACAGTTAACCACCACCTTTATTTTTGGATGAATATAGTCAAGGAAATAAATGATCAGTTGCTTGAGGGTTGAAATGGATCTCATAGTGTCTCTTCTAATGGAAAAATAACTTTTAGTGATCTCCTATTCTGTGCTGGGTATTATGCTGGTGACTGCATGCGCAGATTATGCCTCTCAGTCCTCATAAGCCACTAAATTAGTGTCTACACTGTACAGATGAAAAAACTGAAAATCAAGGGTTAAAAACCTGCTCACAATTAAGAGCTGCTAGGTGATGATGACAGTGTTTGTCTTCTTAGTGAATTGATACAGTTAAAGGAGTATAGTGTTTATTTCTATATAAACTGCAGATAACAATTTGGAATACATTAAATGAATTTGTAATCTATTGTGCTAAAATAGATCTGTTTTTGTTTTGGAGCAAATGAAAGCGTGTTTAATCTGATGATCACTGCAATAACTCTAGCCTGATTGAGATTCATGAGAGTGATTATTTATGTGAGGAAGGTAAAGTAACATTTTGCCAAAGGCACACCCAACCACCAGTATTTTTACATGTGATTTATAAAGTGAAAACTTCCTAAAATAAAAGGTATGGAGTGTTTGACTTCTTGTATTTTAACATTTTTAATAAACTTTACCATGATAAATGAATCACATTATATTGATTAGGTTTTTGTTGGAGTCAGTTATCATTTTACTTTCTAAGCCCTTGTGCTTAAGAGTGAGAATTAAACAAATGGCTTAATTACAATGATAGGGAATACTTTTTCACTTCCAACTAGTAGCCATGAAGATTTAAAAAAATCAGACATGATTCAGTGATGACTAACTTCTCATTTATGGTAAAGCCATGAATATATCATGAAGCCTGTGTTTGTCTTGCTATTTCTAGATTAGGTCCATTTTCCAAATATCTGAATAGTTTTTCTTTTTTCTTATTATTGTCATTTTGTTTCATTTTTCCTGAAAATTGTTTTCATACTAGCCCTATATTCCCATAGGAGTTATTTGTTACAGCTATGGGAAAAGTTTAGAATTATAATAACCCTGGATTCCCCTACTTCACCAGCTAAAGATGTGTTGGTTGACCAATGTCTGCATGTGTGCTGGAGAATGGTTCTTTCTTCTCCACTGCCTTTATTTCATTTCTGCTCATGGATTGTAATTATTATTTATGGAAGTTCTCTACTAGATACAGGCCCTTGGGGTTTACTCTTTTTTAATATTTGAAACAGCATTTTTTTAATATTTGAAACTTCAGTTATCACACAATGATGCACACTCAGTAAGCTCAGTAAATATTGGTGGAATTAATAACTATTAAATACCCATGCAGAAAATTCGTTAAACATTACTAGCAAACTTTCTGTAATTTGGGCTAGACAATAGTAACATGGTAATTCCCTTTTCTTACCTACTTTTGCTCTCAAATTTATGATGATGATATGATTCCCAAAGAAATTAACTCTGCAGGATAAAAGTAGTCATTTAGGCAGTTCCTTACATTTTCATTTGAATCAGTCACCGGGATGAATCTCTTTAAAAGAAGTCTTTTCTCAGCAGGTTGTTTCTGACTAGAAACCTATTTGTATCCTCAAACAATTTGAGACCTTCATTTTGCTTTAGAGCACAGATTTTCTGAGGAGCCGTGGCCATAGTAATCTTGTACACAGAGCTGGAATGTGGTTTTCAAACACGATCTGATTACACCCCAGTGGTTCAGGAAACTCTAAAGCAGGGCAGTTGTTTCAAAGCATTTTATTTGTGAACACTTCAAATGAGAATTCTAAATTTTATTTGCTTGGAGCCAGGATTGAAATCCAGAGAGGTGGAGCTGAGATCTGTTGTTGCAATGTGAAAAAAAATCTTGGCTTTCAGTGCAGAGAACACTTCCAGGGAGAACCATAAATGGTCTGTGGAATTACTCCTTTTCTACCTGGGTATGATAGTAGAATAATTGTTCTCTAAAAGGCATTGCTGTTATTTTAATGGCACTAGCTGCTCTTCTTTAGACTCTTCTTGTTTCTATTATAGTATTTATTTAGAACTAAATATTAGAGGACTCATGGGCAAGTGGGGAAATCCAGGATGTGAGTTGCCTATGCATTTTGCCCAATTAGCTGCCTAGAAAGCTAAAAAATAATTAAAAAAAAGAAAGGCTCTATTCCATACTGGGAAGAACTCGGATTTTGAAGCTAGAGAATCTGGAATCAAATAATAGCTTCCCAACATACTAGTTGTACGTCAATAGGTAATTTTTATAAACCATATGAGCCTCTTTTTACTTATCTGTAATTGGAGATAATAGTTCACTAAGTGGTTGTGACTATATACATACACATACACACACACTCCAAAAAGAGCCTACCAGTACCTGACACATTGAAATATTAATAAATATGACTTACTCTTCTATGGTGAAACACTATGTCATTGGTGGTATAGTATTAAGGGATATTTACTGCAACTCTGCCAAAATTAGATTGAAAATAAAACTCTAGGTTTTCCAACTCTGGAAAACTTTTTGCATCATTTTAATAAAGAAACACTCAACTTTGACACCTGTAAGTGATCAGGAATTCCTGAAAAATTATGACAGTTAGACTATAGCTTAGGGGTCAACAAACTGTCTATAAAGGACAAGACAGTAAGTATTTTAGACTTTGTGAGTCATAAGGTCTTGGTTGAAACTGCTCAGTTCTGCTGTTATAATAGCATGAAATCAACCATAGACAGTATATAAACAAATGAGCATAGCCTTACTCCATTAAAAGTTTATTTACAAAAAAAAAAAAAAAAAGAAGGTGGTTGGCTTTGTTTTGCACATGACCCCTGCAAAATAACATACATAGTATAGCTCATGATTGTAAATTATTAAGTAGTATTGCAGAAATGAAAGCACTACTTACTACTGGGTTGATGAAGAGCTGTGCGTGTGTGTGTACATATGTCTCTATATATTTTATTTCTGAGTTTGTAAGAATGAAGAAGAGTAAGCTGTCAGTCTTACTTCCAATAATGATTAGGACAACAGGAGGAATTCAGATAATGCTTCATAAATTAGTTCTTGGAGATACATCTGCAAGAATACATTTTTAGAAAGGATCATGAAATCTTACCTTAGGGCTCTCCAGCTGATTGCAAGAACGCTTCACACTCTAATATTGTGCAATCCTAATTTCTTTTTAAGAACTGAGAAGGCACATCTCTTTCTGTTATTGTGTCTGTCACAGAACAAGAGCTGGAACCTCTGCTCAACCCCTAGCCAAGTAAACTCAACATACTTAAATATGCTGACAAAGTGTAGGATATAGAAAATGATTCTGCAGGTCATGACAGGATTCTCCACAGGTATTTTTGAAAAATAAATACCTCTCCTATTTAAAATAGGATGCAAGTGATGGAAATCAATTTGCCCATTCTTATCTAGGACACATCTGTTGGCGCATCTGTACTGTATATTTTCAAGGAACTGTCTCCTGAGGTTTATATTTTATTTGAGGACATCTTCCCAATACTGTAACATCAGTGTCTAGGCAAAAAAAAAAAAAAAGACCAATAGCATCTACTTATAAAAATGAGGGATATATATATATATAAACATGCAGGTTTTAATAGGAACTTTCAATGTTTCTGCCATTGATGCCTTCTGGGAAATTCGTGCAACATTATTTCATGGTTTTCATAATTTTGCAATCACTCCAGTCCATGGTTACTTTCTGAATTTTTTGTTCTCCTGTGTGTTTACCATCAAAACCACCTCATCCAGTTTTATACACATGGGTCCTGTGTTATAAAAGCTTTGTGGAAAGATTGAAATAATGGGTTCTCTCACCGCTCTGATTCCACATTATCCATTCTGTCTCAGAAGTATGATTTTATTAAGTCCTTACTATTTAAGAATTCAGTATTTTGCCTTTCTTTTTAAAAAGCTAATTATGTATTTCTTCCGTCCTTACAATAAGTGGTCAACTGAATAAAAATGTGTGTTAAAACATTAGTGCAAACCTGTTGTTTAGGGGTTATATAAATGCAGTGAAACAATTCTCCTTGAGTATAGAGTACAAAATTATAAGGTACCAATGAATATAGTCTTAAAAAAATAAAACAAATTGATTTTTTTAAGTCTGTTAGATCCATTCCCTTAAAGGTTGTTTACATAGGCAATTCAAACATACATTTGGGGCCATTTAGTCAACTACATTTTCACTAAACTAACTTATACACCAGACACTGTGCTGGGTCCCAGAAAAGCAGATATGACTATGACATAGGCCCAGCATTAAAGGAAGTTACTTGGAGAAGGGATGAATTTTGACTGCTACATTGTAGAGTCCCCTCACATAAGGAGAAGTCATTCCATGGTTTCTGAATCTAGGACTCTGTCTCTTTCCATACTTTTTCTGTGCTTAGAGTATGATAATTAGTCTTGAATTAAGCTGTTTTTCTCCCCAAACGCCCATCCCAATCCTGCCCAAATTATTCCAAGCCTACTCATTTTGCTAGCCTTAGGTTAAATCTTACTTTTTTTCAGGAGTCTTTTTCCACTGTTCAGTCATATCAGCCAACCATGTTGCAGTCTTTGAATTGCCCTAATACAGCTTTTTGGAAAACACCATTGGACTGCCTAGTGCCCAGCCCATTATAGTTCAATGAATGGATCAATCCCACATTCCCAGTGGTTCTCTTGATTCATTTTGATTCTTTCACACCAAGAGTCTGGCGTGTAGTAAGAACTCTTTCATTCTATAATTGCTCTCAGATTTCATTTGCTTTTTCTTATGGACATGGTAAAGTCTTCTCCTCTGATTCTTGATATTTTCTACTCTTTTTTTTTAAGATTTTATTTATTTATTAGAGAGAGAGAGAGAGAGCACAAGCAGGGGAAGCAGCAGGCAGAGGGAGAAGGAAAAGCAGGCTCTCCACTGAGCAGGGAGCCTGATGCGGGGCTCAATCCCAGGATGTTGGGATCATGATCTAAGCTGAAGGCAGACACTTAACCAGCTGAGCCACCCAGGTGCCCCAATATTTCCTACTCTTGAAACAGTACTATCTATTTCATGGGGACTGGATAGACTCATAAGTTGACATGAGGAATAAAACAACAATTACTTTTCAGTAGTTCCCCCAGTAAGATATAGTTCAGAGATGCTTATTGCTATAACTGCATTCCTGATTTCTGAAAGGCCCTTTAAAAGAATCACCTCTAATGGTAAAAGTGAGGCTCTGTGCAGGCTGACTCTGTTCCGTGACAGCAGGGAATATCTGTGCATTAACAGCAACAACAACCAATGCTCTGAAAGAATACATTTTATGAAGCCTGTGCTAGAACAGAGTACACTGAGCATGACTCACTGTAAGAGTTTCAAAATTGCTTTGGAAAGAAGATAGCCTGTTTTTATTTCTTTGTCATATAACATTGTTATCGTGAGAAACAATTAATTTTCTTTATTTTATGTTCCTGTTATAATCTCTGTTGTGCAAGAGAGCTGTGGCATTTTGCTGTAATTGTAAGAACAGACAAACAACACTACAGTGCTTAGGGAAGATTACATTATTTCCAACTATGGACAGCCTGAGAAATTGAGCAAAGAGCTGACCTGGTTTTTGGCCAGTAGCAGAGCATAGAAGAGATGACTTAAAGCATTTATCCATCACCCAGTCCCATTTCTACAGTGAAAGTGCTGAAAACGAAGGCTCAAGTCCTGGGCCCTGTTGTACTCATTTCCAGGATGGCATAATTGACATTTCCTAGAATAGTCAGCAGGACTCTTGGATTAGTTCTCTCTCCCTTTCTGTTTTTCTCACTCTTGCTCACTCTCCTTTTCTTTCTCGAAAGAGTAAGACACCTTTAGACCTATTCTCCCATCTAGCCAAAGTCATCCTGCAAAGACTTCAGAGTGGCATTCCTCTTCCCAGGAGTTTGGAAACATGGTTTTAGGGTCTCATTCCACCCTGAGATTCTGTGGTTCATGATATTTTAGTTTACCTTTGATCTTTCCAGTTTTTCTTTTATTTTTTTAAACATTTTATTTATTTATATATTTGACAGAGAGAGAGAGAGAACAGGGGAACAGCAGAGGGAGAGGGAGAAGCAGTCTCCCCGCTGAGCAGGGAGCCCGATGTGGGGCTTGATCCCAGGACTCTGGGATCATGACCTGAGCCGAAGGCAGACGCTTAACCGACTGAGACACCCAGGTGCCCCTCCAGTTTTTCTTTTAAATCTCATAATACTTCCAGGATGGGTAGCCACTCTCAACTATTTAGGTGTAAAATACTGTGTTTTTTCTTTTTTTGTACTTTGCATAAGCCCACAGTTCCAGATGTTTACTCAGCAATCAATTCTAAATTACAGTTGCCAGGTTGTTATTGTTGCTGTTATTTATTCTGATTATTATTCTGCTTGCAAATAGTATTTGATATGCCCTTAAAAATTAAGTATACTCCCCCCCAAAATTTTAAAGTAAAAGTTTATATAAAATTTAAGTTGGGAAATTTTAGCCTTCTTTATGATATCATCTTCCCAGGGAATATTTATGTTACTTGTGGAACTTCATGAAGTACAAGGAGCATGCACATATCATGCCCCACCTCTGTTCAACTTGTAGCAAAAACACCTTCACTCTCCAGATTACATAGGACTAATGTTCTGGTTCTTTAATTGGGGTTTCCATTTGGGAAACTAAAGCATCCTGTATGTCTAAAGCTTTGTTTGTCACTATAATAGCTAGCATTTACCGAGTGTGTCTTATGGACTAAACATGCTGATAAGCACACGTATGTATATTCTTTCTCCTTGAATTCTCTCAGACACTCCTTACTGAGCTACAGTAGTTTTCCCCATTTTGTAGAAGAGGAAAGTAATATTATTAGCTGTTAAACAACTGCCTCAATGTAAGATACATTCTTCCTATTTTTACATTCTCTTTTATTTATTTTCTTGAATTTATTTGATAAATATTTAGCACCTGTTATGTAGTGGGTACTGTGCTGAACACTAGGCATAAAGGGGTAGGTAGAAGCAGAAGTGGTCCCTGTTGTCATGGAGCTATTTAACAAGCAAGTGATGGAAACAAAATCTTTATCCAGGGCCATCATACTCTAACAATGAACTTTTTAACACTCAGTGTGTCTTTTAAAAAACATTTTTGTTTCTTCCTGCATTACAATTAAGAATTTAATAGGGACAGTGAGTATGAGTAAAGTTCTAACGTGGTCTCTGGTTTACTGACTCCTTCCTGCTCTTTCACGAGAATGCAGCTCTTCTCCTATCTTAGGCTTGCTGCCTATGTTTCCTTGGCCTGCAGAGAGTCCAGAACACTGGCCCCATTGGAGTGGTTGACATCCTATCTCTCAATATTTATGCTCCTAGAGCTCACAGTTTTCTCACTTCCCAAAGTCCTCTCTTAAAATGTTCAAACCTACTGCATAGGTAAGAGGGGACCAGTGCCACTATTTCTACATCATGACACAAATACAAAATGCTCATATTTGCATAATGAAGCTACTTGTGGCCATGATAATAGCTGCAAGGGTTCCGGCTGCCCCAGACCTCCCCTGGCTGCCCTGGACAGGGAGAATCCTTGTCTCAGCACCCTGTAAACTCTTAAGGATGTTTGAAGTAGGGAAGATTTTTCTTAGGTTATTTCCATTTTAGGTTGGCTTTAATGGGTTTTATTTTTCAGGTAACCCTGAGCCAGGTCCCATGGGAGTTAAAAGTCAAGTGGGCCTTCCTTACGGTTACATGGAGAGAGAACTGTAAGGAGCTTTCTCTTTCACCCTCTGACCACTTTATGAGAAACAGAAATTCAAGGAGTTGATTTCACTCTACCGCTCCTTCACTGTGGCTCACAATGTGACATGTTCAAAGGTTGGGAAGAAGTGGGTCCTGTAGTACAGAAAGAAATATAAAAGGCAGAGGCAAAAGCAAAGACAAAAGGGGGAAAACAGGGTGAGGTCAGCACATGAAAGTGTTTTCTTTCTCCCCTCCTGGGCTGCTTTCACAATGCTGACACACCAGGGTGGCTGGCTGTCTTCCTCAGTACTTTGCTAAAGGGCTCTGATTGGGTAGGAAACTGGACTGCACTAGAGGACATCAAACATCCAGCAAGCCTTTGGTCTTACCCAGGTGCCAGCAGCTGGGTCCTGTGCTTCTGTTCTGTTCGCCACATTTTGCTGGTGGAGTCCAGTTTGCTTTAGACACTCAGTTACCTGTTCCACAAAGGAAAGAGGGTGTTGGATAGAAAACGATCATCCTTTTCAGTAGGTGAAACAAACAGGACCTGCCCTCTCTTCCATCATGAGAAACCTGTGCGGGCATATTGGATTCATGTGCGTAAGTATAGTTGTTACTAATTACTGTTATTTTTTAGCATACTTAATGTGTTTGTAAAATTGAGCCAACTCTACCTAAGGAAGCCCATGGAGACCCATTACGTGATCATGGCTGATTGTGTTTGAATTCTTAACTGGTGAACATCTCCTAAGAAAGTAGTGTACCTATCAATGTCAGCAGGAATTTCCCACTGACTGAACCAAATGGACATATTTTGTTTTTGCTTTTACATGAATTCTCTGCATGGTTGGACTCAGGTTATTATTTTCTCTTTTCAGATACTCTGTTTTTCCTTCTTCTGAATCTCTAGTTATTCTTTCTCTGACTCTTTCTTGGATTCCCCATCCACTGTTTACTTTTGAAGTATGACTATTTACCAGGTTCCTTCTTCACTTCACCCTGCTAATCTCCTCACTCTGCCTACTTGCCTGTTGATTTCCCTACTCCCGTAATTCATATGATGATAGCAAGATTTGCATGTTAAGCCATTCATCATGTTGCAGTAGCTTTACTTATTCGGCTGCTGACTCAAGAATCACCACCTGGTCTCTGCTTCTCTCTTCTTGTCCCTGTTTTGCCAATAATTAAATAATTAACTTTTGGTTATAGGAAAACATAGACCTAAGACATGCTTTTCCCAGAAAGGGGGCTTCTCTTTTTAGACTGTAACTAATGGCTTTCATTTTTCTGGCTGGACCATGAGACAACCCCACTGAACTCCAGAACCGGCTATCAGCTTGTTAGGATTTCCCATTTGATATTCTGTATTCAAAGATGCAAAATTGAACTTGCCCTTTTTTTACCCAGTGCTAACGATCATTCCTATATTCCCATGTTCAGGGAATTATCTACACAGTTGCTCAAAGAAATGTATTGAAATCTTTTCTTGTTTCTTTTTCTTCGACTTCTTATATCCAATTATTCTGCCTAATTAGTTTACTGACTATGGCTCTGTCCTTTCCATCAATCACTTAAGTTTAGACTCCACCATTCTTTGTCCACATGACCATAGAAGTCCCCTATTTGGTCTTGTTTATACACTGTTGCCTTCTTCCAGTGCATTATCCCCACTGCTGCCAAACTTGTTTTTCTAACGTGTAAATGTAGCCTGTTTCTCCCTTACTTATGTTCTTTCCCATTGTTGCCCTCATTGACTCTAGCAGCCATCCCTCCCAGTGCACTCCATCTTCTCCCTTGAGTACTATTTACAGTTCCCAAAGGATAGGATTCCCAAAGGATGTGTTCGTGAACACATCTCTTCCCACCTAGAACAAATGTACCCTGCTCTCCTTCTCTACCTCGACATCTCCTTTTCATCTTCAGAAGACAAGGATGTGCAGGGAAAAGACATGCTCTCTAAGCATAGTCTCAGACCTTACTTCTCAAAGAAGAAATAAAAAAAAAATACATGGAGACAAAAGAAAATGAAAACACAACAAATGGTCCAAAATCTGCGGGACACAGTGAAAGCAATTCTAAGAAGGAAATATGTAGCAATACAGGCTTACCTCAAGAAACAAGAAAAAGCTCAAATTACAATCTAAACCTACACCTAAAGGAACTAGAAAAAGTAAAACAAAGCCTAAGGCGAGTAGAAGGAAAGAGAAGATCAGAGCAGAAATGAATGATATAGAGACTTAAAAAAGAATAAAAAAATCAGATACCAAGAACTAGTTCTTTGAAAAGATAAATAAAACTGACAAACCCTAAGCTAGACTTATCAAGGAGAAAAAAAAAAGAAAGGAAAGGAAGGAAGGAAGGAAAGAAGGAAGAAGGAAGGAAGGAAAGAAGAAAGGAAGGAAGGAAGGAAGGAAGAAAGAAAAAGAACCCAAATAAAATCAGAAATGAGAGAGAAGTAACAGCTGACACCACAAAAATACAAAGAATTATAAAGGTTATTTATCAGTTCTAAAACTACTGAGCCAAGTGACTTTGGAAAATTACCTAACTTTACTGAGTATCAATTTCCTTATCTGTTTTACAGACAAAAATAATAACGGTTACTTTAAAAGGTCATAAGGATTGAGCTACACATGTAATGTTCTCTATTGTCTGGATTTCTTTAAGCAGCAACGACTAGCAGACCAAAACAAGAAATAGTACTTTATTGGTAAGAGTCTATGATACCTCACAAAATCACAGAAAAGAATGCCAACACAAGGATAGACCTATAAATTTAAAGAACTAAAAATGAGGACAACATAACCCAAGGATTTACTCCTCCTGTTTCTTATCTCTGTTTCTAAGTTGCTATTAATTATCACTCTCCATGACTCCAAGAAATAGCATTTACCCTTTTAGCCCCGTTAGACAATCTAAGGTGATATATCTGATTAGCCCAGCTTGAGTCACATGTCTAACATGAGACTCATCCTGTGGTTGATAGCACTGGGGCCTTGAATTACTTCATCTTGAGTCCCATGCCTACCTGTGTGGTAGAAGGGCATGAGCAGGGAAAGACTGTAGCTGCTTTAGTCAAGTATTGTTTGCCCAATATACAACACCCCCCAGGAAAAATTCCAAGGTTCCCCTATCTGATATAATTCATATATCACATATGCATTCTGTCTTTCAAGGTGTAGAGAACTTGAAATTATGTCCAACTACCAAGTTTAGGGTCCTGAGTTTAGGGTCTCTTTGTGATGTACATTCTTTTAATAATGTATAGATTTGACAGTCATCATCTTGCAATATATGAGCAAAATCTATATATTTAACCATTCCTCAGATACCTATTACGTAATGCTGGGGAGGAAACAGTAAAACATGAATCAAGATTCCCATGTAGGAAAGGGAAACAGGGGGGGATCTCCACACATTTGTCGCTGGTTGAGGGAAATATTATTGTATACTGTGGGCAGGGACAGCAAGGAGAAGTCATTGGCTAGCTCAAGCCCTTCCAATTGTGTGATTGCCTGGTCATCCTTTCTGGTTTCTCTTCCCCATATGTCCTTTATGGTACTTGAAGATTATTCTTTCTAGCCACACCTGAGGGGAACTTTAGGAAGGACTACCTGGGATCTGTACTTCTCTGGCAGTCCTTTTCTGGTCTGGTCACAGAAGGTAGTCTTTGCCTTAGAAGTTAAATATTAACAGGTCTATCTTTGAAACATGTTGAATTTTTTGGTAATTCAATGACTTACTAACCAAATTGTCTACTCTATTTGGGTACTTTTCTTTGGGCATAACTCCTTTATTTAAAAACCAAAGGCAGAATTCTTGTTCAGTTGTAATCTTTAATCTGAACCCTGACTTTATACAATTTTATTTTGAATAATAGTCTATGGTTTTGCCCATTCTGATAAAACACATTTTAAAAGATTTAACCCAGCCCCTGCCTCAAAATCCCAGGTTGGGTACTAAGGCAGAATTGACAATTAACCTGGCCCCAGTAGGAATTCTTGAGAACTGGGTATTTCAGTTGAAGGAACAATAATCTCTTTCATATGCCAGGAAGTGATAATGAGGGATCAGACCTCCCCCATTTCTCTGACTGCTGCCATGTTCCAAACTTCTACCATTTTTTTTTTTTTTGGCATGGCCTCTATAGCACAGATATTAAGGCATTCCTATAAACACCTGGAAATATTCAGTCTCCCGTCTTCAAAGAATGTCTTTTCTTGACCTGTTTATTCTAATCTGTCACAACTTCGTATTCTAGTTAAGGCATTTTTTTTCTTTTTTTTCTTGGCATTTTTTTCTATAATAAAATATTTTCTTCTAATCCTATCTAAAATGTTTTTTCCCCTATATTTGAATATCCAGAGATGAGAAATCTAGCATTTTATCATACAGTATCTTATGCCACTCTCTGTTCTTATGTGTAAGTTGTATCACCTAAAAGAAAACAAAGGGAGGAACCTGTTATGTAATTCTATTTTATTTTCTATAGTACCCAGTTTAAGATTGAATTTAACTCACTCCATTATTCATCTATCAAGAATCATTTATTGCATAAATATTATTTGCCTATTACTATGATAGGGCACTGTGATAGAAATAATTAAAAACATGGTACTCAGACTCAAGGTGCTTATAATTTACTAGGTGGGACAGAGAATGAAATGAACAAATGGAGTAAACAGATGATGTGTAGTGATGG
This sequence comes from Callorhinus ursinus, assembly GCF_003265705.2. Classification (NCBI taxonomy): domain Eukaryota; kingdom Metazoa; phylum Chordata; class Mammalia; order Carnivora; family Otariidae; genus Callorhinus; species Callorhinus ursinus. The sequence continues at coordinate 95,498,496 of NW_027397064.1, forward strand.
CTGTACACACAGGCACTAGTAGAATCCTTAGAAATCTTTGTCAATAAGTGAAAGGAGAGTTTAGAAGTCTTCATATTAGAGGTGATAATTGATCTACAACGTGAAGGGCCAGTAGGATTTAGTCAAGTGGATAAGACGGTGGAGTCCAGCTAAAATATATATGTATATAAGATACAGGTTTGAAAAAGTTCTAGGGAGGTTAAGAAAGTAATTTAGGTTTCTCATGAGAAGGGAAAAGAGGTTCTACTGCCCAAGAATAAAGGGTTAGGTCTAGTATTTTTGGAAGTTTCTAAGATGAAATTTTTTTTCCTTCTAATTTTGACTTGGGACAGCTTTATCCTTGGTTAAAAATAAAAACAGTGACTTGAAAGGAACATTTTATTGAAATATTATCAGCCCAGAATATCTATGTTTGATTTAGATCTTCTAATTATCTCTAGTAGAGAGCAGCTGTGAGAGACTCTGAATGAATCAATTGTATGGTGCCATGGGGTAGAGAGCAGGCTTTGGGGAAGGGGGAGGCACAAAGAAGTCCTGGTTGTCCGGGTATAGCACAGTAACATCGACTATCTGGGGACCTTGATAAAAGAGAAACGAATTAGACAAAGTTTACCTTCATCTGTAGTTTTCCAGAGAATTGACACTAAGACATGGATAACAGTAATTTGATGTGGAAAATCAGTGTATGTGTGAGTTTGTGCATGTATAGCCATGTGTATATGTGTTTATGGAGGAATGGGGAACAGTGAGCAATCAGAAAGGATGAAAATGATTCAGGTATCCATTTTTTCCAATACTGGCGTCCTGGATCATATTGAAACCCCTTAATAATAAGCAGGGAGAGTTAAGTAGTTTCATAATCCGTGATATTGATTTCAATGTCTTATTGGTTCAGTTCTCCTGTAGCATGGTGAAACTTCAAAAAGTTTTTGCATGACTTACACTTCAGTATTTTGGTAGACTTATTTTCTATTGTCAATTTAAAATGTAAAATATTTCTGTAACATTTTTGTAATAAGATGACATTTGTGTGGAGGCATCTGCCCTTATGTAGGATGTCATTAACAGTCCAGGCTACTACTCATTCTTCAGTTCAACCCTGATTTTGTTTGTTTGTTTTGTTTTATTTGTTAAATTCCTGAGTTATCTACTTTTTTTCAAGAGGTGTATTATAATTTACATGCAAAACTGGTTTTACTGCATAATAGGTAACACTTAAAGAAAGGTATCACCCACATTGTTTAGAAATTTTCCGTGTATTTGTGTTTCTACGTGTGTGTCTATGTATGATGGATCCAAGAAAGCGTATTTTAGAATGAGGCTTAGTAATGTGTGTGTGTGTGTGTGTGTGTGTGTGTGTGTGTATACACACATATATATATTTTTTTCCTCTTAGTGCTGAGTCAAATAAAGGAATATCAAGAATGTTTCAGACAGTAGAACATACATTTTGGAGTAAGATAGAGACTTAAATCCTAGCATTGCCCCTTACAATCTGTGTAACTTTGGGAAAATTACCTAAATTTCTTTGAACTCAGCTTATTACTTTTTAAAATGAAAATAATAGAAGTGCCCTCATCATAGGACTGTTGTGAGGATTAAAAGAATTATGAATATAAAGTACAGCACAGGGCCAAGCACATGGAAAGACCTCAAGATATTTTATTTCATTGTTTTAAGACACACGTTCTCCCAACCCCCCATATTTTAATATCTTTGTGAAGGGAATGTGTCTTACCATTTATGGTGTCTTACACTTAATCTTATAGTTGATGAAGCATAGAATTATTAAATATATGATTAATAGTTGAAACATAGCATTTAGTTTAAAAATGTTAGAAATCAATGCTATGGAATCAGATACCAACTATCCCATTGGGTATGGTTTGCAGTGAAGAATAAAAATGAGAAATTTGCAAATTAGGTTGGAATTAATATATGTTCTCTCTATTTTGAGGTTATTCATTTATTTATTCCATAAACATTCCTCTGTTGAATTGACAACTTACCAGATTCAGTATAGGTCAAGAATCTAAAAGATGATCTTCATCTTTAAAGGTCTAACAGATGTCTCATGAAAGACAGCATAGCCATATAAGTACAGTATCAGACATAAGTACCTAAGCTAAGAGTTTATATAGAAAAGGGATCTAGGGGCACCTGGGTGTCTCAGTTAAGCATACCACTCTTGGTTACAGCTCAGGTCATGATCTCATGAGTCTTGAGATAGAGTCCTGCCATGGGCTCTGTGCTCAGCGGGAAGTCTTCTTGAGATTCTCTCTCCCTCTGCCCCCCCAACTTGTGTACTCTCTCTCTGTCTCCCTCCCTCCCTCTCTCTAAAATAAATAAATAAATCTTAAAAAAAAATGGACCTAATCCATAGGAGAGGAGAGGGTGAGAAAAGTCAAAATGGAAGATGTGATCCTGAATTGTGTCAACAGACTAGTAGTAGAGTGAGCCAGACAACAGGTCAGGGGACTTGTGTTCTAGGAAGAGGAAACATATAAAAAGGGACTTGGGACATCGAGAGAGAATGGTCTTTCTGGCTCTACACAATGTTTAATTTGGATAAAATATTTGGAGGAGTAAAAGCTCTAAGCTAGAAATGTAAGAAGCTCATGGAGGACCATGCATTATCATACTGATGGGCTTGGACTTTATCATGAGTTAAATATGAATACTCTGAGATAGTTAGAAGTGCAGGGATGGTATCATCATGGCACTATTTCCAAAATATTACTCAGGATGAATTAAAGTGGACAAGATTGGAGACTTGTAGTTAGGAACTTACTTTGATAGTTCTTAATGTACTGGAGATGTTCTAGAATGGGCAGCCTTGAGAGATTATTAAGGAGGTAGAATCCATGAGACTAAGTGATAAATTGGATGTGAAACAGAGATAGAAATCAAGTTTGAATCAAATTTGAACTGAATTTGAATCAGTTCTTTGGACTAGTTTATACATGATTTGTATCACCAATAGTGCCTAACAGTGCTGGGTCCATAATGAACATTTGGTAAATGTCATTTTGTCTGATCACCCATCCCTCTGGAGATTCTTTTTGTATTTCATAGACAGCTGACCATAGTGAATTAATATGTAATTACCAAGAGGAAAAAAAAATCCCTGAGTCAACATTTTAGAAATGTTTAATTGCCTTAAGTGGATTTTCTCATTGTCTTTTTCCATAACAACATGTTGACTTGGAATACAACATGACACCAAGAAATAGCTAAATAAAAAGGATCTCTGAAGCAGTACACTTTTATCTTACCTTATTCTTAACAACGTTTCTCTGGTCTAATTCTTTTATGGTTCCATGGAGAATTACATTTCAAATTCCATAATTGCACAGGAGAATTGGAGTCTTGTAAAAATTTAGAGTACTCTGTTCAAAAGCAATTTTTATTATCAACTGAACTTATGCTGTGTTGCAGCCAGAGACATTGTTTAGAGCATCATTAGAGGAACCTTTTTAATATGACTTCTTTCTCTTGAAAAAATATAGCACGCTCTTATTTAATATTACTGTAATACTACAATTGACTGTATATTTGTTGAAAGTCTCATAGTATGGTATTTAGGGTATTGAACCAGCACAAAATATACATGAACTTTATCAGTTTTCATTTTCCCTTTACAAACCAAGAACAATATTAAATGACATTTTATGACATTTGATAGGTATTTAAAATTTGTTATTGTGGCTGTTCAGTGAACCATAAAATACAAGTGTAACAGGCTGGCTGTGCTTCCATTAGGAGAAATGGAAGCGAGAAGCACTGAAATCAGCATCCTACAATATGTGCCCATGTTCTATCAATATCTTGCTCCTGACCCTATGCCAAGTGCATTATCCCTCTGTGGCCAAATTTGTGCGTACGAAAAATTGGGAGAAAAGAGAGAAAAAATTAATGCTTGCCTCTAGAATGATCTGAAATCCAGATATGGAAAATCTTACACAATTTTAAAAGACCAGTTTGTTAACTACTTGCCCTCCTTTGTTTGAACATACTACAGTGTTCTGTGGGAGAGTAGCTGAGAGACTGATGTAATAGTCCTTTTCACACCTTCTATCCATAAAGATAGTTCTTTTATTTGCAGCTGAAGCTATTATATCTGGAGCCTATGGCTGTTTGGCACTTTTAATGATGGAAATTTTAAAAGAGAAACAGCGAGTAAAATGTGAAAATGTCCTCTGGGATATTATTTTATTACTACATGTCCCTTATCACTTAGCAAACTAGATGCAATATGAAAAATTCAGTCAAACAATTTGTTTTGAGGTTGGTTGGCAATGAATCAAATAACAGGTACTAAAAAAAATAATGCTTAGCTAACTAATAAGTGGTATGTGTGTGTGTACGTGTATGCGTACATGTGTGCACCATAAGCCAAGTTGAAGAGGTGAATCAAAATGTCATCAGAGGAGAGGCAAAGCTATTTGATTTGAAAAAGCAGCATGGTGTCATTAGGGAAGAATGAACTTTGGGGTGGCAAGCTTGGGTTTGGATTATGATATTTTTAGTATGTTATTAATTTATGAACATTTCTTCAGGAAAGAAATACATGGTCATACTAATGGCTCATGGGGTTTTAAGGATCAAGTAATATAATGGAGGTCAGGCATGTGTAAAATATGTTCCACATTGTTAGAACTCAGAAAATGGCATTCATGCTTTTTTTTAATTAGGGGAGCTGTTGACAAAACAAAAGTTATCTAGAATAGCATTATAAAAAAAGCATGCTCCATCTTCCCCAACCACCTCTTCACGTAATGGGTCAGATCCTTGGTTGATATCTCTTTCAAGTGAATATATCTGAGCTCCCTTTGCATAGATAGAATCTCTGGGTTATAGCTGATGTGTAGAAAAGATACCAGAGATGACCCTTCCAAGCTGCTTTACTAGGCCTAAACTAATCAGCCCTAGTAGAGACTCTTTGGTGCATATCAGTAACTGCTCAACTGAGTGGTGTTGAGTTGAAGACATTGATCAGAAAAGGAATCTAATGCATAGAAATGCATAGAATCTAATGCATTTCTGCAATCTAATGCAGAAAAGAGAAAGATGACAAGATTAGTTAGTAGAAATAAAACAATCTAAGTAAGTTTATGGTTAAGTTCTGCAGGTAGAAGAGCTCATATTATAATTAAGACTTCAAAGAGACTAGTAGAAGTGAATCAGCAATTATTTTGCAAGAAGTGCAACCTTAGTATTCCTCTTTGCTCCCTATCAACTGGAAGTCACATCCCTGCCCCTTCAGGATAGGCAGTGGTAGATCTCTTCAAAATATATTTCAATCTTATAGTTAGAAATATAGTACTATATTATAAATTTTTGTTTGGTTTTAAATTGCCCCTATTATTTAGATGTTTATAATTACACTGTAACTTGTTTCACCATTTATGTAGTTGATTTCATATACTATGTATTTTATGTTCTATCATATTTCAGATTCTTATAAATGTCCTCTTCTGGAGGATCATATCATGTATGGGGACACCTGGATTTTATACTAAAATGAAAAGCAGGACATTTTCAACATGAGGATAGGTGTAATGTGCTTCTAAAGTATTCAATTATAGCCCAGCAGAGTGAGTTAACCTTTGTGACTCTGCTCCTAATCATTAACATAATCACCATAAGCCTAATGAAAGATATAAAACAGTCATAGTTACCATTCAGCTTCACCAGTTCTCATGGTGCCCAGAGGCCCACCAAATCTTCCTCTAGCAAAACTGGATGTTTTTCCTGAGAAATGAAAGTAAGCAAGTGAGCAACAATTGTAGACTTTACCTTATTCTGCGTGAAGTTCTGAAAGTTGTAGGTTCTAAATTCAGTAAAAACCTCCTCAAATGGCCATCAGTCAGCATTTGAGCCTTGTTTCCTTTCCTTGAAGACTGTATCACTCTTCCTTTATGAGTTCATTCTAACATGATGGTGTTAGGCATCTTATCAAAGCTTCATTAATGGTTTCACAAAGCCTTAGTCGGCTTGAGTATTTAGCTTAGAAGATGTCAAACTGCTACTTCTTTCTGTTAATGCACACTCTGGGATTCACTACTTTCTTTTTTGGATAACCAATTAATGAATTCTTTTTTTTTTTTTAATGCATCTTCTAGCTTTAAACTTTCATTATTTTTTTTACATTTTTTATTATTTTATTATGTTTTGTTAATCACCATACATCATTAGTTTTTGATGTAGTGTTCCACGATTCATTGTTTGCATATAACACCCAGTGTTCCATTCAGTACATGCCCTCTTTAATACCCATCACCAGGCTAACCCATCCCCCCACCTCCCTCCCCTCTAGAACCCTCAGTTTGTTTCTCAGAGTCTATAGTCTCATTATATTTTTTAAAGATACTGTGGTTCACTGTTCCTTTTTTTCCCCACTGTTTATAGATCATGTGGTTAGGAATTCTGGATACTAGAAAATTTTCTTAGAATATAGGCCTAATGATAGTATATTTATAGTTCAGACAAAGCCCGATTATCCACTTAGTCTTTTATTTATGTTTATTTAATTTTATTACAAAAATGTATTGCAAAGTTGGAAATTCCAAAATAGAGAAAGAATTTAGTCATTCTTTATTTCATACTTCAAGAACAGATCATCCTACATTTTTAAGTGCATTTTAGATGTGTCATTCGGAATTATAATTTAGATGACTTCATAATTACAACTCTGCTTTTTATCGACTGCTCTAGCAAAATTGAAAATTCACAATTTTGCCTTGTGAAGATTGATTTTTTTACTCAAATCCACCATGAATTTCAAAAAATATGGACACATTCTTCATGTATATTTTGGTATGTTTGGAGGAAAAATACCTGCTAGGGATTTCCACCCCCCTTCTATCACAGGGTGATGGGAATTGGGTCAAGGATGCGTGGCCCTGTGTGGTAGAACTTCTGAACCCACTGAGGGTATATGGTTGTCACTCTTCCAGAAGGCAATTGATGAACCCCATTTACTGGTGACCATATTTCCATATATTCCCCTCTCATATGTATTATTATATTAAATTGGTCTCTGTGTTAAGGTATTGAATTAAAGTTGGTCTGTGTAGCCAAAAGAATATGACAGAAGTGATGGTATGTTACTTCCAAGATTAGGTTTAAGGAAAACTGCAGCTCCCCAGCCCTATACCCCTCTCTTAATCCCTCATTGCTCTAAGAGAAGCCAGCTACTATATCATACAAAGTAGCCCATGTGTAAAGGAACTAAGGTCTTGTGCCAAGAGCTATGTGAGTGAACTCTCTTGGAAGTGGATCCTCCAGCCCTGGCCAAGCTTTCAGATGACTGCCACTCTACTCACCATCTTGACTGCAACTTCATGAGAGACTCTAAGCCAGAATCACCCAGCTGAGCTTCTTATAGATGCCTGACCTCAGAAAGTATGCGAAATAAATGTTTGTATTTTTCACTGATAACTTTTGATGTAGTTTATTATGGAGCAATAAATAATACAGGGAGATTGAGAGACCAGATGCTTCTTCCTATACTCACAAAGATGAAGTCAGAAAGTAAATAACAGCCACTATAGAAGACTTGATTAACTCTAAGTCAGGAGAATGGAACTCAGTCAAGAGATCTTAGAAAAGGGGAAGGGGTGGATTTGGAGAGTTGAGATCAAGCCCATTCGAAGTGACCTATGGTCTGAATGAATTCCAGAAATCAAGTGTAACTACATACCTAGGTTTTGCATGTTTGCAGTATGTACTTGCAAAGGAGAGCTTGGTGCATTGAAATGAATGAAAACAAGAGGGCCATAACATATTATGAAAACTGTTTGCATAAGTCAGGGATGTCTTCCAGAGTGATAGTTGGTCCTTTCTATGCTAACCCTTCTGATTACTATCTTATGTTTATGACTTAATGTTATACTGCCTTAAAATATAAGTTCCATTGGTCAGGAATAGGCGATTCCTATATTTAAATGCTCTCATGATGTGTTCAATAATCCTAGCTCTTACTTACTAGACATTATGCTTCTTTGTAGACAAATAGCTTGTCATTTTTTAAATAAGTGGATAAGCTGGACATTATGATCCAATTTAGTACTATGATCCTATTACTCCTCTAAGTAGGAGATAAAAGTACAAACCATTAAGTGGCGATAAATCTAAATACCTTACAGAATTGTCTCACAGATGTAGTCAAACTCAGAAGAACCTTCTTTATATGTACATGTTGGTGGTACTATGAAGGAATGGCCCAAGTTATAGGAAGAAGGAGGAAGTAGAGAGAGAGAGAGAGAGAGAGAGAGAAGGTAGAAAGGAGGGGAGATAAATCTTTCACAAGACCAAATTATAATAAGTTAATTCCCAGGCACAAAAATAGAATATCAGATGTGAGAGATTTCTGTATGGCCATACATTAGCAACATTCCTCCATGGTGATCTTTGAAAAACACAAATATGATTCTTATATCTGTCCTTAAACTCCCTTTGGTAGCTCCCCAACATGTAATGCAAGTAGTTTTAGCTTGAACTTATAGATTCTTACAAGTTCCATTGCATTCTGGGTACTCTGAAAACATTGCAAACACTACTATGGTAGAGTGCTTTTCTCCCCATCCCCATAACCCTATGAGAGAATTTTTTACCTTCCTCTGGGGTTCTTGGTTCACATCTAAGTATGAAGAAGAAATCCTTTGCAGTCTTTGGTGGGTGAGCAAAGAATCAGAGATTGTTAACATTGTAAACCCTAGAATTGTGGGTTGTTGTTTTGTTTTGTTTTGTTTTTGTTTTTCTTTTTTGCTTGAGATATAATTGAAATATAAAATTGTATAGATTTGAGGTATGCAATATGTTGGTTTGATACACTTAACATATTGCAGTATGATTGCTACAGTAGTGTTAGCTAGCACTCTTATCATGTCACCTAATTATCATTTGTGTGTGTTGAGAACAATTAAGGTCTAGTCTCTTAGCAACTTTAAAGTTTATAATGCAGTATGGTTGACTATAGTCATTATGTAGTGTAAATAAGTCTCGAGGACTTATTTATCTACTAGTTGCAAGTTTATAGAGTTGTGTTTTAAGAGGACATTAGTATTAGCAGGAGAAAGGTTTGTTTATTAAGGTAAACAAATGAAACAACTGAGTAAACGCAGGACATAAAGGCCTCCTAATACTCTCCCAACTCCATCAAGGCAAATGTAATTAAGTACTGAGAGTTGAGATCATGCAGTGTGGGCAGAGTGGAAGGACCAAGATGGAGAGGGACAAGACAGAGTGTGAAGGAGGCATTGTGTTGGGTTCTGTATGGACAAATAGGAGAGTATATATCTATTTTTTTTTTGTAGTGTATTGTTTAGGATACTGTTGGATACAATCACTCAAAACCTAATTCAGTTTCATTTAACCACATAAGAGACTTAGTGGCTACCATAAAAAGGGCCCTGTGGTAGGTGGGCATCAGTGATGTATTGATTCTGTGACTCAAAAGTATCAGTAAAAGATGTGTTTCTTTCCATTTCTTCATTCTGCCTCCCATGGTACCAACTTAATTCTAAAGACTGGCTCCCCATCACAGTCACAGAATATGGCTGGCAGTAACCCCTGGAGATACTATGTCCTTAACCATATAGATGAAAAGAGAGAAATTGTGCAATTTGCTTCTGGAAGCCCTCCCAGAAAAGCCAGGATGCTTATTTCCCAGAAGCCTTCAGCAAACCTTTTCAGTAAATCACTTGGTCAAACAAGTGTCTCACACCCCCCTGAATCAGTAACTGTGGCCAAATGATGGGGTTTTGATGATTATCTTAAAGTGGAGCCACATTTCCTACCCCCAGACCCTAAAGATTGAGTCAGTTTCTCTTAAAGCATTTTTATGTTATATGGAGAAGTTGTAGCTGTTGAAATCAAAACTGGACAAGCTCCAGGAAAAAAGAAACAAACAAAAACAATTGATATTGAAGAACCGGTTACCACACCCATGACTATTTCATCCCATTGAGACTCCATGTGCTTGTCTAATAGACTAAGAGTAATTTTTTTTTCCTGGCTGTAGACTATACTTCCCACTTTTTTCAGCATTCAGGATATTTTATATAAACATGTGCATGTGTGTGTTCTCCCATAGAGAGGGTGCATAACATTCACTGGAAATTAAAATAAGTTTATAATTCTAAAATATCCAGAATCACCGAAATTTAGGTAGAGTTCCTAGATAAGCTGGTTATTTCTTCTCTTCTAGTGTCTTCCCAACTTACATCCATAGCTCCAATCCAAAAACAATCCAACCTTTCCCTTGGCCTTCATGGGCCATTTCATGGTCTCAGGTGCTGTAAACATGTCATTTCCTCTTCTAACTCTTCTCCTGGTAAACCCTCATTCTGCCTTCAAGACTAACTTCAAGTGCAACCTCTCCAGTGGAGTTTTTCTTTATTGCTCTGTTTGTTAACAGATTCGATCCATCTCTTGTGCACCCTAAGTGCCCCATAACAGTAAGTACATACTCCACTGCATCAGTATTCTGTTTGTATGCTTCACTCCCTAGTGAGACCATGAAAAATTAAAACGTGGGATTTGTGTCTTCCTATTCATCTTTTACATTAGCCTCCATAGCTTTTTAGTGAACACACACTCATTGGTAGGTTTACTTGTCAGTGAAGCAGCTGTCGAGAATGTGTGGGAGCTTTGTTATGATGTAATATTATTATTGTCAACTTGAAAGAGCTTTTTCTCACTCTTCACTTATGACCAAGATACCTCCAGGACAATGTGGCAAAAATAGATCTTTGGATAAATGATGTGATTCTATTTAAGATCTTAGGAATTCATGTATTATGCCCCTAAAACTAGATAAAAGATAAAAATCTTAAAAGTTATTTGTTGAGTGCTTTCTATATTTTGGGACCTTTGCTAAGTGCTCTACAACCATTATTTCATTTTATCTTTACAAAAACCTCAGGCAGTAGATCCTATCATTATTGTTTCCATTTTATCAATGAGAATGTTTAGATTTACAGAGAGTATATAATTTGCCTACTATCATACTCTCTGTAGCTAGAGGAGACAGGATTTGAATTCAGGTCTCTCTAACTACAGTTAGAAAGTTGAGATCAGTTACAGGTCATGGTTTAAGGGTATCTGTGTACCAGGCAGAGCACTAGATATTTTATTATGAATTTTTAAAAAAATGTTTACAACAATCCTGCAATGGAGGAATTACTATTCTCATTTTAAATGTGGGAAACTCAGGTTTAGAAAAGATTGAAAAATTTGCCAAAAAAGCATAATCTGTATTTGTAGAGCCACTCTTGAATGGTAGTGTTCTCAACTCCTGTGTGCATGCATGCGTTTTTCAGTAAAAATCCAGGAAAACAGAGTGCTAGCTACATCCTAGGAATTGTTTCTGTGTGTGTGTCTGGAAAGTTGAGGCAGTTAGAGAAAGAAGTCTCTGCCTTACGGGAATTTATAGCACTGCCAAGATGGTAAAGTCTAGGATTATAAAATCTAAGAGTCGGAATGACTATTTGAGGTCATCTAAGAAAATAATGTGAAAATTTAAATACCAATGAAAAATTTAAATGGCAATTCAGCAAAAGCCTAGAGAGATATCTTGGGATAGAAGGTGATTAATTTTTCTATTGGATGAATAGTTATAAATACAGGCACTTGGGGGAGGGGGATTTGAGCTCAAGCCTCACTCCCTTTGAGGAAGCCCATCCTCTGAAAGTCTATGAGTGACTTCATTGTGGCATAATGTAACCATCAACTTGTCAGCCAACCCCACTAGGCTATAAGTTACTTGAGGGTAAGTAAGAATCATATATTGTTGTATTTTGTTCTCAAAACTTCACCCAATTTGTGGTCCTTGGTAGTTACTCAGTGGAAATTTATTGTACCAGGCCAGCACCATTCCAACTATGAGAACAAGGTCAGGGAAACCATCAGAGAGGATGCAAGTTTTGAAGTAAGGAAAGGATTTTGATAGGTTAAGATGATGTGGGAAGGTCTTTCAGCAGGATGAAATGATGTGAGCTACTTCTTGGTGTCAAGAAAGAATCACAGTGAATGCTCTCTGTTCCCAGCATCTTCCTGGTCCAGTAGCAGTAGGTGGTCATCATTATCTTGGGGTGGCCCTGCAGACAGGGCACAGACACCAGAGGATATCACAAATGAGAGAGAAAACTGTAGATTCTAGAAGGTCTCATCACAGCTTGAAGGTTGCTCTGAGGCACCCTGGAAACTACCCTGCAGGAATAATCGAGACTTGTGCTCTTTTCTGAGATGACAGTTATTTAATTATGTGATACTGGAGAAGTCATTTAACTTCTCTGATCCTTAGCATAGAAAATAGTAAAATAGGCATTATTATCTAGTTCAAAATGTTTGACCTTGATCTTGAAATGATTAAATCCTATCCTGTTTCTTCATATGCTTGGCTCCTTCTCCCTGGCCCATGAGGCCACTTCAAGACAAATATCCATTTTATTGGTAGCTGGAGCCATGGCTTTACATTTCCTTGTCATATTTAACTCTGATGGCGTGGCCTGCTGACATGTGAGTCACAGGACCTCTTCTGGCATGGAAGAGGCCTAAGAAGACTGACTCATCCTTTACCTCCTTGGTCCCAACCTGGATTCCTCTTCCTCCCTAATACCAGGATGTAGCTCCAAGGTAAGTGGCAGCCCCAGGCCAATGAGGTGCATGGATGGAAAGGAAAGAAGTAAATACAACGGAAGCCCCAGGAGGATATTTTGCAAAGAGGACAAAGTCTTTCTATCTGAGTTCTTCTCACCACAATCTCCACGATGTTTGTTCCTTGACCAATTTGGGGCCCATATTGTGTTTAAGCTAATACAGGTCTCTCTGAACTGGGGTGAGTAGGGTGAATAAGGTGGGAAAGGGGGTGGCAGAGAGATCAGCTTCTTCTGGACGTTGCAGTGTATCCTCCATGTGAAATCACTTTTAAAAAAATGCTAAGTAGTAAGCTAATTATTGGAGTTAGATAATTTTACTGATGTGGAGGTTTTACATTAAATAATTATTCTGTCCCCTCAAAAAGCATATCTAAGTATCTTTCTCCTTAAGATCTATGCTCCTAATTCTGGACAAACAAACAAATAGATAAACTATTAAAAAAATAAAAACAAGGAAACAAAAAAAGTCCCAGAAAATCATAAATGGTGCACAGAGCTACTAAACATGCATTAGATCACAACTGTGATTTTACAATACATCTTAATAAAAAGAGTAAATTACTTTTCGTTTTCACAGACATACATTTGCTTCTAGGCTTGCCCAAGCTGATTGATATACTTGTTTGAATGTGATTTCCATTTACCTTTATATTAAAATGAATGGAAGTGAAAAGGTCAAGTTTATTTAGAAAATTGTTAGCTATCCTCGGGAAAAAAATAATTCAGCATGTGTGATTTTAATCAATTTTCATTCATTGTTAAAGTTCACACAAAGTTTAGCTTGATGTCCATGGGAAATGAAATTGGTGACTGGTTTTATAAGTATAATAAATATACCTGAATCTAAAGTCCTCTAGACAATATTGTTAATAAAGCATATTTTTCTGGTTCCATAAAATAGAAATGTTTAAATTAGAAGAGCTGCTTGCTTAGATCCTAGGTTAATAGGAGCATTTTCAATTATCCGTCTTTATTATTTACAATGCCAAGAGGGAAAATTGACTTGAACATAGTATCTGGGCTGTAAATCAGAGTAGTTACATAATGTCTGGGGAACAGCCACAGGGGGAAGGACCTGGAAGTGGGAGATCCCAAAGAAGGGGTTTGGGCGTTTTGCCTGCTCCTGTTCCAGGGTGGAGCTACACACCAAGATTTTCAAGTTTTTAGTTAGCTCCCCACACAGGGCCATGAGGGCCATGAGGGCTTGGTCCTTTTCTGGTGTGATGAGGTTTAGGAATAGGGTGACAATCAGAACGATGTATTAGAGAATGCAATTCAGGGCCATAAATACAAAACAGACAAAGATGGATTAGACACTGAGCTGTAATTGTGCAAGTGATAGGGGTGTCCAAAGATGGAGAGGATCAGTGTGGCCTGGAATAATAAAAGGGTTAGGGGATGAAGTAGGTCTCAGTGTCTGCAACTTTGTCAGCAGAGTAGAAATATTTAAATCCTGACCTAAACTTTCTTCCCAGTACCTTTTAAATAGCTTTGTTATGTTGAGTGCCCTATAAACACACACTGTAAATTCATTGTGTTAGGGGAGGATGTTCTAAACCTCAATTTTTATAACTTTCTGAGAAAAAAGCAGAATAAATATAGAAGAATTCTGTCTTAACTTTTCTATAAACAATTCATAACTCAATTCTCTCTTTTTATTTCTTTCCTTGATCATCATAAAGGCTATCATTCGGCAAAAGGAAATAGGAAACAACATATCTTCTTATGTTTATACTAAGAAAATTCTAACTTTGGGAATAACACTCTTAAAAAAAAACAGGAAGCATAAAGACCTATAATTCAACAATGACTTAGTAACTGCTGAATTTATAAGTAGAAAAATAAAAAGAAACAGGACAAGAGAGAGATAAGAGAGTACCCCAACTAGGATACTTTTAGTGGCCAAGGATAAAATATTTAGTACAAACAGACTTAAATAATAAAAGTTCTTATGCTCTAGTTATTGAGAAGACTGCAATCCATGCTTCAGGTGTGGTTTGATCAGGGTGCCAACTCTATTTCTGTGTTATTCTCTCTAGTCCATGTGTCATTTTTATCCTTAGGCTGGCTTCTCTCGTGGTAGCAAAATGTCTATATTAGTTCCGAGACTTCATATGAATATCCTATGCAGAGAGGAAGGGGAGAGCATCTTAGTTAGATCATATGGACTGGTCCACACTGACACACAGGTTATGTTTTGAACTTTGTGCAGACTAGCCTCGTAAGTTTCCTAGCATCTTAACTATCAGTGAAAGTTCTAGGTCAATGAAAGAGATGCCTGGCTATATCTTTGGACCTAGAGTTTTATAAGAAAGAAACCGGACACAGTTCACAATTTGGTTTGGAAATACACAAGCTATGGAATGTGTGTCCTGGAGGGTGTTTCCTCCAAGAGACTAAATTGTAAAGAGAGACAATAGGATATTGTATTAGTTGCTAAGGCTGCTGTAACTATCACAAACTTGATGTCTTAAAATAACAGAAATTTATTCTCTCACAGTTCGTTAGGCCAGAATTAAAAAAATCAAGGTGTTGGCAGGATTGGTTTCTTCTGGATATTCTGAGGGTAAATCTTTTCTGTGCCTCTCTTTAGCTTCTGGTAACTGTTGGTAACCCTTGGCATTCTTTGGCTTTGTTACACATCAGTCCAGTCTCCGCCTCCAGCTTCACATGGCTCTGGGTCTCTGGGTCTTCCGCTTTTCTGTCTTTTATTAGGACACTTATTGTTGGATTTAAGACCCATTTCCAATCCAGGATAATATCATTTTAAGCTCCTTAACCTAATTATATCTGCAAAGACCCTATTTCCCAGTCAGGTTACATTCACAGAGGTAACAGGGGTTAGTACTTGGATATGTCTTTTTCTGTCCACTGTTCAACTCACTAGAGACTTCTTGGAGGAAATCACCATCAGTGAAGTTTCACGTGGTAGAAGAGCAGAGATTCTGGGTGTATCATGACACTATGCCTAATATTCTGGCCAGGAGAGGATAAGGTTTAAAACAGTGGTCTCCCAAATGGGGAGAAGGGAGAATATCTTGGAACACCTATTTATAATTTTGTTTATCTAAGGAAATAAGAAAGGAATGGAGATTTTTCTCATACTGAGTATATAGATTGACACCATGACCCACACTGGGTCTGCTGGTCACATGGATATGCACACGTCATGGTATAGGTGACATCCTGAGTAGGGAAGGGGGGAGGGGTTAAAGTCATGCCTTCATTCATCTACTTGCTTTCCACGTACTGTAACCCATTGCTGTATACCTGAGCCCCATTAAGTAGAGTTGTAAATATTTTCTACTTTTAACTAAGATGACCCTCACCAAATAAACAAGTGCCTTGAAATACTGCTACTACTTGAAGATAGTACTAATAATGCATGAGTGATAGAATAAATAGGAAGAGCTGCTTCTTTTACTCTTAGCACAGACTCTCAACACCCAAAGATGAGATAAAATCATGGTAATCTAATCAGATCTGAAAAGCAATTAGCTAATAAAATTATCAAATTTTAGGCAGAAACTACTTGTATCATGGATTGATACCCACTGCTGTTAGTTGTGACCCTCATTTTAAGTCTATGATGTATCTCAAGACAATAGTTATTTAAGTGTACATATTTTGAGAGTGTAAGCTCATATACGTTTTACTGCTAAGACAATACAATTTATAAAATTTAGTTGCTACTCATTTAACAAAGATAATGCACTGCTTGGGATCCAGTAGTTCTACTTGAGAACCTCTCTGAAAAAGAATGGGCCATGAGAGCATGATGAATTGTTTGGGTAGCTGGAAAACTGAACCATACGTCGGCAGCCCAGGAAAGTCAGAAATAAAGTACCCAGCTTAAAGCACTCTGGTGTTGCCCAGTGTCAGTCAAGCAGAGCAAAGGCCAGAGCAGTGGATCCACAGGCCCTGCCTGTGATAATTCCCTGTGTCCACCTCCAACATTCCTCCTCTGTCCCCACCATTGACACTTATTAAAAGACCCTACAGAGGCAGAAAACTGAGCACCTCACTCTTTGAGGAGGCAGTGCCCCAGAGAACCAATATCCTTAGTTTCACTGCAAGTAGGGCTCAGCTGAATAACTGTGTAGTTGTGGTGAAAGGTCGGAGGGGAATGAAAGGCAAGAAAATGGAAGAGGGAGAATTTGAAGATAATGTGTTGGGTGAGAATCCTTAGCAGCGTTCCTGTCTAACTCATTTAGTTAGCAAATATTTGCTGAGTGACCCCTGAGTGTAGGTCCAGGGAAATCTATATAAATAAGGAGCATGTGGTTTCCCAAGCCTCGTGGAGTTTAGAGTCCATGTCACTATATTTCTTTGTAGTTACGCTCTTACCTTTTCCTTTTGTACTGGTCCAGACATGTTCCCCGTAGGTTCATTTTTCCTCTTTCTCTGTTCTGCCCTTTATCACAAGGAGTTGACCCTCTGGGCTGTTTCCCAGGCTGTTTTGTCAGCTTCTTTACAGTGGGGTCAACCAAGAGGAGGCATTGGTGGTAGATAGGGCACTTTCTCTTCTCTATGACTCAGGGGCAGCTCAGCACTGGCTGCTTCTCCTCCATGATCCACTTTTTGTATCAGGACCATCCTGATTCCTTTGGGCTCTGGTAACATGGCCTCTTTTCTCTTTAGCTAGTCAACTTTTTTTTTTTTAAAGATATATTTATTTATTTTAAAGAGAGAGAGAGAGTACCAGCAGGGGGAGAGGCAGAGAGAGAGGGCGACAAGCAGACTTCCTGCTGAGTGCAGAGTCCAACAGGGGACTCTATCCCAGGACCCTGACTTGAGATCCTGACCTGAGCCAAAATCAAGAGTCGGCCACCTAACTAACTGAGCCATCCAGGTGCCCCTTGTCAACTTGTTAATTATATAAACAATATCTTGCCTTCAATTTCCTCATTTAAATACAAGTACTGGTTTCTATTTCTCTGGGCACTGATTAATACACTGTTTAAATTAGAAATGAAGAGGTGATCGTTATTGAAATATTATACTTTACCCCTTAGTTGCATGGTGTTTTGTATCTGCCTATGATTTTACTTTCAGCCAAGATTTTTTTCTATATGCTTTTTGCTTTTTTGCCTTAGGAAATTGCCAAGAACTAATTTTATTTTCAATATCATAAAGGGATATTATAAGAAAAGAGATGGAGTTGATTGATAAAGCAAAATCCAAATTTATAATTGGTGAATCACAGATCACTCTATAAGATGGTGGTGATAGGTCCCAATAAGAATTTTTTCCCTCATTTCTTCTTTACAGAGAGATCCCTGAAAGCACATTAATAGGAAATTTTTATTTATTATCCTTTAAAGGTTTGGGAGGATGAAGAGTTTTAAGGGAAAATTGAGAAGATGAGATTAGGAAAGGATTTCATACAGGGAAAGGTACATAAAGTAAACCCTAGTATGGTCTTTGCATATGCAAATGAAGCATCTGACCTATTTTCAGGAGGTCACATTCTCTTGAGGTTTTCAGGAATGGGAAGGTTTTATGGATAAATTCATTCTCTCTTCTGCCTAATCTACCCTTTGATATGTAGTAAGGTTGCAAAGAGAAAACTACAGTGTGGGGCTTGGTAAAGAACAGGAGTTGTCAAGCTATTATGGCCTGTGAGCCAAATCTAGCCCACGCTCTGTTCTTGTAAATAAAGTTTTAATAGCACATAGCCACACTCATTCATTTGCTTATTGTCTATAGCTGCTTTCATGCTACAAAGGCAGAGTTAAGTAGTTACAACACAGGCGGTTGTCCCTTTATGAAAAGGTTTGCCAATCTTTGCTGTAGAATATGCATTTTCTTGCTTGTTCTTATGAAAGGCATTTTGGCCTTTTGTCTTTTCAGATAAAATATTCCTGGAGCACCTACTAGTGCCAGGTACTTTCTAGGTGCTATGCAGAATAAAAGCATAAATAAAAAATAGCCAGTGTACTGGAACACTCCTCACCCAGGCTTCTTCCCATTATACGTCCCAAGCCATCCCAACAACACCCCAGGCTGCTCTGGCCCTTCCTACTCCATAACTCAGCTTTTTTTTTTTTTTTCCTCTTTTCTTCTTTTTAAATTTTCTTCTTTAAGAATAGTTGACACACAGTGTTACAATAGTTTCAGCTATACAACATAGTGATTTGACATGTTTATACATCATGCTATATTCATGGGTCATTCACAGGTACCTTGATGGCCTTCCTGCTGGCTTGTCCATCTACCTGCTTCAGATTTCATTTCAGTCTCTGAGGTCCCTCCTTTCCCAAACAGGACTCTAACTTAATAAAGAGACCTTAGATATTGGGGGATAAGAAGAAGAAAAAGGAGGAGAAGGAGGAGAAGCGGGAGGTGGGGAGGAAGGGGAGGAGAAGAAGGAGAAATAGTATGGTTAAGGAATTCATGAAGTAGTAGGGATGCACCCAAAGGCTGTTCCAGAAAATGAGAAATTGCTTCCAACTAAGGTGGAGCCCACACATCAGGGATATGGATTTTACTTTCTTTGTAAACTAGGAAGGCACGAGGCCTCCTAGACATTTAGAAAGAAAAAGGACTGGATACTGTTATTTTGTGCTCTCAATTCACCTTATGGGACCTCAACTACTTCCAAGGAAAGCAGGATTAAAAGAAAGAAGGTTAAAAATAGGTGAAAACAATTTTGGATTATTATCAGTTCATTTGTCCATTTACTCATCAATATTTGAGTGTCCTCTCTTCCAGGCACTGTACTATGTGCTGGAAAAAGACAATAAACATGGCAGGAAATAGTCCTGCCCCAGGAGCTTATATTGTAGTGGGTGGGTATTATACACACCCCACCTCAGCACACTGGCAAAGAATTCCATAAGAATCCAGTGGAAGCTTTAGGGGGATCTTCAAATCAAGACACAAGGAGAATGTGCAGTAGTGTTGATTCAGGAGAGCTGAGAGTTGGGGGAAGCATGGATTCAGGATTCAAACTGGCTAGGGTTGCATTAGGTTGTCCTTTATCAGCTGTGTGACCTTGGGGAAGTTACTGAGCACCTCCGTGTCTCAGATTCCTCATATCTAAAATAGGGGTGATGATAGTATCTAGCATAAGAATGTCATAAGGTTAAGGGTAAAATGAAGGCTTGTTTGCAAAGTGTTTAGATTGGTGAGTGCCTGGCACATAGTAAGTGCCTGGTGGTATTTATTAATAGAAGAACTAGGCTGACCCTTTGCTCTTACTTTAAAAGTGCCCACATTTTTTTTTTTAATATTTTGGGATATCTCTGAGTGAATGAGTGAACAAGTCTGAGAAGAGTGAAATGTTCTGCTCTTTATTTATATTAAAAAAAAAAAAACACTTGAGGGTTAGAAGATCAAGCTAGCATGAAGTTATAATTTAATTAGCATGCTGTGCTTTCTTTACTTGATTTTGAATAATTCACTCCATATATGCAGGACTGCTTTTTTCCAAGGTCCCAAAGTGCTTTCTTTGAAAATATGCAGTTTTCCATTGAGTCATGAAGAATAGCGAAACCGAATTATAATCATCATTGTCATGTAACATTTACTGAATGGCTACTGCATACTAGTTTTATAAGTTGATCTAACGTATTTATTAACTCTTTTTATTATTCAGAGAAATTACATAAAGCTAATGTCCGCGTCCCCGTTTTTCAAGTGAATAAGCTCCAGGGGGCAGATAGCTAAGGTGATACTCCCAAGTCACATGGGAGGAATGAGACAGAGTAAGAACTTATTCTCAGGAAAACTTGACTCCAAACTGCATGGTCTTTGCTCCCTGTTATGTGATGTGGTCTCAGGGCACAAGAACCTATAAGTTAACATTTAAAATACTTAACATCTTCTTTTAATAATAAGGTGTTAGTAAGTCAAATTATATTTTTTCTATCATTTATCAATCATAAAAGCATTACATATTTACTAGAGAAGTTTTGAGAAATTTATAAAACTAGGGGGAAGATGTGTATCAACCATAATCCCACCCACTAGAAATATCCATTATTTTAATATGTTTTATATATTCTTTTAAGCTTTCTCTCTGTATTTTTATATACACACAGATATACATTTCTACATGGTTCCTTACTATATCTTAATTCCTATTTTTATTAAACATGTCATTAAGAGTTTTTGTGCCATTTTCTATTTAAAAAAACATTATTTCCATGTCTGCATCATGTATCTTTTATGTCTATAGCACATTTAGCCAGATATTTTGAATGTTTTCATATTTTATAATTATAAATAATTTTATAATAAAATGATACATTTTTTACCTTCTAATTATAAGGTAAATTCTTATAAGTAGGATGGCTGGGTTGAAGGGTTAAATTATTTTAAGACTACTGATATATATATATATATATATATATATATATATATATATATATATATATATAGACAAATCATCTTCCAGAAAGACCACACCTAAGTCAATGCTAATTTATCTAGTGCCCTATTTGAACATAGAAGCATGTGTGTAGCTTCCCCACATTAGTCATCAGGAATTTTATTAATTTTCAGGTTATACTTGGCACTGGACTGAACAATACAAAATTATTTAAGACATAATTCTACCCCCCTTTTAAAAGATGTGTAATCCAAGATAAAATCATTCAAACTATCATCCCTTTACTCAGTAGATATTTGTTGAGTGCCCATGATTTTCAAAAAGAAAACTGATAAGGCTAGGTGCTAAAGGTAAAAACTGTTAAGTTTCATGTGTTTCTGACTGTGTGTGTGTGTGTGCATGTGTGTGTGTGTGTGTGTTTGTGTGTGTGTGTTGGGGTGAGGTGCTGATGTGGAGCATTCCCATGAATTTCCTCAAATCTTCTAAAATCCATGGATATGACAAACATTCCTAGTATAATAATAGTATCTCCAGCATTATAGTGGTAGCCATGTTTTTTTTGGGGAAAAATAACCTAATTCCTAAAATACAGAAATTCATTTCAAAACAACATCTCACAGTTCTGTACTTCATTACACTACTACTTATACCAAGGAAATAGATAATCGAGTTCTGGATTGTGTAGCTCTGATACCCTAGTCAGAGCTGATGATACCAAAAATGGGCCTTTGACTTCACGACATCTGACGTAGGCAAGAGGGAAGCAGAGAAGACCAGAGAGTAGTTCAGGCAAGTTGATGGTTGAGCGCCAGAGCAAAACCAAAACAATGGCCTAAAGAAGGAAGTGAACCTTCTGTGACCAGAGGCCTAGCTTGGCTCCTTGAAATTTCCCAAACTCTGTTGTAGCTTTTGTAAAGCATATTTGAGGTTTGGTTCTTTTTCTGAGGATATTTTTAAGGTTTTCTTTGGGTTTCTATGAGACCTAGATTATGGTTAATCTCCATTATTTGGAGAAGGTATTATCTCTATTATTTGATGCAATCTGAGTAAGCCTCTATTTCTTATTATAAAGCTTAAACTAATAAAGCAAAATGAGTTCTGAGAGTTCTGAAATATTAAGCTTTTCCATACTCTGTGTGCCATGAGCATTCATTAGGAAGACAGAACTAAGAAAGACACAAACAAAAATATAGCAACTAAGAATAAAAAAGAGAAAAATACTGATCTATTCTGTAGTGGGAATAGTCTCCCTGGACAGATAAAAGTCATTTGTAAGACCGCCTTTCGATTTAAAAAATTATGATGAGTGTATTAATATTATAGTACATCTTCTAGCCTCCACCCATCCAAGTGTCTGAGAACCATGTAGAGATTTGATAGCAGAAAAATAAACATATATGACTACAAATCTTTCTGTTACCTGTGAGCAAAAAATGGGCTCTGTAAAAGGCACTGCAAGAGGCACTGATCCCACTTGAAATTAAGAAAGTAATTAAGCACCAAAATAATGGTAACAATTGAGAAGAAAATGTCCTCTGTTGCAAAATTCTCAGTAATTCAACTTGTATTGATATAAATAATCTTCCCCAACTTTCTTTTGTGCCCAACCTCTTAATGGCCAAGTTGTCAATGGGAGGAAAATTAATGCTTTATTCATTGAAAAGGTTAGAATAAGAAAGGATCATCCCCCTTATTTGAAAGTGCAAAAAAAAATTCATTAATGATATGTTTAAGATTTTCCTTTCCATATTTCTTTGAAATAACTTTGAATGTCTCATGAAAGACAAATACTTAAAAATTTTTAAGACCTTTAACTGTGAATAATCTGAAAAATGTTAGAATCTAGGTACCAGGAGCTTTATATTGAAACTCCTAATATAAAAAATACATGTTAAAAATTAAAATCAAAGCTGATTATTAGAGTAAGGCTATTGTTAATCAGAATGCAACTAATCAGAATTGTTAATTTAGTAATTATTTTATTGTGATATAAAAACATTAAACACACATTCACACAAACACACACAAGTTGGTGTGTATATACATATTTATATATATGTATACACATGTATATTAGGCTAGTCTGTTAACTGATGGATCATTAATATATCAATGAATATATACATACATCACTAATCAGTACATACAATGAATTTAAGAGAATATTCCATCTTACAGTATGATCATAGACATGATAAATATGAATGGTAAAAATAGAAAATAATGCAAGATGCTACAGGGTTGCCAAATCAATGGTGTAGTCTGATTTTCATACTGGACTGGAGACACATCAAAAACAGTGTGCTAATAGTAGCAAAATTCCTGGTGAAAATAATTATTAAAAAAAAAATAAAAGCACATAATGCTCTAACTAAAAATTTGCTCTTATCACTCAGTTGATCTCCAAAATGTTTAAGGGAAGAAACCGGAGTTACAACTAGCTTACTTGGAATTATACACCAGTGTTTTTGACATAAGAACCAATGTTTTGGTTATGTGTCACTTGGTGAACAAAGTTTGGTGCTTTTTGCTATAAACAGTAAATACAGTCAACTTAAGACATGGGACTAGAATGTGTCCTGGTAACAGATTCGATCACTTCTTTCTTAACCTTCCATTTCTAAACCCCAAATCAATGATCATGAAATCCTAGGTTGTCTTTCCTTATTCAGCTAAGATTTTTCCTTATGCCAAACCATATATAGGGAATAGGACTCTGTAAAATAGATAATATAAACAGGGAGAGATATAGACCACATCTCAGTTATGTAGCAATTTCAGCTACCTGGGACATTCCTCTTCTTGAACATTCTGGTTAAACAGGGTCTTACTGTATAAAAATAAAACTGTCATCTTGATTATGTCCTAAACTAGTTTATCTTTCTTACTCAAAATATAATGGGTTGAAGTGGATAATTCATAAGGTCTCTAAAACTCATAATATTTTAGAAGTATAAAGATACACTCTTTGGAGAAGAGTGGTAATTGACCTCATTTATCCCATTTTATGGGTGACTCAATTAATTAAAGAGACTTGCCTAAAATAATGACCACCATATTTATTCAAATATAAGACATACACACATTTGAAAACACAACAAGCACTTGCCAGCTGAGAAGCGGAGAAGAGATTTGGGATGGAGTGATGCCTGTCTAGGTCTCTATGGACTGTGCATGGAGGCCCATCCAATCACCCACACTGTTAATTTTCCTGGTAGCAGCACAATTACATATTATTTTTATCTTCTTAACTTACCATTAAGATTTCCTTAAAAATTTTCATTAGGAGACCATTTGCAATAAGAAACTATTGCATATGAAGTAGACAGCATGCCCCATGTTGCAGGAAACCCAAACAGGCAGTAGAAAGTGCTTGATCCTTCAGAGTAAATCTGAGACATCTCAAAAACTGTTTTGTGATTGATCTCTATGTCATAAAAGACTATCACTTAGGCAGAGAACATCTGTCAAAAGCATCTTGCTGGTATTCCAAAAAGGCCATTTAGCTTAATTTTTTGAAATACATAATTCAATCAGAGAAAAATAAATGAAAGTAAGAGTTTCAGCAAATAGGAAATAAAGATGAAAACTTGTTATTGTTTAATTCTACCATCACTTCTAGAGGGGCTGAAGAAGTTAAGATCCTGTTTGGAGAATAAAATAAAACAGCTTTCCCTGAAAATCCTTTTAGACTCATGAATGACAAAACCATTTATGATATTTGTTAGATCGTATGTGTGGAGATTTAAATGTTGCTACTGAAATTTACGTGGTAGCCTATTAATGAATGCCATCATCAGTTAGCTCAAAAACCTCATGTCTTTCCTCTACCACTAGTTTCCTTCCCCCAAAGCTGTTATTAAATTGATGGTGAATTAGGGTGCCTGGGTGGCTCAGTTGGGTAAGCGACTGCCTTCGGCTCAGGTCATGATCCAGGGGTCCCTGGATCGAGTCCCACATCAGGCTCCCTGCTCGGCAGAGAGTCTGCTTCTCCCTCTGACCTTCCCCCCTCTCATGTGCTCTCGCTCTCTCATTCTCTCTGTCTCAAATCAATAAAAAAAAAAAAATCTAAATTGATGGTGAATTTTACATTAAATGGTAATTTAGCATTACAGAAAATAGTCGTTGATGATAAAGATGAAACTAGAAATTCAGGACTCCGAATTTCAAATCCAGTAAATTGCTAAAGACTTTATATCTACTCTTTTGTCCTGCTCCTGTCTTTTGGAAAACAAAACAAACAAACAAAAAAACTTATGTAAATATCTTAAATCTCTATGAGACATATTATAAGAGACCATTGCCTTTTTTTTCAGGATAGTGTTGATATTTATCTAGGTGAATTAGTCCCTCTTCTGACACAGAGAGCTAGAACTTGAGAAATCATCAATATTTTTACCTGCTTCTGAAAAGGACTGCATCATCCCAGAATAGATTGTTACCTAAAATCCAAAAAAAAAAAGAGTCCACAATTCCATGTGAAAATGAAAGTCAGTGGTTTTCAAATATTAATTTATGCATCAAAATCACATCATTACTTCTTGATTTCCCTTTTGTCATTCACATTGTATACCTCTCCTGTCCTGCACTGTTCAATATGATAGCCACTAGCCACATGTGGCTGTTTGCGTTTAATTTGAATGAAAATAAAAATTCAGTTTTTCTGTTGCACTAGCTGCATTTGAACTGCTCAGAAGTCACATGTGGCCAGAAGCCACTATATTAGATAGATATAGATTCTTTCTATTTCCACAGAAAGTTCTTCTACTGGACAGTGCTGCACTTTAATGAAAAAGAAAATCTATTTGAGAATTCTTGGATGCTATTTAAAATGAACATGGAGGAAAATGATCTTGCCTCAGGTTGTAATCAGTAGATGTAGACATTTGCATGTTAAATTTGTAAGGTGAGCTAGTCATAGAATTTGATTGTTGTAAGGACCCTCGGAGGTAATTTAATACAGCTCCTCTTATTTTACTGTTGTGGAAACTGAGGTGCAGAGAGATTAAGTATTTTGTGTAATGTCACCTAGGATTTTGTGACAAAGTTTAATCATCAGTATTGATAGTGACACATATATACAACTTTTGAAATAAGGATATAAAATTAATTCTTGCACTGACACCAGAAAAGTTCCCACTCAACCAAATCCAAACTGGTGAATATGCCCCAAGACACCCCAAATTCAAAGTTCCAGTCTGAGAACTTATTATTTTTATCCAGTCACTCTAACTTCTGGTGTTTGGTCCATTCAATCAGGAATATCTCTAAATGTGCCCTACAAAGCTTTATTTGGCCTTGGCAAAACACTTTACGTCTGTGAGGTGTCTATTTAGCTCGACATGTAACTGGTTGAGGTTTGATTGTCTAGAGTAAAAAGTAATGAGGGGAGAGACTCAGTTTCAGCCTAGGTATTGTTCCTTCTACTTTGCTCATTCATATTTCTCCTGAGGTGTCAGGCAATTTTGCGTTTAAATCTCACACTGACATTTACCGGCATTGTGACTTAGTCCATTTGGCCAATTATTACAAAATACCACAGAGTGAGTGGCTTATAAACAACAGAAATTTATTGCTCACAGCTCTGGAGGCTGAAGTCCAAGATCAGGGTGTAAGCTTTGTTGGGTTAGAGCTCTCTTTTTAGTTACAGACTTCTTTTTGTGTCCTCATGGGTAAAAGGAGCTAGAGAGTTTTCTGGGATCTCTTTTATAAGACCATTAATTCCATTCATGGGGGCTCCATGCTCATGACCTCCTCACCTCCTAAAGGCCCTAATTATTCATACCATCACTTCTGGGGGGTAGGATTTTGACATAGGAATTTGGTGGTAGGAGGGGGGGAAACAAACATTTAGACCACAGCAGTGACCTGGCACAAGATTAGGCATATACATAATGACCTGCCTGCCCATCCCACTTTCTGCAGAAAGTTTCCCTGCCCTTGCTCCTGCAGAATCAGAGTGCCCAGATCCACTGCTTCTCTTCTTTAACCAGGTCACAGGTGCATAGGTTTGTGGGTCATTGGGTGCCTGATCCAAGAACAGCTGATCTGTAAGTGGCCTGATGACATAAGACTTACAGGGTTCATCAGAATGAACCAGGTATCCAGTATTTTTAAATTTGCAACTAGGATGTTAAGAGACAAGGCCAGTTAGTAGTGAGGGTAATGACTGTAATTTAGGGTTGCCAAGACACATAGAGGACTGGTGAATGATTTTGAGATATTTACAAGCAGAAATGATAAAGGGTTCAGAAACTAAAAGCAGACGAAGATGGGCGGTAGCGGAGGACGGAGGACAGGCATGTAGAGAGAGAGGACTAGACAGCCTGCTTTAGAGAAGCTGAAAGTTACAGAAGACAGGGTGGCCCTTGAGCGAGTGGCGACAAATTCTGAATGAGGCCCAAGGTTTCCTGATGAGTTTTCCTATTTGAGTTTCCATTAGCCCTGGGCCTCTTCAGTATAGTTTCTCCTTTTAGTTTTTATTTTTTAACTTGAGATAATCTATTAGTTATATGTAATTTGCAACCAAAATGTTCCTATCTAAACTGGGGCTAATATCAATCTCAATAATTTGTTGCAAAGATTAAAAGGGAAATTAAAGATGGCATTCCCTAGATACTCAATAATTCTTTTTTAAGATAGTCAATTATATTTGGAAGGAATGAAGTTCAGTCAAACAGGTTATTTCCCTAAAATTAACAGAAAAAAAATTGTTTAGGGTTTGGATAACAGTAGAGTTTTCTGAAATTTCCCACTAGTCTTCTCCAGTTTCCAGCATCATTGCAGTGAGGGATAGTTCCCAGATGGGCTTTTAAAGAGTTTTGGACCTGAGTTTTGGACCACTTCTATGTAGAGATTACTGATGCCCACCCATATCTGATTCTTCTTTACTTTCTGGACACACAGAATACTGCATTTTCCAGACCCTTTCACAAGACCACATTACTAGTTCTGGCAATAGACTATGAGTAGAATTTGCCAATGCTGTTTCTGAGCTGGGGCCATGACTAGCCCTGCCAACCCATCAGCTCTGTTCATCTAGCACAGTGATTCTGAAAGGTACATATTGAGAAGATGCACTCACAAGATGGGAACTGTGAGAGTCTATAAAGCCATCTTAGAAGAAAATCACGTCTTAGAAGAGCACTGCCATGGTAAGCTGGGCAAATTGCAACAGAGTTTGTATAAGCAAGAAATATTTTTAGGGGCGCCTGGGTGGCTCAGTCCTAAGCATCTGCCCTCAGCTCAGGTCATGATTCCGGGGTCCTGGAATCGAGCCCCGCATCGGGCTCCTGCTCGGCGGGAAGCCTGCTTCTCCCTCTCCCACGCCTGCTGCTTGTGTCGCCTCTCTCACTGTCTCTCTCTCTCTCTCTGTCAAAAAAATAAAATCTTCAAAAAAAAAAAAGAAAGAAAGAAAAAGAAAAAGAAGAAATATTTTTAAAAGCTACACTACTGAGATGTTGGGGTTTATATGTTACATGGCATAGCTGTCCTGTCCTGATTATGCTAATTCTCAATGCCTAGGGGAAGAAGTCACTGCTTTTTCCTGTGCTGCAAAATCCTCATGTATATAATAGAAGTTAGACTAGATTACCTCCAATGACTCTTCTAGGGTGTACTTTCATTCTTTAATTCTTCTCTAAGGCCTGCCCTACTTATCTTGCAGATTTACTGAGAAGATGCTTTGGAAAGTAACGAGGGCCTTACTAATACATTCTTGTAAACAAAAGATGTTGCTGTCAAAGCTGACAGCTTCCAAAAGAAATCTTGCTATTTCTGAATTAAGCATTTGGAATGACATCAATTTTAATTTTTAATTTGGCTATGTGCAAGTTTTTATCTTTTTCAGTGGGAAGCTTTGAATAGACTTTTTCAACTTGTTTTGCCAGTATTTGAAAGCACGGTTTTGAGAGTGTAGACAACCATAACTGACTGAGCAAGTCTGTTAGCTCTTCTGTGGCTCTTCTTTCCTTGCTTTTCCCTATCACCCAGTTGTGAACCTTACCTCTGGTGTCCTTGGCTAGTACTCTGATTCCATAGGTCAACCCCGACCAAACCTGTTGGAAGGCAGAAGCTGTACAGCCATCTCCTATTTGATCATCCTGCCTCCAGGCCTGCCCCCGCCCCCGCCTTAGATCCACCTTCTACACAGTTTCCATGATCAAAAGGCTAGATCTAATGATGCAACTGCTTCTTCCATTGCTCTACGTCTCCTGCAGAAGAAAGTCTGAACTCCACCCCATGGCATCTAAAGTATTTGATGTGATGACAAGGGTGAGAAACGTGGCTAACATTTCCTGAGCATTACTATGTGCTAGACCCACTGCACTTAATGTTTTTATGTGTTACTTAAACCCTTAAGATAGTCTTCTGGAATAGATATAATTACGCCTCTTTTAGGGAAGAAGAAACTGCTTTCAAGATTTGTTTGCTTGGTTAGTAAGTGTTAGGGAAGAAATTTGATCAAGATCAATCATTCCCCAGAGTATGCACTCATAACATGTATTTTACACTTCCTTTTCTCTTCTAAACCAAATGACAAATAAGAATAAAACCTTCTTTTAATCTTGTAAGAGGTCCAGTGCATAGTTGAATAGAAGTGGTTTCAGCAAAAGTCTTGCAATTCATTTGAGAAAAGGTAAAGTAGTCAGCCAAGTGTCTCAGATGAGCCTGTGATTCCTTAAATCAATATTCAGGCCTAAGGCAAGTGGCAGTGGGGAGTGGTTTGTGCTTTGAAATAGTCATTTCCTCAACTTTTCATATGATTCATACCTTGATCTGTTATAGGATGACACTTTCAATGCCTCTTTTCTAGGCTAAACGCAAGCTTCCAAAAGCCACTAGGGAATAAACATTTTAAATTAGACCTGACAATGTGGCCTTCCAATCAGTTCTTCTGTTTCTTGATTATCTCCATTTTGTTTGTATTGAAATACTTGTTTTTGTAACTATTGGAAAATTTTACTTTGCTTTATTTTTTGCTTTGATTTTTTTGTGTTTAATTATAGAAAAACAAAATGAATGTACTGAATATATATTTATATATATCTCAGAAACAACAGTGGAAATCATCAGATGTGTCAATGGCAATGGTTTAGCTTCAACTGGACACCTTTTAAGATTTAAGCAGGACAGCTGTCTTTTGAAATGTGAAGGAAAAAGAAAAACTCAAGAATATCCTCGTTCCTGGAAATGTTTCATGAAAAGATGTGCCTGAAGACCAATGTGTGATTGGGATTCTCTAATATTATTAACCCTTGGGGATGGAAACCCTCCTTTCAACATATACACAATATGGTTTGAATCATGCAGTCTATCTTCATGTGTGTTTTCAGAAAGATGTTATTTCTTAGAGCAGAGGACATATGTGGTTTTCTAGGTTTTCTGCGTGGAAAAGGAAGGGATTCAAATGCTTGAACCCTCATTGTCCTAGCATCA
This sequence comes from Callorhinus ursinus, assembly GCF_003265705.2. Taxonomy (NCBI): domain Eukaryota; kingdom Metazoa; phylum Chordata; class Mammalia; order Carnivora; family Otariidae; genus Callorhinus; species Callorhinus ursinus. The sequence goes on from NW_027397064.1 coordinate 95,528,934, forward strand.
TTCTTTTTATTTATTTAATAATCTCACTCAGAGGAACTCTTTTTCATTTTTACCAACAACACTGCATCGTTGGCCTGATGCTTGATTTGCTATGGAGCCAGTGGGAAGAGGCCTCTCTGGGGGAGGCTGATGAAGAGGAATTCGGGGAGCAGGTGGATGCCTGGGAAAGCCGTTGGAAGGGAGCCTGTGAGGAAGGCTGTGGCAGCAAATAGAAGCTTAGTTTGCCTCTGGTGACAAGGTCCTCAGAGACTCTTCCTTGAGGCTGGGTTGCAGCTGGGAACATCAATCTTCCTCCTGACTAGGGGCTTATTAGCATTCTGAGTATCGCTTTCAATTAAATTTCTCGAATGCTCATTTAGTTTCTAGTTAATAAGGCAGGATTGGATGTCATGTATGATCCAGCAGGTTGTTTTTAAAGGATAAAAATAAAAGGAGCCCTGGGATATGTTAAAGAGCAGGCCCGGTTCCTCTGCCAACATGGTGCCCAAACCACTGGTCACTGTGAGCCTTGCAAATGGACACAGGCATTTTTAAAGTTACTTTTCCCTAATGGATGATTTCAAATATTCACTCTCAGGAAAACTAACACATTGTTCCCTGATGGCTGCACAAACTCAGTCAGCTTTTTTAGTCCAACTTATTCAAGGTTTGTGTAGTAAAGGACTCCTACAAGCAGGAAACAGAGGTAGTTCTAAGGTGGTGCTGCAGATTGGATCTGTCAGACCCTGAACAACTGTTTTTGAGGTGATAATACTAATAATAAAAACAATTGCAGTGAGAGTCACTATTTACTGAGTGTCTTCTATCTCTCTGTCACTGTGGTCAGCATTCACTTAATTTTCATATAATCCTATAAGGCAGGACTCCTATCCAATGTCAGATGGTAAAGCTGAGGTGCAGAGCTTAATTTGTCCATGATCAAGAACTAGTTTGTACTAATAGAGAAATGGCAACTATACAAATAAGAGTCAGGCTTTCAACCTTAATCTTCTTTCACTCTTCTCCATCCTCTTAAAGTCTGAAAACAGAGTGTGGAACAGTCTTAGTGTTGAACAATCTTTCCATAGACTTACTGGCTGACAGCACACTCAGGAGGAAGGGTGATTGAGCGGAAGGCAGGCAGAGAGGATCATGATGCTCTTATCACGTCAGAAGAGCTGTGAGGAGAAGATGCAGAAAATCATCACTTTCCCCTCAAAGCTATATGTTTATGCCCTACCTGAACTCCTAACTCAGGGCAGTGGAGGATTGCAAGCTCTAGGGCTCTGGAGTCAAAACCTAGTCTGAGCTCCAACTCTGCCTTTTTCTAGTTGTGTGAATCCAGGAGAGTGACTTTATTCTAAGCCTAGGCTGTTTTCAAAGGCATGTCTTTCCCCCATCGGGTTAGAAAACTTGACCCTTGGCCATGGGGGTGGGAACATGAAGCAGGCTTGGTCAATCACAGTGTTGTGTTCCTTCGGACAAAGATAAGGGTCCAGAGGTGGTGGTTGCTCTCCTGTGAGCCAGGCCTGTCCGGAGAAGTAGACTGTATTTGGAAGGAAAGAGTCTCAGCTTTGCCTAAATACACATGACCTTGAGCCAGCATTTGACCTTTCTCTATGAAGCAAAATCATGGAATTTGATTAGATTGAGTTCTCTACTTCCAACAAGTTCTAATAGTTTATTATTCCACTTGGAGGAAAATAAACTGAACCCATTCAATAATTTTGGGTTCTATAAAATATCATATATGGGGACAGGGGGTGTTTTGAGGAAAAACCTCAGTTAGATGGCTATGAATAGCTAAAACAAAGGTATTTATTTTAATGAGTTTTATAAAAAGATTGTGCACTGGGGCTTGATGCCTCTTTTGAAATAGTCTTTGAAAACCAACCCACTCACAAGAAACTTTGTAATCTTTAGTATATTTTTTGGCACATGACTCCATACACATAAAGGGAGGGAGGTTTCACTGGCACAGAGTTTATAAAAGGCTGAGGGGCTGTGATTATAGCACAAGGGCTTTGCAGAGAAATGTGTAAACAGGAAACAATAGTGGCATTTGAAGTAAGAGGTCCAAGAGAGAAAACAAATTCATGAAAAAAGATGTTAAAATAAATACTTGCTGAGTACATAATGCATGCAACAAAAAGCAAAACTTTTAAATATACATTTTCAATTGAAAATCAGAAGGTGGCAGTACTGCTTACTGAATAGACCCAGAGGACTGCTCCAAGGAAACCTGCAGAGACAATAAGCCATTTTGTGGGTTATGAGCAGCTGCTAGAAGTTTATCACTAAAAATGAAGTGATTCTCCATGAAACGCACCCTTAAAACATCTGAGCATCTTTGTGGCTTGAGCACACTAACCCAGTTATGGATGGTTTTCCCCTCCAGGATGCAAGAATCCAGAATGCAATGAAGCTTATCAGAACTGGGAGTGAGGCTCTGGCCAGTGTCTGACCTTTGGCCAAATTTCTTTCCATGAGAACTAAAAAGTAAAGGCTCCAAGTGGGGCTGGTCCCCAGAACTGTGGCATCCGAGCCACCTGGACATTTTTCAGAAATGCTAGTTCCGGCCCTACTGGTTGGAAGTTCTAGGTGAGGGTCAAGCAATCTGGGTGTTCCAAGCTTTCCAGGTGATTGTGGTACACACTCATCTTTGAGAAGCAGAGGTATAGGTTGTTATCCACACTTCAAAATGTGGGGCAAATCCTCCCTGTAGGAGGATTTACCAATTCTGTGGTCTTCTTTAGAGCTTAAAGCTATAAAAGCGCTTGAAGAGATGGGGTGGCTGAAGAAAAGTAACGTGAAAGAAAGCAACCCCTTAGCAATGTACCAGAACAATCAGTGAAAAATGGAGGAGGAAAATAGTTTCTCCCCACCCCCACATCATTTGAATTTCTGCCTACTTGCCAATAACACAGAAATCTTCAGGAAAATAGCTTTATTTTAGAGTAATCTTCTCTTTCACAAAGGTTTACAACTTACACAATCAGAAAGAAAGCTTTGAAAATGATTAATTGTTCTCAGATAGAATAAATGCATAATAAAATATTACGCAAGCAAACTGCTCCAACGGAAAAAGAAAGAAAGGAGACAAAAGCCGGAGGTGAAAAGTCAATCACACTTAAAAGGCATAAAGACTCTTGGGAAGAAGTAGTTTTGCCACTTTAATGGGCATCGACTAAAGTCTAGTCTAGCAAAAATTCGGTTTTATTAATTATGTGGTTTTACAGTGGATGGCAATAATGGGGCTATTATTTCATGAAATAAAATACACAATCACAAAGAGCAAGACCATAGATAAACACTAACCCCTCTCCGAGGAACTCAAGGAAAGGGGGTCCTTCAATGTGGCCACACATTTCCAAGATTCCATTTTAATTTAGTGGATCTATAAAGTTCATTTTGGCATGGCATCCAGACTTGATCAGTCCCTCAGAGATGATGTCTTTTTTGCTTTTTATTTATTTTTATTTGTCAATTTGTTCTAAGTAATCTCTGTGCCCAATGTGGGGCTCAATCTCATGACCCCAAGATCAAAAGTTGCGTCTTCTACTGACTGAGCCTGCCAGGTGTCCCTATTTTCTTTCCTTTCTTGCTTTTTTTAAAATTTAAAGATGGTCTCTTTTTAACCAAACCCACAAGAGATCCCTGTCAATATTACTTACCATGCCCATTTTTTTTTTTCAATTTGCTACAAGCAGCAGAAGTAAAGAGCCAGCCAGAGAGTCCGTTAGCTGCTGCACAGTCTTCATGGTGAATCTAAATGGAAAGTCAAATTAAAATTAGAAATGTGCTTGACGAACATGATATTAGATCACAAGAAAAGAGAGGGGGATTTTAATATCCTAATGCATCCATCTCGGCTGTGGGGATAGACTTGTCAAACAAACCTACTATTTAGGTTCATAAGTTGTGGCATTATCATCCATGGACAGTATGTATTCTGCCTCTCTGACTGATTTGACCATATTCTGTCCTAAACTGCCCCCCCCATCCAGTTGACATTTTATTTTTTGAGGTATGTTAATACAATTTATTAGGATTTAGTTAAGTGCCATCACATTTCAAAGAACGCCTTGGTCCTGAGAAGTATTTTTGTCACTGATTAACAGGTCTGTAGTGCTATTCTTCCTCAATTACAGCTGTCATGGTTGAGTGTCCCTCAGTGCCAGAACTTTGGAATGCCAGAGGGCTTAGTTCTAGACCTTCTGAATTTGCATTCCAATTGGGAAAACAGACCATGTAACTGGCAGCTATTGTTCAGTAGCGTGGGACATGCAGTGAGAAGGGAAGTGGTGGGCAATGGTCCATAAGAGGGACCGTTGACCTTATTACTGAGGTCAAGGAAGGCTTCTTTGAAGAAGTGGTCTTTAAGCTGAGTCTGAGGCTAAGGAAATGGGAGAGAGGGAGAATTCTAGGCAGTGGCAGATGGCAGTGCAGAATCCTAAGAGGAAGGCAGAACACAACAAATTTGATGGATCAGGTGAATTAATATGGCTCCAGAACAGAGTAGAGGGAATGAGGGAGAGTGAAATGGGGGAAGATTGTGTTAGAGATGTAAGCTGGGGCCAGATCAAGAAGGCTTTCGTTAATGTTGCTAACGAATGTGTTATTTATGTAAATGTGATGGTGAACCAGTTAATGACTTTTCAGCTGAAGAGTGACTCAATATAATTTATATTTTAGAAGGCTCATTCTGGCTATAGGATATACTATGGATTGAAAGGGGGCAATGCTTGAGGGAAGAATACCTTAATTTTTCTTGTTTTGTTTGTTTTTCTGTATAGTTCTATAGGGTAGCTAATAATGACAGCTAAGAGTTTGCTCTTAGTCTATGACAAGCATTTTACACAAATTCCATTTAATCTTTGTAGTAATGCTATAAGGTAGGTTGTATTAATATATTAATTATACAGGTAAGAAAAATTTTTGTTAAGAAGTTTAAATAATTTGTTCAGGTTTGACAATCAGTAAGTGTTACAGTCAGGATATGGACTCAGGATGTGTTCTTACCCACTGTACCACTGTCTCCATGCTAGAGGAGAATATGGTGTAAACTAGGTAGAGGCAGAAGGAAAAGCAGAGACCACACACTTGTGGCAATAGAAAGGGCAGGTCTTGGTGATTGCTTAAAGATAGATTGTGGGGTAGAGTAAGGGAGATGGTATGAAGTCTTAAATTCGGCTCAGAGTCACTAAAATTTTGCTCCCAACTTCAGTTGGACACTCTATGTTTTTGGACAGCTTTTTCACTTGTTTTCTGGACCCAACTTTTTCTTCACAGCAGACATCTCCAGTGTTCGCCATTCTTCTGCAGACACTGGTATTCTGTCTCTCCTCCTCATCAGTCAGTAGTGGATTACATTTCTCACTTGTTTTGGTGTCTTTGGCTAAAACTGGTGATGGTGTCCTTATTTTTTTCCAGGTCCAAATTAATTAACTAGTTCTTTATCAGAACATTTAGAACAAAATATAAAGAGCCAGAAATCAATGAAAAACAAGATCTCTTTATTTCCTACCTGTAATAATATCAAAGAACAGCATCTATTTTGAGCCCTAGTTTCTCAGCCTTTTCCTAGAGAGATTTTGTTCTTTTGTTTCAAATGCCTGAGCTGATAAGACTTCCAGCCTCAGGAGGGACCAATAGGCCAAAAAAAAATTTCATCCATGGTAGAGCCTTGCAGATATGACTTGGTCACTCCTTTCTCCAGAAATGGCAGGAGACTCTATGACCCTCTTCTTTATATTTTAAATGTTGAGGGTGATGGCATCCACTATCAACTTTTATTTCCTCATTCAGGGCCAGAAAGCCTAGATTTTGATGTTTTCAAATAGAATTATCATAGAGTAGCAAACATAATCATTCCATGGAAAGATTCAGTTTCTTCCATTCCTTCCAGAAAAAGAACTCGCATAAATTATTTCTTGAGATAAAATGGACAAGGCTTTGTGCTACCACACTTTAGTAACATTGGTTTGTTAAGCCATTTGCTTCCCAGAGGCAGGAAGAATTATCACAGGAAAATGTCTAAGAAGGTCTCCTAAAAGACTGTACTTCTGAATTCTTGCAATTATTTGGAGCAGATAGAAATACTAATCTTTGTGGCATGGCATATACCTTACCTTGCTATACCTATCATAACAAGATACCACAGGCTGGGTGGCTTAAGCGACACAAATTTATGTTCTCACTGTTCTGAAGACTGGAAGACCAAGGCCAAGGTGTTGGCAGGTCAGGTTTCTTGTGAGACTCCTCTCCTCGGCCAACAGGTGGCGATATTCTCCCTGTGTCCTCATCGGGTCGTCTCTCTGTGCTTGCGCATCCCTGGTATCTCCTCCTCTTAAAAGAAGGTCAGTCATAGTGCCTCATGGTTCCTCTCGCGCTCTGATTCCCCCCGCCCCTTCATTCTTCCCTTCCTTCTCCTAATGTGCTCCATGCTATTCCTGATGTTCCACAGATAAGTGAAACCGTATGATAATTGACTTTCTCTGCTTGACTTATTTCATTTAGCATAATCTCCTCCAGTTGCATCCAAGTCGATGCACATGGTGGGTATTCATCCTTTCTGATGGCTGAGTAATATTCCATTGTATATATGGACCACATCTTCTTTATCCATTCATCTGTTGAAAGGCATCTCAGCACTTTCCACAGTTTGGCTATTGTGGACATTGCTGCTATGAACACTGGGGTGCATATGGCCCTTCTTTTTACTACGGGAAACAAACTGAGGGTTTCAGAGGGGAGGGGAGTGGGGCGATGGGTAAGTCCGGTGATGGGTATTAAGGAGGGCATGTACTGCATGGAGCACTAGATGTTATATGCAAATAATGAATCATGGAACACTACACCAAAAACTAATGATGTACTATATGGTGACTAGCATAACATAATAAAGAAAATAAAGAAATACCAATATATTATGAAAGGGCTACACATTTTCTGGATGTAAAATTAAAATGAGACTGATAAACAAAAAAGAACATCAGTCAGATTGGATTAGGGCATACTATTAACAGCCTCATTTTAACTTAATTACCTCTTTAAAGGCCAAGTCTCCACATAGAGTCACATTCTGAGGTACTAGGGGCCAGGGCTTCAACACAGGAATTTTGGGGAGACACAATTCTGTCCATAAAAGCACATCTTTGTATTTACTTTTACTGTTATCCAAAAGTAACAACAACAAAAGAAAAAGAAGACAAAGAGCTCTGGCCCAGAAAAATATAGAACTATTATAATAATGACACCCAGTTTTTATAACATTTCCCTATTTGGAGACCAGAGAGTTTTCAGTGCTTGCAAAAAGGCAGAGGGGAATATTTTCTGCTGTGTTACCCTATTTTGGTTTCCTTAAAATAAGCAAGGGTTCAGAAGTTTCAAGAGTCCAAGTAATGTAAAACTCAGACAGCTTTCACTCTCCTTTCTCTATTTTAAGAGATAATAAACATACTGATTATTATCCACATTGGTTCCATTCCTCTGCTTATGAGATTTTTTTTTCTTTTTTAATGTGCAAGCAAATCGGCTTTTCATGAGGGTGACAGAGGATTTTGCTTATAACCAGGCATCACCATCAAAGGAGGAAATATCCTGGCCCTTTCATAAGCTTCCATGGTAACTTCCAAGAGGAACTCTGCAGGTATTTGAGGTGCCAAATGAAAACCTGAATTTGTGAGAAAAGAGCACACAAATCTTATTCATAAATTACAGTTTGTTAATTTTTTTTCTAAAAGAGATACACAGTCATTAACTGGAGCAATTATTAGCAACTTTTGGAACTTTAAAGGAGAATTTCTCAAGGTTTCACTCTCATGTCTATAGCCACCTCCCAAAATCTCTCTAGGTCTTCTGATACTCATATTTTCTCCCTACTTGGGTTGGAAGATGGATCTCAGGTCCCGTCCAAGCCTCGTTCAGCTACTCTCACGACTTCACCTTCTTCTCCTTCCTCTGGGATTTCACATTTTCAACTGCCCTGTTCTAGGCAATATCACACACCTCCCTCTACTGGTTTCCTCCTCCTAAACTGTGAGCATGTTCATGCCTCCTCCCAATTACATAATATGATGATAAATCTACTTATATGTCTGGCTACAGTCTAAATTTCTCAAGCAAAAAACTTGTCATTTTATCCTTTGTCCCCACTGCCTAGCATGGTTCCTAGCTTCCTCTTTCTCCTTGGTAAACAGCTGATGAATGAGTGAATAAATCAGTGAGCATCCATGCAGGGCAAATCCAGGCAAAAATCTGAATAGTTAGTTGAATATATTTTAATAATGCCAAATAACTGGATACTATTTAGAAAAATAACATTAAATTCAATGTTTGATTTCATGAAAGACAAAGTTCATTAAAATCAGAAAATTTTAAAGTTAATTATTTAAATAATGCAATCTCTGATGAGCACCAGGATTGATAATTTGGGTCAAGATTACTTTCCCCTTCATTTCACTTGGACAGAATCTGGGGCTTAAATTATTTGCAAAAAAATTCTCCAACTTTCTCTTTGCTTTTGGCTATGTGCTACATGGTACAAACTGAGAAAGTAAACCCTAAACATTTTAGTGTAATATGTCTGTATTTCTGATCACTTAGATTTTTGTCACGGTTTAGAAACAGTCAGGCCATGAGAGACTCTCCCAGAATTTTCAGGATTATTTTTAATGATAACCCTAGGGCGGATAACTATCTACTGAGTCAATCCTTCGATCAATAAATGTTTGCTGAGCTCTTGCTAAATGCACAGTAACTGTGTTAAGCTTTAGAAAGAACATGGAAACCTGTATGAATGTACGTACCTTCCATAATTATCACCATCTGATTAACAAAAGCAATAGATGTGGAATAAATTGGAAGCAGTAGAGAAGAAGTGGTTATGGTCTTAAGGAATTGTGACAACCTTAAAAAAATAAAGCAAAAGAGTATCGTTGTTTTCTGCTCATAGCAGTGACTAGGATAGATGCTTAAAGTATGCTAGATATTAGTTGTTACCAACTTATTTAACTCAACTTATTGGAACTTAATCAGACAAGTCTCCATAAAGCAGGAAAAATTCACTAAGACTTTGCCCTCACATGAGCTAAATGGAGGGTCTTGAGCTGTGGCCTGAACTTGCATCTGATTGAAGGTGTCTCCTCCATCAGTCTGGTCCCAGAAGACATCTTTCAGTTTACTACACATTTTTAAAGCAGGAGGCAGTGGTCTGTGAAAAGACAAACATTTCTTCAGGAGAGAAATCTGGCTGACAGAAAACATCCCTCTAGCCTTTCCTAAGCCCTCTTTGTAAAGAAAGCTTGATGGAAAGGGAAATCTGTAAGACTTCAAGGAGAAACAGTGAAACGATAGAATCAATCGGAGGCATCCTTATTCCCATCTCAGAAAATCCAGAGATCCGTGCATTCTTATTTCAGAAGGCTGACATCCAAGAATGTCACATGGTGACTTGTAATTACCGGAGCCCCAAAGGACAGCACAGGGCAGTGCAAAAAGGATGAGACTGGGAATCAGGTGATGTGGGTTATGTTCTCAGCCCTGTCAAGGATTAGCTCTGTGACCTTGGGCAAGACACTTCAGCCTGCTTCCTTGGCTATTGGTGCAGGTTGTTTTACTCACCTGACAAAACTTTTGTGAGAATAGAATAAGATAAAATATGTAAAAGCACCCCACACAGTGCTTGGCACATAGTAAGAATTAAAACCACCATTATAGCTAATGACTTCTTTCATGCCTGAGCATGCTGCCTGCCTGAGTGATTGCAGGAAGGCTAGGAAGCTCTTACCCACAGCTCCCCCTCTCATTGCTATGGTACACACCCAGTGCACATAGCTTCTCAGCTGATTGCTTAAATATCTCAAGAAGCAACAAACTGTTTTACCCCTGGTGCAGAAAATGAAGACTGGGAAACAGTGAGGTCATATAGCATGAGGTTAAAAAGGGAAATCGAGCTAGACGTTCTGCGCTAGAATCCCTGTTCAACTACTGCTTAGCTGTATGAACTTACAGCTGAGTTAGTATTTTGAACCTCAGTTTCCCTATCTGTAAAGTGAAAAAGGGTAGAAATGTGTGGTAGATCATGCAAGCCGGACTAAGGTGGTAAAGGAGAAGGACAAGTAACTGCCTACTGACCCTGGCTCTTTCAGTGGATGCTCTGCCCTTGAAATACACATCCTTGACTTGACCTTTGATGGGGAGGCACAGAGGTGCTTGTGATAATTGTCCTGGAATCTCTCCACTCTTCCTTCCCTTTTCCTCTTTGGAGTCTGTTCTCCCTTCTGTATGTGTGAGATGCTCAGGGTGCCTTGTGGAAGCCCAGGAGCCCACCCCTGCAGCCCTCACCTATCCTAATGTAAGACAGGGTTCTCCCAGAGTACCCATCCTTGGAAACATAGCCCCACCTCCTACTCGTCTCCAGGTTAGCTTCCCTCTTTCCTAGTGTGAGGTTTCGCCATCTCAGTTTGCCAGCAGGATGAAAACACCAAAGTAACTTAATCCTTCATCAACATGTGACAAAATGAGGGAATTTTCACAGGACAAGTTCTTTGAGAGATTTAGGTGAAGGAGTCTTTCTTTCCAAACATCCCTTTCACTACCTTGTCCACCTGTTTCTAAGTCCTTTTGGGAGCAAGCCAAGCCATCATTCATTCAATGGATGCAATTGATTAATCATATGAATGACAATTGAAAGTCAAGGTAAATCTCTTCTTAAAATGACAACACAGTAGACATCTGTCAGTTTTACCTGTCAGGCATTCATTTAAATTCCTCTAGTGACAACACTTAGGTTGTCCTTTGGGGAACTTCTTCTCCAGTGCATGTGGTCCTATTAAGACTCTCAAACTAAGGGCCTTGCATTCCTGAGATAAGTGGTGGAAGGTGCTAACTCAGACAGAGTATCTCTTCTCAAAAATATAACCCAAATGGCACTAGGTTATTCACCCACGAATGAATGTTTAGATGTATATCTGTTCCTGTTGCCTGGCTTTTCAGAGATACCATGGTTCCTCTCTTTTCTATGATCAGGTTGTTCAACAGTTCCTTTGACTCTCCGGGCTACTCCCTGCCTTCTAATTCATTTATTTTTCATTCTGAGGCAGAATGCATTTCCATTGCCTACAGCCAAATAATCCATATGGTAAATCTAAGGAAAATACAGCATATCCTGAAAGCATGATGTTAGAGGAAGAGAGACTGTGGCAATGGTCTTGCCATAAATTAATTAGAACCTTTATCAAAGGAATGAATGGGTTGTCTTCCAAAAGTTTCATACTAGGTCGTTGTTTGAATATGGGATCCATTTCCTTCATGGGCTGATTTCTTTAGCATATACTGTACCTGTACTATAGACTTCATGACACTATAGAATCTGATTATCTTGCATAATTTGAATTTGGGAAATTTGTTCAGAGTTCCAAATTGGAAAGTTAATTTGCTAAAGAACACTTGGATACAAGGTACTTTATACATTGTGGCATTTTCATCATTAAAGTCATTCTATAAGATAATTTTATCTTCATTTTTATGTTATAAAGAACTTGAAGCTCAAATAGGCAAAAATGATTGAGCTTATCAATAAAGGATTTGGATAAGAATCTAGTTTTCCTAGAATGCAAAACCTGTACCCCTCTACACCAACAGAAGCTACTTCCCAGGAATGAGTAGCCTTTTTTTTTTTCCTGATCCTAGCACAATAGAGAAGTATCTGGTTATCAGAAGGAATAAGAATAACCCACATGTTTTTCCAAAATTATTTTTGAAGTCCAGGGTGATTTCTGGGCAGTAGCAAAGGCTGGGAGAGACATATAAGTAGAGAACAGGATTGGTGCTGAAGGCAGTAAAAGCATGTCGGGGCGAAGGAGTTGTAAAGACTAGAGTTTCTTGGGGCATTTGGGTGGCTCAGTTGTTTAAGGGTCTGTCGGCCTTCAGCTCCGGTCATGATCCTAGGGCCCTGGGATTGAACCCCACGTTGGGCTCTCTGCTGAGGAGCCTGCTTCTCCCTCTCCCTGTTGCTCCCCCTGCTTATACTTTCTCTCTTTCTCTCTGTCAAATAAATAAATAAAATCTTAAGGAAAAAGAAACTTAAAAAAAAAACGAGTTTCTTGCTTAAAATTCCAGGGGGACAGTCTACTCTCTTTCTGTCCCTCATGTTGGCCTATAGGGGCAGGAAGGGAGGGAGGAAAGGAATCTAACCCCTTATTATATGTTAAATTATACCCCCCACCCTCTGCAAGAAAAAAAAAATAGGCATGTTGAAATCCTAATTTTCCATAATTGTGAATGAGATCCTATTGGGAAGTACAGTCTTTGCAGATGTAGTCAAGTTCAGATGAGGTCATTAGGGTGTGCCCTAATCAAATATGACTAGCATTCTTATGGAGGGAGGAGAACATCATGTGAAGACAGAGACACATGGGGAAGAGATGGTCATGTGAAGACAGAGGTGGGAGTGATGCTGCCATAAGCCAAGGAACACCTGGGGCCACCAAGAAGTGGAAGAGGCAAAGAATGATCCTCCCCTAGAGGCTTGAGAGAGAGCATGGCTTTACCAACACATTGATTTTGGACATCTATCTACCACAATTTTGAGAGAATAAACTGTTGTTTTCAGCCATCCGGTCTGTGCTCCTTTGTTATAGCAGCCCTAGGAAATTGATGATACACTCTTCATCAGCATCCCATTCTCACCCACTGTTCATTCTGGACTCTTCTCTGTACCTGCGGAAGCATTAAAGGAGAGTCTGAAACATAAACAGCCCAAGGCCAAACGGAAAAGAAGGAAGGGGGAGATCTAACCACCACCAAAAGAAAAGATTATTTTAGCCACAGAAGGAATATCTGGAATCCAACTTACCCAGTCCAATGATGTGCAAATCAAGACAAACATGATGATTCTCCAAGGGGATTTTTTTTTTTTTGAGCTTGCTTTTGTGGTCTCTATGCCAAGACTTGTTATATCAAATGTAGGTAAGTTAATATTGCCCAAAAATCTCGGCAGATTTGTGTTCAGAAACATGGCAAAACCAAATTACGTTTATAGATGGCTTCTAGGATCCTTACGAGTGATTCCCCCTCCTTCTCCAGAAAGAGAACAATACTATATTATGAGTTTATAGGTGAATAGGAAAGGACCTTTGTTTTAATATTAAGTGGTCTTTTTACTTTAATAATAAAAAGAAATATCCAAACCTGAAGATTGGAAGAAAATGGAAAAAATTAATTTAACTTGTAAAGTTAATAGGAGTAAAGACAGGTAAGAGAGGTTTTTTAATCTTGAGAAAAAAAGCATAACTATTTTAGTAATAATCAAGGAGAACACTGTAGAACAGATTGTAGTTTTCAACAAAAATTCTATTCCTTCGGGGTCTTGTTTCTGAACAAATGTACCCAATATCAAATATACCATAATTCTGACCAAGGAGATGTCATTAAGGCCTAGATACAATTATTACAGTCTCTGTAAGTGAAGAAAAGGCAAGATATATTTCAAATTGTTTAAAATGTATATCCTGTAAAAATGTGTTGACACACGGTCCAGTGAAGAACATAAGGGCTCAGGTTCCCAAGCCACCCTGTTGAGTTTGGGTATCAGCTCTACGAAGTAGCCATGTAGACATTCTGTGCCTGCTTCCTCATCCATAAAATAAGCATTACACAATCAGCTTGGTTTGCTCAACTGTAAAATATGTGGTCATAAGGATTAAATGATTTAATGCTTATAAATAGGTAAGCCATGAAGTTTTATGGTGCCATATAGAAGGCACTTGATAAATATTAGCTTTTGATAATGATGTCTTCTATAAGCAGGGTTGCTGGTCCAGGTCTTGTTTCTTGTGGTGATGAGTTCTGGTTTTTGTCCTCATGTAGTTTAATATTGAAGGTAATACGTATTAAAAGTAAGACACCAAGGTTTAGATTATAAATGCAAGAAAGGATACCTTTGGCTGAGGAGAACCTAAGATACTTTCTGAAGATGATGGCGTTTGAACTCTTCTTGAAGCAAACTGAGATTTATCCAAGCCAAGTTCAGGATCCATAGAGGGATTGGCACAACCAATGCATAGAATGATGTAAAGATTCTGGGTTGGCTGAGCGTAGGATACATAAAGACCATCAACTGTATATGCGCATAGCTGGAAAGGACTGATGGGAGTCATGCCTTGCTGAGGAGTCTGAACATTGTTTCTGTGAGCAACAGTGACTCATAGATGATGCCTGAACAAAGAGTGACAAGATTATAGCTTCAATTTAAAAAAAAAAAAATCAGTATATCTAAGTAGACTACTATACTGGAGGCCTGGTAGGTTACAGAGAGACCAATTTGGAAGCTATTTTCAACAATCAAATGAGAGACAAAATCAGTGAAAACTGAATTGTAGTTGAACTTGTCATTGGAAGAAGTCATGATTTGCAAGTATCAGAGGTAGGAATGACCTGTCCTGAGACTGGTACACGATAATCAGGAAAGGGGCAATTCTAAGCAGGAGCAGGAGAAAATGTTAAATAAAGAGAACTGTTGATACTGGAGAATAAATTTGAAATAGAAGCAGATATCCAGAGAATGCAGGCTAAGAAAAGATTTTTCCTGTAGGGGAGGGTGGGCGTTGTATGACCTACTGGCCAAACCCTGCCTGCTGCCTGCTTCTGTAAAATTATTTTGGAACAGTTACTCTCATCAGTTTGGGTTTTTTTTTTTTTTTTTTTAATCTATGGCCGCTTTTGTCCTACAAGGGCAGAGTTGAGTAGCTCAATCATAGAGCCAGAAAACCTAAAATCTTCACTTTCTGAACCTTTACAGAAAACATATTCTTGCCTCCTGATCAGGAATATGATGATATTAAAGTAAATCTCAGAAATTGAATTAGCTCATGGAACCACATTGCTATTCCTTTTTGGGGTATATTGGAAATTGCTTCTGAAATTTCAAAGACTTTAATGAGGGGCTTGGGAACTAGCATTTTTAAAAGAAACACTTGGTGGGAGGATATGTCTGCTTCACACCATCATTTTCTACTTTATTGTCCAAAGGTGACCACATAAACCTATGTAATGACAGATTTTTTGTTGTTCCATTAGAGAGAGAAAAATAAAGGGAATGCATTACCAGATTATTTTAATTTAGTCATGGAGGTTTTTAATCAAACCTGAACTCTAGTCTGTGTAGGTGAATGCATGTAGAGCATAAAGAAGTTAATGGCTTGGTGACTGCCCTTTAGGGATTTCTAAATCTCCATAAGCAAATGTCCACATATGAAAAACATGAAAATAGTAGAAGGCAATATTGACTATGCCAAAGCCGAAGTAATGTGAGAGTTAATTTCCATTTCTTGATTTCTTTCCTTTGTTCCCTAGAATTAGAGACAAAGACAAGTGTCTGCGGCAACTAGAGAATGTTTTGAAAATCAGGACACTTTAAATATAAGTCTCAATATGTGGTTTCTCTTGAAATATCAGAAGAGCTGGCAACACTGGGCTTGCTGACCTACCAATTTAGGAGCCCCCTGGAGCTGAGTGGTGGCTGCCCTCATGTGGGAAATGGGCTCTTCTGTTCATACAATTCCTATGATTCCTTCTTGTGTCATGCTGTGCCAGTTTCATTTACTTATACAGTAGTCCCCCCACCCCCTTACCTGCAGGGGTATGTTCCAAGACTGCCAGTGGATGCCTGAAACCACAGAGTACATATGCTGTTTTCTCCCCTCTCTATACATACCTAGGCTGAACTTTACTTTATAAATTAGGCACAGAAAGAGATTAACAGCAACAGTAATAAACTGACCAATTGTAACAATAAGCTGTAATAAAAGGTATATGAAAGTGGTCTCTCTCTCTCAAAATATCGTATGTACCATACTCACCCTTCTTGTGATGCTGTGATAAAATGCCTCCGTGAAGAGATGGAGTAAGGGAATGACATAGCATTAGGCTACTATCAACTTCCTGATGATATGCCAGGAGGATCACCTGCTTCCAGACCGTGGTTGATGGGTGTCAGTGAAAACCCAGAAAGTGAAATTGTGGATGGGGGAGATTAACGTATTAGCCATTGGACTTTCAAAGCACTTGATTTGCAATCCTCAATTTAGAAGCACTGTAGGCTTCTTACTGGTGACCCGCAGGAGAAAAGAGAGCCCCTGATGACGTGCCTGCTGTCAGTTCTCTGACTACTTTTGTGTCATCTTGCTTTCATTTTATTGTTTCTTTATCTGACCCTTGTTTTCCTCCAGCAGGAAACTGACCAAAGAAAATTGGACAAATGCCTCTCTTGCCCATGCTCCATTTCTTTTCTCTTTTCCTCTCTCTCATCCTATTTTCTCTTGTTCTGATCCTTTACCAAAATGTCTTGTGAAATGCCAATAAAAATAACCATGGTGACACATAGCTCAATAGATGTCCCAGGGGTTCAAAGAGCAGAGTCCTCTGGCTTCTTCATCCACGGGGTTCTATTTCTGCTGAGCCAAGTGCATTTAATTCACTCATTCATAAAGAGGGCACGTTCTGCACGGAGCACTGGGTGTTATACGCAAACAATGAATCATGGAACACTACACCAAAAACTGATGATGTAATGTATGGTGATTAACATAACATAATAGAAAAAAAACAGTGTAATTCACTCATTCATTTGCTCTGACCCCATTATCAGTCTTCCCCTCTCCACCCCCCACCTTCTTCTGCTCCTAGGGCAGAAAAATCAAAATATATTTTAAAAGGGAATTTAAAAAATAAGTCAAAGAAATGAGGGAACTAAACCCCAAATGGGTTAGTGACCTGCCCATAGCTACAGAATTCAGCCATGAACAATCTCTCCTTAGGGGAGAGAAGCCTGCAGGATGGGACTTGATGTGTCTGGAGCCAAGGCTGGTTGCAGAGAAGAGGAGAAAGGCTTCCAGAGGGCTGTGGAGGGTGGGCTGGAGAATAATGCTAGAGAAAGTTTCCAGAGCATCTGTCTTCCTTTGTATTTGAGGGGCACACCCCAAAGGAGCCAAGAGAGTCATGGTGCTTTAGAACTTTGGATAAGGAATCAAAGCAAACTGCTCTAGGCATTTTCTGGGGACAAGATGAAAATGAAAATGGGAATGAGTATCCTAAGGAGCAAGGCACGGTTATCCTTCTCCAGCTACCTCATGCTCCTGCATCATTTAAGCATGAAACAGATAAAAAGCAAAGCTTTTATGGAGAAAAGCAAAGCTTAACTCACCAATGAAACATTGTCCCTGAAAGAAGGGGACTTCCTAGGCTCATCACAACATATACATGTTTATGTACATACATGTGTATATACTCTCAGTGAGGCTACACTATATATGACACAGAGTTCTGAGTGATTTGCTGGGCCACTTGAGAGTAAAGGTTAAGTGAAGGTCTGTTGCCTCTTTCTCTCAAGGAACCAAAACATAAATAATGGAGGGATGGAGGGAGGATGATAAGACTGTCCTTTCTCATCCCTAGTCCCGGGCATTTAGATGTGAGTCACACACTCACAGTATTATTCCTTTAGGATACATCTTACCTGACAACTTTCCTCTAAGGATAATAAACTATGTTCTTCACTAGTAAAAATAAGTCTTTAGTCTGTCTTTGTTTTTATCAGTTGTTTATCCTTTGTAAAGGTGGTAAATATGATATCTTTATTTAAGGGCTAACGAAAGGAATTTGAGACACAAATACTGTACCTTTTGTATGTGAATGTACCAAAGTCACCTACAATGTACATTTTCCATCACGTAGCTGCATTCAGTTGTGCTGATAGAGAAGCATTTGTCACATATAGCCCATAGCCAACATTAGCATATAGGCAAATATGTAGCATTTTTAAGTTATAAAGAATATGGAATTGCCTAAAGCTTATGAGTATGTTTTAATAAATGGTTCTAAGGAGAAAACCTGTAAAACCATTGCTAGGTCAAGAAACAGCACATTTTTGGGAGAAGATGGACCTCTTTGTGAGTTTGCCACGTCATCCTTGTGCAGTAATGCTCTCTTCTCTGCATCATTACAACTGTGGACCATGAACTTCTGAGCCCTCTGTGTTTCTAGTATTGTTCTTGATGATTACAGTTTACCTTGGTTATTTCACTGTTACCAAAAATATTGCTTTGACTTTGCACTTCTACTACAGCTTTGCTAGGGAACTTTTTTCCCCCCAATACTGGGTTATTTCATTTAGCTAATGCATCTCCTTGAGAGCTTGCTCTCTAAACCAGTGCCATTCAAATTGTGGCCCATCAGTGAGGAGCTGTAAACAGTTAGTTACTGGCCTGCTATGAAATTGAGTATAGAGTTTGTGAGTAAGCTCTTAAAATATTTATGGCGATTTGTCAAAGAAATTTTATGACTCTTGAATCTAGTAATAAAAAAAAATGGGCCTTGTATTTTGTATGTCACTTTTATTTCATTTTTCTAGAAACTCATTTTTATACTATTTTACGAAAGTATATATCCATGAAAAATTGGAAGTAAAACAAAATGAAATAAGCAAAAATCTGTCCCTGCACGGGGATGGTTTGGGAATCATTGCTGTAAAAGGGCAAAACGTGCTTGCAGAATACTTTTCACTTAGTACAGCCTATGAGAAACAGGTACCTTGAGCATCTGAAATTCTCCAGTTAGAACAATGAGAATTTTCCACTCTGAGCAGAAAACCTTGGCACTCAAACCATGTCTTTTCTGAAGACTCAGCTTCCAGCAAGAATGGACTGCTTTATTTGTTTTTACCAGTGTCTTCTGTGCCTCATGACCACCAAACCCATCAACAGTAGTTAAGAATGACAAGTTTAACACCAATATATAAACACAAAGATTGATCTAACCACTGCTTTTCATAGCAAAAATATTAAAAACACAAAAACACCAAAAACCAAGGGATTAAATATATGAAATTATGGTGCATACAATGAATGTACATGCCTGATACTCAAAAATGCTTGTGATAAAAGAATCATTTGTCATGGATACTCTAAATAATGTTGTGCTATGAAAACCATTTCAGGTACAAAGAAATATAGTTAGTATGACAGATTTTGATAAAGAAAACGTGTAGAGACACACATATGTAATAAAATGGTCTCAAAATTATCCTTGGGTGGTAGGGTTGTTATTTTTTAGGGTTTTTATTCCTTTATGCTTTTCCATGTTTTGTATCAAATATGCTTTTGTAAAAAAAAAAAAATTGCTTAAAATATATGAAAGAAATTGGATGGGTAGAGCACCTGGGTAAATTTGTAACCAAAACGGTAGGAACATTTAGAAAGATCAAGAGTCAAGTACTCCAAGACAGAAATGTGATGAAAACAAAGTTTGTGGCTGAGTGGAGAAAAGGAGTGTAATTTGTGCAATGACACCAGAATTTTGGAAGCTGTTAAAAAAAAAAAAAATGGTAGCTGGGCTCCACTTCAGACCATATAAATGAGTATTTTGGAGGCAGGGGCAGGCACCAATATATTTTTTAGATTTATTTATTTTATTATTTGAGAGAGAGGGCATGCACGTATGTGCACTGTGCACACGCCTGCAGAGGGGGAGAAGAAGAGAGAATCCTCAAGCGGACTCCACACTGAGGGTGGAGCCCAACTCAGGGCTCCATCCCAGGACCCCAAGATCATGACCTGGGCCAAAATCAAGAGTTGGATGCTCAATGACTGAGCCACCCAGGTGCCCCAGGAATCAATATTCTTGACACCTCCCCAGCGGATCCCAATATCTGCCAGGTTTCAGAGCCATTGGTGTAGATGCCAGTTCTCCCGTTCTACCAAATCGGTCCCTGTTGGCTGGCTGGCTGTCAGGACCAGAGGTTGCATTATTCCAAAGCACAAGACTAAAAGGAGAAGGAAGGGATTTCCCTCTTGCAAAAGCACTTTCTGCCCCCAGCACTGGTGGCATAAGGCTGTGGATGATTTGTGTATGATTACAAGTTTTGGAAACACCAGTTGAAATAATCTAAGAATTCTAAGAATAAGAATATTAAAAGCTAATTCTTTAAGGAGATAAAGCTATGATCTGGAAGTTTAATGGAGTGATTGCTTTGGGCTATACAGAAGGCATCTAAGTCAATCCTCCTGAAAATGTTAATTAGCACCAAACAAAGAACAATGGAAGACGTTTGCATTCTTCCTTGGAGACCAAGAATGGGACAAGTCATTTTGCATGGGAGCAGAATGTGGAAATGGCAAAGAGATTTAAATAACAAATTTTAATAGGTTTCATCCCACTGGGAGAGACGCTTTTGACTGTCTGTGACCTCTACCAATTATCGTGATTCTCCCCACCGGCTGACCATAATTTTAATAACTAATCAAACTCAGCCTGCAGGTTCTGTGAAATGCCAAATTTGTACAAGCAGTTTTGCTAGTTACAAAGCCAGTACTTGCTACCTGACCTTTTTACAATTTCCCCAACTACTTATTCACACTCCAGTCACCTGTTTAAATGTTCAGGGTTGATTTGGTCCTTATTGATCCCAGGCCGCTACCTGTTTGGGCTGAGAAATGACCTTCTGTGCACATCTAGGGGGGCCTGCCCTGCTGTGAGAAGAATTCCAAAAGAAGCTTGGTTGGAAATGTAATGCAGATCTACAAAGGTGGCTCCTGCAGGTTCGTGTAGTGGGATGAGGTACAATAAGTGTCTGGCAGTTGCCTAGGCCCAAGCGAGTCACACAGGGGAAGTGTGTTAACCAATGGAGTTAGCCTTAGGTCACAAGAGCATCCAGACTGAAACAGGCGCATCAGACTTTTCGATTTCCACAGAGCCACCTCTCTCCACATTTTCATGCATTTCCTCACTCCTTACATAGTAACTTACATGTTCGTAGCTTGGGATAAGAACCTCATTAAAAGTCCCGTTCACTGCTCCTGTTCCTTGATTTGGCATTAGCATCCTTGACTCACACCAGTGCTTCTAAAACTTTAATGTGCTCACCAGTCACCTGTGGATTTTGTTAAAATGCAGATTGCAAATAGGTCAAGAGGTCTGGCATGAGGCCTGAGATCTGAATTTCTAACCTGCTCCCAGGTTAGGCCTCTGCTCTTGGGCCAGACCACACGATGAGCCGCCAGGCCCCAGCGGTGGCTCTCACACATTAGCGTGTGTTACAGGCTTGCCCAAACTCCAACCGCTGGATCCTATTACCGAGTTTGTGAGTCAGCAGTCTGGGGTAAGGCCAGGAACTTGCATTTCTAATAAGTGCCCAGACGATACTAATGGATACTAATGGTTGGGGTCCATACTTTGAGAACCACTGCCTCAGACTATGGCTGCTCCCAACTGAATTCAGCTGTCACTTCTCAGAAGGACAGGTTGCCACATCTTCCCTGGAACAAGTGCTCCCCCCTCCTTCTCTTCTGGCAGTATATCCAGGGATGGCAATGGCAAGATAATACTCTTACTCCTGAGCTATCTGTAAAATAGAAAGAAAGGGAAAGCCTCCCCAACCTTTTAGACCTCAAAATGCTACAGCAATAGAAAAGAATAAGAAAATAAAGCAAAGCACAATAAAATCGGGCAACCACTCTGATCAGAGCTTGGAAGAAAGTACTGATAGATGATGTATCTCTAGCCACCGTCATTTCTCAGTCTGAACAATCAGTGCCTGTTCAACAGTCATCCTAGACCCACACGGACTCAATCACAGACTCGGACTCTTTCCTCGAGCTGCATAGATAAGAACGCCACTGAGCCTACTTGTCTCAGAGCTGAAAGAGTCGGGTCTCAAGACCCTGGCCATAGCAGTGCTTCTCGTACCCTTGGAGGGTGGTTAAAGCACGGTTTGTCTGTCTGGGATGGGGCTGGAGCACTTGTATTTCTACACAGTTCCCAGGCGCTACTAAAGCTGCTGGTCCCAGATTACCCTTAGAGAATCGCTGTTTTAAGAGATCAGATTAAAGGACACCCCTGTTTCACTTGCTTCCATTTTTTTTTCTACCAATTCAGAAAACACAGAAAAGGAAACCATGGTACTTTTGCTGATTAAGCTGATAGTGGTGAAAGTGATGTTAAGTCAGCTATGAAGTTCGTAAGGCTGAGCCCCAGAACTAGAGAGACGAGTGCATCCATTCACAGGCAGCACTGAACCCCACACACATCCCCTTTTGAGCACCTGCCTCTAGGAAACTGGATGGTGTGAAGAAGCAGGGCAGAATGTATGCTCCCTTCAGGCAGCTAGCTGCTGAAGAAAATGACAAGAAAAAGATAGAGGTGAGCGAATTCAGTTCCTTCCGTGGAGCCCATCAGTTAGGGGAATCACTCATCACTCCCAAAGAAAGCATATGCTATGAAGGAATAGAAAGAGACCAGGAATGATAAACTAATGGATGTCCTTCTGGAAACGGAAGTGGGTGATTTATTAGTAGTCTCCCCCACTCCCTCCCCACAAAAACTAAGTCTCAAGCTTGCCAACCCACTCTCACCTCAGATATCAGGTTAATGTTCTCCTCCCCACCCTGGGGGTTTTAACTAGTGACTAAGTTGAGTTCACATTTTATGCTTTCTTAGTCCAGTTGCTTAATCTCTCTGAGCATCAGTTTTACATCTACACCATGGGGATAGTAAGATAAATCACCAGAGACTAGTGTGAAATTTAAGCAGATACATTTCACTTTATCTCTAGGAGGGACTCTATAAGGCAATTTTCCTTCTCTACTTTCTTTCTCTTTCCTTTCCTCTTCATCCCTTAGCCTTGGGACTTAATACAATGAAATATTCTATATTGTACTTGACCTTGAAGAACTTGTAATCTTGGGGATAAGGGCACACATATGAAAATGTTAAATATGTATAGTGTGAAATGTCTAATAGAATGCTTAGTACATAGTTTCTCAGTTCAAGATTTTTTTGAAAAACAATTACAGTTCAGACTACAAGATGGGGAAGGGAGCTAGAGCAATTCTGTAGCCCTTCACCTGGGGCATCATGGCCTTTGGCTGGCTCCAGGAGGAAAGGTGGGCTGTTAACAGCAGGAGAGGGGAAGGACGTTGCAGGGGTGTTGGGAGGGTGGAGAGCAATACGGGCAGAAGTAGAGCACAGAGCTTCCAGGGGCAGAGAGACAGGAGGCCAGATTTCAATAGGGTGGCCATTCATTCTGCTCACAACCAGTTCCCATTCAGAGCCAATCACTAGACTTAGCAGTTCCCTAGGTCTAGCCTTTTATATGCATTGCCCACTCAAGGTACCAGCACTGAGAGCACAAGTAGCAGTAATTTCTCTGCCTTTCATATGTGATGTTTCGATTGATTTAAATGGCAAGACAACCCTCAAAGTCTGGAGAGCAAGCGGTCCACTGTCTGCTGGAGCATAGTTTTTCTTTCTTTAAGTCATTAATTCTCAACCTTGGCTGCACATTAACATCACCTGAGAGCATTAAAAATAGTAGAAATCCCCTGGCTCCACCCCAAACCAATAAAATTCAAATCTCAGAGAGTGGAGCCTGGCATCTGGATTTGTTTTAAAAGTTCCCCAGGTAATTGTAATGTGTAGCCTGGGATAGGAAATTCTGCTTGAGGCCAAGGTAGCCTGCTCCAGTGTGCAGAGGTGACATTTCTATCATCGATTTTTCTCAGGAATGATTATGAAACAATTAAAAACAATTAAGCAGACTGTGAGTATCCTATGGATGAGAACAATACCTGCATGAGATTATGAAATAAAATAGCAAATGAAAACATGTTTTTCAAATATAAGCTGGGGTTTGATTTGTATGCCAAATAGTCTTGCAAACAAAGTGACTATATTTAAATAGTTAAATTTCATGTTAGTAAAGTGCACAAGTTATTTTGCAAAGAAAAAAAAAGATTGGGATAAAGTAACAACTCGGTAAAAACATCAATGTGACTTTCAGTTTGGATTAGGTCATTTAATGCAGATTTATCGTTTTTTAATGATCCAACGGGATTAATGGATAGTTTTTGTTGATAAGGTGCTAAATTGCTTAAATAAATATATTGGCAAAATATTTTAGTTAGCAGGACTGGGAAACGAATCTGTATTGGTATTTGAATTCTTTTTTTTTTTTTTTTCTTATTCATTCATTCCACAAAAATTTACTGAATCCCCTCCTTTGGATACCCAGCACTGGATTAGGAGATAGGTTACAATATTTGTGATTAACATGGATTAGGTTTTTGACCTCTTAGTCTTTACAATGAAAGAAAGACAGTAAATAAAGAAAACAAATGATAGGTTGTATTAAGTGTGGTGAAGAAAACAAGCAAGATGTCATGATTGGGGAAAACTGTGTGTGTGTGTGTGTGTGTGTGTGTGTGTGTGTGTGTGTTGGGGACAGGGACTCTCTGCTGAGATAGAATCTCCAGGTCCTCTCCTCCCTTCAGAGCCCAGACTGCAGGGTGAGTGGTGCTGGTTGTCAGACAAGGGAGCTGCAGGCACAGGGAGCAGAGATGGGGGAGAACAGAGTGTCCAAGGCTCTGGAAGGAATATGTGCCACACTACAGAGTTGTCACAGCATGCATTCTTTACCATTTCTTTTATTTTCCAGCCGTATTCTTTACATCTTTTGTGGGCCTTTTTCCCCTCCCTGTATCATCCATTGAAGTCAATATTTATTGCGTATTTGCCACGTGTTAGGAGTTAAAATAGGCTCTGAGAATGCAAGGAGGAAAGAAGGAAACTTTGGTAGGGGGAAGAACTGTGATGTAAGAGAGGTATTACCTACAAGATATGGAGGTGTGTTGGTTCAGGAAAAGGCAAAGGGATGTGTCTAGCACTACTTGGGGATCTGAAGAATTAAACAGGAACTCTTCCATGAGAAGGACTTTGTAGATCCTAGAAAATTAGGGTCATGATCCAAGGGTGTTTGCTTGGTAACAGTCGAAGCTGGGGGGAGAAACACATGCATGTAAATAGAAAAAAAGAAAAGTATTTACACCTAAGTAAGAGAATTTGAGAACCACCTCAGTTCAGCCTTCCATATTTGTCACCCGATATGGGTGCTTCGAAAATAGTTCAGAATAAGAGCTGATTTCACAGTGGATCTCATCTCGGGCTGCATAGGAGAGTGACCCAGGGAGTATCATCAAAGCCCTGGGGTCTAAGCGCCACCACTGACCATAAATCCAAAATTTGATGGAGTAGGGCCAGGGAATGACAACTGGGAATTGGGAACAAATTTAAGAGAGATTATGAATCACCACCCCTGCCCTCACAGGGCTTCAGTCTTCATAAAATGTCAACCCAAGATGATAAAATGGCAAGAACACAATGTCTCCCTCAAGCTATTCTTTCCTTAACTCCTTCCATCCCTAGTTGTCAAGACATACAGAAATTTGTAAGTATATTCTCATGATGTCATTTTTTTTTTGCCTGAAACATCACTTTTTTTTTTTTCCTGACTAAGAACATTTGACTTATCATTTAAGAATAAGTTCCAGGATTATCTCTTAAGTGAAACATTTGTTCCTACGTCTAGGAAAAATTAATTGTTCCTTGGGAAACAGTATAAGGAAAGTTTTCTCAAAGTACTTCTCACACTAGTCGTCATGTGAGTACTTTACATATCAGATTGTAAACTTCTCAAAGGCTTAGTTATATTAGAATGCATAGCACCTGGCCTGGGGTCTATAATATATTTTCTTGATTACATGGAGGGGAGAAAGAGGGAAGAAGAACACAAGTAAATAAGAATGAATAAAGTTTGCACACTGAGGTGCCTTTGGCAGTCAGAGGCCTGCAGGTACCAGAGACCTCAGGGGAAAGGGTATTAAAAGGGAATATAGGTACGCCAGAAAGACTTTAATTTTGTAAGTACTTTCAACATTTTAACTTGTGTTTAGATCTCTTTAGCTTTGGGATGCTTTCCTCAAATAAATTCTTATTAAGGGACCCAACATATAATAGAATTTGATAGTTCTTGGGGTATGACCCTCAGACCAACAGCATCTTGGAACTTGTTAGAAATGAAAATTTTCACAACCCACCTTAGATCTCCCGAATCAGCCAATCTGGGGATGGGACTCAGTGTTCTGCTCTTCCAAGTTTTTTCCAGGTGTTGCTGTATGGTCAGGCTTAGGAACAGTGGAATCCCTGCGGTTGAAATATGGTTGGTCAATAGCTAACAATCCCCAAACCCTATTCAGTTCCCACACCCATTTAGGTTTTGCAGGGACCCGCTCCATAGAGTCCCAAAGATCTTACAAAATAAAATATAAGCAGCTGGCCTTGCAGGTTTGGGTCCCCTTCTGTGTTAAACACGATTTTCAGTGTGGCCTGACTCCAGAGCCCTGATGGTTTTCTGCACGTGTACTTCAAGAGGAGTCGTTTCTATTGATTAGCTTTAGATCCAGACTTTTGCCAATTCACACAACTACCTATCTAATAAGTAACTCTTGCCTGAAAAATCAGTTAAAGCGGTTGCCATTTTGATACATGCAGCCAGTTCAACACTGCACGCTTTCTACCCAACAACGCCTTCATAAGATTGTAAGCTACATGCCGGGTGCCTGGCCATCCCCGCTTCTGCAAGTGCTGTAGACAGAGCATATGCTCAGCCGATCCCCAAGCTACCGTCCCAGTGAATCACATATTAGACAGCTGAAGTCCTTCTTCTGAGAAGCAGTCTAATCTGAGGGGTTTTTTCCTCCTCTAACTTAAGAATTCATAGCTGTGTTAATTTAGCATCCCTCCTTATTACATGGCTTCTGAGTAAGTTATATAGTAATGATGGATGATAAATCAGATGGCCAGGCCTATATTACTCATGACATTTTTATAGTATTAATCTGGGATAGCTTTTAATTGTCCATTCTACAGTCTTTAATGCTAAAGAGATATAGATGTTTCCATTATTCTAATTGTATTTCAAATAAATGTATGGGCTCACATTTTCCCTCTAACCTTGTAAAAAATAAGGCTAAATTAGAGATGTCTCTATGCATGAAAAATGCATTATTTTACAGCAAAACCTTGATTAATCACACTGGAAATAGCCGGAACCTCAATTAACCGTACATTGTCTGCACTTGGCTTGTCAGAAAATGACATAAAGGATAGGAAAATAAAGTTTCATCAGAAGTCAAAAAAAATTTTCAAAAAGCATTCAAAGCAACCTCCTATGCCTTTCATACCTGTAATCTAGTTAAGTGAAAATTGATGTTCAGATAACCTTGTGGTCTAGTAAGATTTTCAGTTATAAAACAAAAAGCCGATTATTTTCAAAGGCTCCACTTGCAAGACAAGAAATGGACTAATGCATTTTCAAAGGAGTTTCACCAGGAATATTGAGACAAATTGGGTTAATTTCGAAGTTATCGAAAAGACCACTTTCCAAATGTTCTACTTAATCAAACTTTTATTACAGTAACTGCATATATTGATCACATTTAGGAGAAAGAGGGACTCACCCAGAAAAGTAAAACTTCCAGATAATTAATGCCTTCCATATTAAGGATCAAAACATCTGTAAATTAGCCACTTGGGTTATGGTCAAACTGTTTGTGACTTGGTTAGACAGGAAAATGACTGTTTTTAGATGTTCCTGATGGCATTGCTATCATTCATAAGAGAACAGTTAATACCATAGTAACAAGACAATAAAACATTTTTATACTACAGACAGTAAAACTCACTATATTTCTTTGTTTCTATAGTAAATAGTTCCAGACTGTGATCTGTAAATCTTAAAAAAAAAAAAAAGGAAAAAAAAAAGCTTTTTAGTTTTATCCATAGCTTCTCTTCCTGCTATATCTGCATGCCGCTACAGTCTAGAACAAGATTTCCTGCAAAGTTATTTGGGTCCTCGCCTGAAAGTAGCTCTGTCTATCCTACTTCACAACTAGAAGGCTGGGGGGAAAGGCAGGCAATTTGGACAAGAAAAGCGGAGCACAGGAGATTTATCAGTGTTTGGACACCATAGGTCAAAGGTCAGGGAAATAAGTTAAGATCAAGAGCACAAAATGAGGTTTCTAAAGGCGGTGCAATAGACAGTACCTGGGGAATTGCCAACTGGAGGGTCAGAATCAAACACAAAGTCAAAGTGCCAGGCAAAATAGTTAGCAACTAGGAGATTTATGGAAATTGAAGCAGATGGAAGAATTTGAAAAGGAGAAACAGTATTTGGAATCAGAAAGATGGAAGGGACACCAACAGAGGGGCAATTGATAGCTGTTAGCTTTAACATTCATTATTTTAAAAATCCCACATCCACCCACTTGGCTCCACCTGCACTGTCATCACTGCTTTCTGAGCTATTCTATCTCTTACATTAACGCTACTGCTACTGAAGTCTTTCTATCTGGTCTCCCCCTTCAGGAGATTCCGTTGGTGGCCCACTCAGGTCCTCTTTACCTCTTGGCTAATGGTCGGCCGTTACTTCCTTTCCCTAAGATTTGTCCTTCGTCTATAGGGAAGTGGCTGGAGAGCACACCCTCCCCTCCAAAGGTATCCTGCAGCCAGCATCCAACAGATCCTACATGCAAAAGTCCAGCTCCCTTGCCTGGAGGGGAGATAAATTGGTGGTGCTACCTAACTAAGCTCCAGAGTTCCCTGTGGGAAAAGGCTGTGATACTAGTTGGCAGCCAAACCAACTAGCTAAGCTTCCTTGAGCTTCTAATCTGGCTGTATTCCACTTCCCTCCATTCCTTACTGGTTGTCTTCGGAGCTTCCTCATGTCCTACTTACTCATCTCCCTTCTTTTCAGGCCCTGCTTCTGGGAAACCTGCTTTAAGTAAGATACACTGACTGCACCAGGAAATCCAATTATTTAACTTAGGATAATAATGTGATTTGCCAAAATTGTATCTTTAATCTCATTTGAGAGAAAAAAATCCATATGGTTAAAATGAGTGAAATTTGTATTAAAAATAAAAAAAAAAAGAGGCACAACTCAATTTCTGACTTCGTGGAGATTAAATATTGTTTCTTACAGGATGTTTTTGGAAAATGTTTGAAGAACTCTCTGAAAATGAGCAAATACCTAAAACTCTGAGAAAATGAAGATACTTTAGAAACAAAAAGGATTTTTTTTTTTTAAAAAAAGAAGTCAAGCAGAGGAATGAACACAAACAGTTCTTGTTGGCTATTTTGACTTTTTTGGGGTATATCATATTCATAGACTTTGTCACAGTGTTTCAGTTTTTTGTCACTTTCCTCACAGGCTCCTATGACTTAAGAAACTTGCTCAAGATCATATAACTAGAATGTCTTAAGCTGTCCTTTAAACCAAGTTATCTGATCCTGAGCCCTTTGTGCAATCCCTCCACCCATATATTTCAAAGAGCATTCTAAGGAGCCCTTACTGTGGAAAATGTTTAGGAAAAAAAAAAAAAGAAAAAAGAAGGGTAATTTTAGTGATTTACATGAATTTAGAAAATACTACATATTACATTCCTTTTGGGAGAGAATTCTCTCTACATCTCTCATATTTTCATACAGTGTTCTGAGCAAAGCATTTTAAGAATTTAAGAATGTCAATTTAAGAATGTTTATATAAGGAGACATTCCAAGAGAGTAAAGTAGAAATACTTCCTCCCCTCCCTGAAGAGATTTGCTTATATTTCTGGTTAATAAAGGTAATGTCACTGTCTTTTTTTTTTTTATTTAAATTCAATTAGCCAACATACAATACATCGTTAGTTTCAGATGTAGAGTTCAACAATCCATCAGTTGCGTATAACACCCAGGGCTCATCACCACCTGCCCTCCATAATGCCTGTCACCCAGTTACCCCATCCCATCCCCTCCAGCAACCCTCAGTTTGTTTCCTATGATTAAGAGTCTCTTATGGTTTGTCTCCCTCTCTGATTTCTTCCCATTCAGTTTTCCCTCCCTTCCCTATGATCCTCTGCACTGTTTCTTATATTCCACATATGAGTGAAACCATATGATAATTGTCTTTCTCTGATTGACTTAATTCGCTCAGTATAATCCCCTCCAGTTCCCTCCACACTGATGCAAATGATAAGTATTCATCCTTTCTGATGGCAGAGTAATATCCCATTGTATATGTAGCCCACATCTTTATCTATTCAACTGTCAATGGACAGGATATAAGGGAGGATAGATGGGTTTACTAGCAGTTCTCTTGTTAGATTGGGGATTTCCTAAACTTGGTGTTTCTCTAAGGTGACACAGACAGCAGGGCCATCATTCATCACCACCCCCATGGAACCCGGGAGGCAAGGGGGACCAAGGAAAGCATGGAGCTCATGTTGCCCACTGTGATGGGAATAACAAATAGTTTAAATCTATTGTTTCCTTATTAGCCAAATCTGTGGAAGTCTGAAAGCCAACCTAGCAGCTTCCCACCATGCCACTGCTTAGGAACTGCATGACCACTTGATGGAACCCCTCTGAGGGATTCAAAATTCAAAGGAAATGCTCTAAGAAGTCTTCTAATAAGGAAATGATTTATTTTCTCTTTTCCCTAATGTGGCCAGCTCTCCTCTAGTGCACGTCAGTATGGAATACAGCCCCACAGTGATGGAAAAGCAAATAGTGGTGCCAGTTTGGGGACTCAGAAATAGCACTACACTAGCTGCCACTTTCTCTGTCTCACTTGAAGGTTGATTTTCCCCTTTCAAAGCACAAACAGAAGAATTCCAAAAGCAGCTGCTACACCTCCTCTGAGTCACTGCTTTTATTTGCGTTTCCTGTATCAACTCCCTTCCTAGTTTTAATTACATGGCTTGGCACATTCTTGAAGTCATGATAAATTCCTAACAGAGATT
This sequence comes from Callorhinus ursinus, assembly GCF_003265705.2. Lineage (NCBI taxonomy): Eukaryota > Metazoa > Chordata > Mammalia > Carnivora > Otariidae > Callorhinus > Callorhinus ursinus. Next base: position 95,559,587 of record NW_027397064.1, read on the forward strand.
TTCTCCTCTTAAATGGCAGCTGTGGAGGAAACCCTAAACATTAGATCAAGAATCTACCTGGATGCCTCTGCTTCTACACCTTTTCTTCTGCTTATTCTAATTGCTAGATGGTACTATCTAACCTCTCAAAGAGAATCTGACTTTCTTCTCCCTCATGTGGCATTCCCCAGTATAATGGTATAAACAACTAAGAAACTGAAATAATGTGATGTGAACTCTTCTCAAAGCCCGTCTGAGAATTCTGCAAGAAGAACTACCAAGTAATAAAAAAGAACTCAGCTGGAAATATACATTGGAAAAATAAATTGGAAGATGGCTTTAAATGCTTTTGAGTGGTCCCAAGGAATATAAAAGGAAGCAGAATACAGAAAATGATAAACAAAACTTTCAGGGCTGACTCAATAAGTAGTTCTTAAAATAGCTGTGAGTTTCCCTCCTAACACACAGCAGGCTGCCAATAACTAGACAGACAAATCGAACAATTAGATGTTATGAGGCAGCATCAGAATAGATCCATAATGTAACATCCTGAGTGAAGCCTTAACCATTGTCTGAATAAAAATGGTGCCAGGCACAAGAGATTATTTCTGACCTGCACAAATTAGTGGAAAAACTCCTATGAAATATACATTCTTTTCTTGAGCATCTCTGATGTGTCTGATGGTCTGATGTGTACTAAGGGTGTTGAGATGAGAGACACAGATTTTTCTAAAATCCAGAGGAGGAAACAGATGAGTAAAATAGTTAATAAAGTATGGTTTGGTAAGCATTATGAAAGCAATACATATATGTGTTGCTGGGAGATCAGGAAATAGGCATCTCACCCAGATGTGAGATATAGGAAGGGGCTGAGTCCTGATGTGAGTCTTTCTGGGTTGGTTGAGACTTTTCAGGTAAAAAAAAAAAAAAAATCAGAGAATAGACCTTCTAGGAAGATATAGTGACATGTTCAAGGGCATCAGGCTATGAAAGGGCTAGTACTTTTAGAGATACTGCAGGCCACTCTGGCTGGAGTTGGTGAAAACACATGAGGAAAGATTGGAAAAATGAATCTGGAGATCGGAAGGGGGCAAAATCATGAAAGTCTTTTGTGTGATGCTAAGTGACTTGGGATTGTATCCCGGGAGTTAAGAAACCACCGACATGATTTAGTCAGGCAATCAGGTATCACTCTGTTTTCCTCTAATGACCTTCAGGGGGCGCTAATACGGGTTAGCTGAACAGCCCACTCAGAATTTATAGATCAAAGTATATGCTTCCGACAAAATAAATTCTAAACTTGGTTAAACTTTTTTGAATATAGTGTTTCTATATCCTGATCTAACTTGTATTTTTCTCCTTAAATTGTTTCCAGAAGTGAAGATGATAGTTTTTGTACTTTACAGATTAAAAAACACTAATAAAACTGCATACTCAATTTTATACGGTAAGTTCCAATCAGGAAAAATTTGAGAATTTTAATAAAGAATCCTGAAAACCAAAGAAAGGATCTTGTTTAATTGGCACATTTATAATGCCGCATATTCCTGTGGCGATGGGAATGAGAAGGGGAAAATTGGCAGCAAATACCTTAGGATTTGGCATATGTGTGGACTCCAGCCTTAGGCCAACTAATGAATTTCAGCCAAGTCTGAGAATGGCAGCCTCTGCATCTCCTTCCTTCATCCTTCTCTTCCTGTGCATTATTCTTGGTCTCATCGTTGTCACTTCTCTGATAACATCTTGGATCCTGGCTACTCTTTCCTTTATATTGTTTTCACACACCTGCCTTTTTTGCAGAAAGACATTTTAAAATCTGGAACACTCGACAGAGCACATCACATACTAAAAAACTGTGTTTTGTGGGGCTCAAAGGCTTGCTTCTTTATGAGACTACTTTTGGTAAATACTGCTTAAATAGTTACTTGGATGCCTCAAACTGTAGTGCTAAATGGTATTGTGGTGAACATCAAAAAAAAATGGAAGCATAGTTTATTTAATCGGAAAAACTGCATATTTTTCTATTATTTATATGCAGTGCTTGACATAGCTTACTGTGTTTTTCATTTCCTTGCAATTGCCAACCTCCTAATTTGCTATTTTTTTTTATCATGTTTCTATTACATTCAGGTTTCTTTCTAGTCAAGTTATTCTGAGGAGAAAATAAAAAAGCTAAACCGGTTTTGATCTGAATTTTACTGGCATTAAAATTCATCCATACAATTTAAAAAAAGGCTTAAAGTTTACACGTAGAGAGAAATTAGAATTCTTTCATACTTTTTATAAGACCAAATTTCCTCAAGTCTTTGGCATTGGTTACATTTGCCATGCAACTATTATTTATGGGGTCAGTAAATTAGAAGTGCTGACATTTCTGTTTACAATGTAAAGGTTTTTTGCTTTTTAATTAATGATGTTTGCGCCCATGAAGGCCAATAGTGCATCAAAATTACCAAAAGAAATATGAAGAAGATGAGTTCATAGTATTTATTTTGCCTTAAAAAAGTATTGTTGCCACAGATGAATAATATTTTGATGTATTAAGAAAGGAATCACCAGTTAAATAAGCCACCAATTACACTGAGTAGGAAAGTTTTTCAATCCTCTACTTATCGATGCAATGCTTTTTGCTTAAATTTTCCACTTATGTGTGTAATTCTAGAGAAGATAAGACTTCATTATACTGAGTATAACAAGAATATTGGAAGAAAAAACGTTATCTGCTATGACCTTGAGAGCTTAGGTTTTTGTAATATAACAAATACACTGTCTAGACTGCAGAGGTATGATTCTAGCTTTTGAATGAACATGGCTTCAAATGATATGTCTGTATTGGGTCAGTCATTTCAATCAGGAATCACCAACTCTATATATTCAGAAGATTAGCTGCCTGTAACACGTCACATTTTTCTTTTTTTTTTCCTTTTGTTTTTTATTGTTTCATAGGTAGGTTAACCTTTGACCATCATCAGCTTTTAAAAATTATACTTTACTGTTTTGATCTATTTTTACCATATAGTAACTGCATTGCTGTGGTGGTAAAATCATATAGGTATGTATGTTGGGGAGTATGTATAAAATTTTTATGTGAAAGGCACCATAGGTTCACTCAATGTTTTGAAGGGAAATTTTCTAAGAGCAAGCTGTTTGAATCCTGATACATCCCAAAGAGGTTATGAATTAAGTCATTTATCTACAATTTTCATTAATTTATTCATTACTTTGTTCATCCATTCAGTGAGCATTATTTGACTAACAAAGCACTACTAAGGGGCAACCACAAGAGATATGAGAAATGGAGCCCAGGACATATGTCTCTGGCAATAGCACAGAAGAGTGTTCAGAAAGACCCTCCTACTACAAAATAAAAATCTTAGGTCAATTGTAACAAACATATATGTCACTAAGTTCCTAAAATTTAAAGAAAGGAATTCTCCAATGAGCTAAACACATTGAGAACAACAATAATTAGCTAAAACGTAAAAAAAAAAAAAAATGTTAAGCAATTTAGAAATCCCGGTTTACTTTGGGGCATTCATGCTTGTAAGTGCTGAGATTGGAAAGTAACGTGGGGGTCTCATTAAATGCTGGAAGTGAAACTGAGACTCCTACATTTGGTTCAGACCCTGAAAGAAGGCTAAAGGGATCCCAAGTCAGCAGCAAACTCTGGTTGCCAGCATGAGCAGTCCAAATCTTATCTAGAGGAAATCTTCATTTTTTGGCTCTCAGGAATCATACACATTAAATCCAAACAAATGTGAGCCTATAACAAAAATCAAAGTAATACGCATATAAGATATAAACCACCACAACTGAGCATCTGCAGAACTAATAAACATGTTTAGATTTCCAAGGGTTTAAACTAAGATTATTAAATATAGAATATAAAACAATACCTATGAAATAGTTAAAGAAATAATAGCTGACACACAAAAATAAACATGGAATGAGAAATTACTGTAAATTAAACAGATATGGAAAAGATTCAAATAGAACTCTTGGAAATAATCATTACTGAAATTAAAAACTGTACTGGTCATTACACACCTATTAGAACAGAAATAAAAAAAGTGAAATACTAAATGCTTGCAAGGATGCAAAGAAACTGTATTTCTCATACACTTCTGGTGGGAGTTTAAAATGATACAGCCACTCTGGAAAATTGTTCATCATCTTATGAAATTAAATATGAAATTGTCATTTGACCCAGAAATCACATTCTTGGGTATTTATCCCAGAGAAGTGAAAACTTATGTTCACAGAAATACCTGCATACAAATGTTCATAGCAGTTTCACTGGAAACAACCCAAATGTCCTTCAGTAAGTGAGTGGTAGAACAGGTTCTAGTACATTCCGACAATGGAACTGTTCAGCAGGTGTTCTAAAAGATACATTATGGAAGGAGAAAAATGATTCAGTAAAGGCTCCAGAGTTAAATAAAAATGGTAGAGAAATTGGTAAGTATATAAGTAAATATAACATGCATTATAAGCCAAAAGGGGCTGATCGATTAGTATTAAAGTGTTTTAAAGTACTTATATCACTTGAAGTCAGAGCAGTTAACATATTGATTGACTTTAGACATTAATAAGTCCTTATGATAAACCCTCAGGATTATGCAAGGTCTTGATCTGCTTGGTCCATAAGAAAATACCACAAGCTACATTCCGTAAACAACAGACATTTGTTTTCTCACAGTTCTGGAGGCTACCAGTCCATGATCAGCATGCCAACGTGGTCACTTTCTGACAAGGGGTCACTTCCTGGCTTACACATAGCTGCCTTATTGCTGTGTCCTCACAGGGTGGAGAGAGAAAGAGCAAGCTCTCCAATGTCTCTTTTTATAAGGGCACTAATTCCATCATGAGGGAATAAGAAAAAACAAAACATCTCCACGGGTGGGATAAAAACAACTGAAAAAATTCATATACTGAAAAACTAAAAGACTTAAACAAAAAGAAGATAAAGAATATGAAAGTAATGTAAAAAGACTTGGATGATGGACAAATAGGTCTAACATAGGTCTAACTGGTGGCCCAGACAAGTAACATATTTATGACTTCATGAACTCATCTAACCTTAACTGTCTTCCAAAAGCCCCTTCTCCAAATACCATCATATTGGGGGTTAGGGCTTCAACATACGGTTTATGGAGGGGACACACAAATTCAGTGCATAATACCCACTAAGAGAATAGAAATAAAGAGGGAAATTGATTCACCTAAGAAGGATGACACAGGGAGTACAGAACAAAAAAGTACAAAATAAAGAAAAAGTATGAATTAATAGTACAATGCTTCTTTAATATTATAAGCTGTCTTGGGAAAGCATTTTTAATAAATGATCAAGTAAAAGTATTGCTTACATGAGTGACAGAGATAGCTTGAGAAAATAGTAACATCACTCTGGGGTAAAGAGAAAAGATGGTGTGGGGACTGGAGCCTGCAGAATGGGTTGAATTTAAATAGGATGGACATTATATGAACTGTCCAGAGCTGATTCTTGTCATCTGATGAAGGGGCCTGCATTTGTCTTCTCTTACTGCCATATGAAATCACCACACAAACTTGGCAGCTTAAGCAACACAAATATATTCTCTTGTAGTTTCAGAGGTCGGAAGTCCAGAAGTCACTGGGCTAAAATCAAGCTATCGGCAGGGCCGTGTTCTTTTCCGAAGGCTCAAGGGGGAGAATTCATGTCCTACTTATCAGTATTATTGACAGAATTCAGTTCCTTGCAGCGGTAGGGCCCATGTTCCATTATCCTGCTGGCTGTAAAATGAGAGCCACTCCTGCCTTCCAGAGGCAGCTGCACTATTGGGCTCTTGGCCTTTTCCTCTAACAGCAAAGGCAGAGGTTTGAGTCCTTTCAAATCACATTTCTCTGACAGCACCAGGAAAGCTTCTCTAATTGTGACAGTTCATGTTATTAGACTAAACCCACCCGGATAATTCAGGATACTCTCCCTACCTCAAGGTTCATTACCCTAATCACCTCTGCAATGCCTCTTTTGCAACATAAGGTAAAATATTCATATTTTGGGGGACTAATATGTGGACATCCTTAGGAGCTGTTATTCCACCTTCCATAGGAGCATCTGGAAGAAACGGAGGGTCTAATTGAAAGGGTATAAGATAATGGAGGACTCCAAAAGAGGCAAGATCATGATACATTTTGATATTTGAACAAACTTCACTGTATTTGAATCAGATCAATGGTGCGGAGAATTTTTTCATAAGGAAAACAGGAAGCCTCTGACATACTTTTTAATGCATCAAGAGCAAGACCAAATCAGAGTCGCATGTTAGAACTCTCTGCTTGCCACTTAGGGAATGCATTGAGAGGGAGAAATCTAGAGGACAGTATTAAGAAATCTAGTTTGAAGGCTTAGAGTAAATTAAAGAGAGGACCATATGAGGAGGGAAAATGGTGTGGCAGAATAAAACGCAGGAGTCTGAATCTGAAAAGTTGGGTTGCGTTAGTGGTTGTTTTGCAGTGAGGTGCTGCTTGTTACATACTCAGGAGTTCCGTGAGTTGATTTTTGAACTGTTGGCAATTTGAAATCAGCTCTGATAGGAGTATTTACACCAGGACGTTTGCTAACACTCTCTCAATCTGGTGTGCTCTCTTTCTCTCTTTCTCTCCCTCTTCCAGAGATAGATTCCCAGCAAGCTAATGATAGAGTGATATTGAAAAAGCCCCATCTTTTAAGCAGGAAAACTAATATTGGCTCAAGATGAAAATAAGGTGGTATGCATGAGGAAGCAAGATAGCAGAATTGCTAAACTGTTTTGATGCTCTTGCAGTCAGAGAAAAGTAGTATTACTGTTAGGATCTTATGAATAGAACATAGGTAAAATTTTAAGTCACTAATAATTTTCAGTAGCTCAAACATGTTCTTATTACTAAAGTATGATCCATTTGGATAATTACAAATAGAAATATAAATACCTATGTAAAAACATGGTTCCTCATATTTAAATCTATACATATGCATACATACACGCACACACACACACACACACACACACACACACACACACACAGGGTTAAGGAAACTTACAAATTTCTCTTGCTCTTCCAACTTTCTATTGAGTTAAAAGACCAGAAAAGAGAGACAAGTAGAAATTAAAATGTCACTGCTGTTGTAATGAGCTGATTGGAAAATAAGGCTTTAGATCTTTGGCCAAAGGTGTTAGCTCACTCTGCCCCCCAATTAGATCAAAACAACGACCTCATCTCATTGTAGGCAATGCTGGAAAACTATAGTCCTCACCAACATGAGCAAAGCCTTCTGCCCTGTGCAGAGAACTGGCTTGTCTTTGTTAGCAGCCTGGTTCTAAAAGACAAAGAGAAAAAAATATCAAAACACTCATGACACGTTCGTTCCTTCCTTCAAAGCTAGCAAATCAGAGGAGAATCATTCCTCCTTCCCTGGAGCAACAGTAAGTGAGGGGGAGGAGAGGGACAGGGTGTGACTTTAGTGCAGTGGTTAAGTGATAGGTGGTCATGGGGGACCATCATGGAAAAAAGGGGGAATTTATATTACAGAAGGAAAAATCCCAACAATACTATTACATTATTATTTTTATTTACTTTTAGGGATGACATTAATTTTTATATTAACATAGGAAGCTACATACATGCTAGAGTAATGATTCAACTGCATGGCACCTGAGAGAGACATGAGAAACCATATTCCCATAGCAGTGGTAAGAGCATGGCTTGATCCAACTTTTGCAAAAGAAAAATAGTAGACTATTTTACAACCAAAAATATGCTTTTCCCTTTGCTTTAGCAATCATACTTAGAATTTAATTCATATTTAAAAAGCAAATAAATATTAAAGGAAGGCACAATACTTGCAGTTTATGTAATTGGGAGAGGGAAAGAACACATAGGCTATAAAAGATGAAAAATCTTCTATATAAAATATGATTTTGGCCTTAACAGCAATGCCATTTTCAGCTCGGAATTTCTTTTATAACCTGGGTCCTGCTTACAGCCACTTTGTTGTTTTTCTTTCATCTGCAGATCATTTCTCCACAAAGAATAATCAGTATTTCCAGGAACTACTCACATATTCAAAAATTCTGAAAAAAGGGTTCTGTCTCAGCATTGTCTTCTTGATAGACTTTAGCGAGAAATAGTTACAAAATCAAATGAAAAGAAATGACTGCAATAAGAGAAGATGTTTTAGTGTCAGATATCCTAGAGAACTTTGGATATCAATGTTATGTTTAATTTAGGTAGTAGTCTAAACACTTACCCACCATGTTGTGATTGTGGCTGGTAAGTGCTATTCTTCAGAGCTGATTCATTTAGAATATGTTGAGAAAATTTTCTATGGGCAGCAATAGCTGAGGAAAATTGAACTCTTGAACTTTTCTTTATCTCCTTTTTTTTTTTAATTATGTTATGTTAGTCACCATACAGTACATCATTAGTTTATGATGTAGTGTTCCATGATACATTGTTTGTGTATAATACCCAGTGCTCCATGCAATACGTGCCCTCCTTGATACCCATCACCAGGCTAACCAATTCCCCCACCCTCCCCTCTGAAACCCTCAGTTTGTTTCTCAGAGTCCATAGTCTCTCATGGTTCATCTCTCCCTCCAATTCCCCCCCTTCATTTTTCCCTTCCTTCTCCTAATGTCCTCCATGCTATTCTTTATGTTCCACAAATAAGTGAAACCATATGATAATTGACTTTCTCTGTTTGGCTTATTTCACTTAGCATAATCTCCTCCAGTTCCATCCATGTTGTGGCAAAAGTTGAGTATTCATCCTTTCTGATGGCTGAGTAATATTCCATCGTATATATGGACCACATCTTCTTTATCCATTCGTCTATTGAAGGGCATCTCAGCTCTTTCCACAGTTTGGTTATTGTGGGCATTCCTGCTATGAACATTGGGGTGCATATGGGCCTTCTTTTCACTACATCTGTATCTTTGGGGCAAATACCCAGTAGTGCAATTCCTGGGTCATAGGGTAGCGCTATTTTTAATTTTTTGAGGAAATCCACACTGTTTTCCAGAGTGTCTGTACCAACTTGCCTTCCCACCAACAGTGTAAGAGGGTTCCCCTTTCTCCACAACCTCTCCAACATTTGTTGTTTCTTGCCTTGTCAATTTTTGCCATTCTAACTGGTGTAAGGTGGTATCTCAATGTGGTTTTGATTTGAATTTCCCTGATGGCTAAAGATGAACTCTTGAACTTTTTGTCAGAGAACCAGCTCCACACCTCTTATATATTAACCAAGAGGAAGCTGATAACTTGTTACATCCTGGATTTGTTTCAGGGAGGTTTGTGGTTGCACAGGACATCAGTCCAACTGCAGTGGTGCGCAGTGTGGCCGACACATGCTAGTGCTCAGGCAGGCCTCAGTTCCTCCTCAGAAGTCGGTCCTTCCTCATCTGGACTGCTTCCTCACAGCTACACCACCTGAATACCCCTCATTGTTTTGCCTGTCTGGCTAATCATCTGCTTCCTGATTCAGCAGCCATTGTTCCCAAGAGAATCCATCCTCATAAGAATAAATGACTTGAGAAAGATGAAGTCAGTGTGTGGCTTCTTCTTCAAAGAATGTGATAGATTTTGTGAAAATAATACCTTGGATACAAAAAAGGAGTAATTATTTCCGAAAGGATCTCCTTTTATCTTTAGTGATAGCATCCATATGTCAATAAAAGAAAGGAGCTTGGATCCTAGCACATGGGGAAGCTCACTTGTTCAATGCCACTTGACCTCCTAAGTTGAACTATAAAGGGGAGAATGAGATTTTTATCCATAGAACACTTCCAAGAATTGCATATTTTTCCGTAGTCATACTTAATCTGACTTAAGCCTAATAAAATTAAACATTTCTAACTTTTAAAAGGTATGTAAGTCCCACGCTCTGAACATATAGCAAGCACATTTATAAAGAAGACAGACAAAAAGGCTACATACTATATAATTTCTTTTCTGTGACACCATCAAAATGGTGAAACTTTAATTACAAATCAGATGGATGGTTGCCAGTGATTGGAAGTATAGATAGGAGGTCAACTAGAAAGGGGCACAAGGAAAATTTGAGGGTGATATATATTTGTTGTCTATCTTAATTGTTGTAGTGGCTATATATAGCTATACATATGTGTCAAATCTCGTCATGGACTTTCACTTTATGTAAATTATAACTCAACAAACCTGAGGTTTTTTTTTTTTTTTAAATGTATGTAATGAGTTTCACACATAATGCAGGACCAATAAATATTAGTTCTTTCCACACCCTTTCCCCAAAGGAGCTAAGCATAACAAGTCTTAAATTCATGTCCTTTATCTTACAAGGTATAATTGGAAACCAAAGCAAGCATTTTCATTCTTAGCACATGTCTAAGGCCTTTGCATTTCTATAAAGAAGCAATGCAGACGCGTGATCTCATTCTAGGAATCTGAACTTACTAAAGTCTCTTGAAAATCACTACAAAAGCCTAGATCTAAAAACAATATGAAATCCATGTAAGATCAACTCATGGAGTATCCATATAAATACAGTCTCTATCGCTTGTTCTTTAGTCATCTAGCCAATGCATGTGCATGTGCACACACACATACACAAATAATCATAAATAAAAAAGTGAATATCAGTAACCCAATGGCTAAGAAGCATCAGGTATTTATATTTATATTTATTCATTCAACATACCCACTGTGGGTCTTAATCTGTGCTGGGAGCTAGGGACTCAGGAATGATTACATAGAATTTCTGTCCTCAAGAAGCTCATAATTTAAAATGATCAAAAGACGTGTACGGTGAAATTGGCACTCTTATGTGAGCCTGAACAGTTTCTAGGCGAGGAAATGCTCTTCATGTACTGCATTTCATAACCAACTATGCGTAACAGTAAGTGGAGCCTTGAGCCTTCGTCTTTATTACCATGTTTGTTAAAATGCACCATACTTGAACTTCTGAAGAGAAGAAGAGGAAAAAAAATAAACAAAAAAAACACAACAACAGTAATCTTAAGGCACACTTGGCTATTAGAGAAAGAAACAGAATAAAGAGACAGGAGGTTTGGGCTGACTCTGTTAGAGTCAAATAATTTTGTTTTAAAGAAAATAAATATATACCCTAACACTAGCTTAAAATTTTTACTAGAAAATTGAAGAAACTTTTACAAAATATTGAGGTTCAGAAGTTAATTGTGAAGCAGAAATGACTATATTTATCATGATTGCAAATGATGTTGTATGTTCTATAAAGGCATTGGGATGTTCATTGATGGGCTGGTAATGAATGAGCAATAGTGACTGAGTAACGTCAGTGTGCCAGAGCTTTGCAAGAAATTGTTTAAAATATAGTAGGAGTCCTACAAGAGTTAACTTCTTTTCCTGAAGCATGAAATTCAATTACTTCTTTGATCTGATGCTAACCTGTATTTCAACTTCATCTCCTATTAATTTTTTTTAAAGATTTTATTTATTTATTCATGAGAGACAGAGAGAGAAAGAGAGAGAGAGGGAGAAGCAGGCTCCCCGCCGAGCAGAGAGCCCGATGCGGGACTCGATCCCAGGACCCCGGGATCATGACCTGAGCCGAAGGCAGACGCCCAACCATCTGAGCCACCCAGGCGCCCTTCATCTCCTATTAATTATGGGCCAGAGCCTGTCCTGAACTCTTTGTATCATTTAATCCTTTCAGCAATCATTTGTAGTAGTTATTTCTATTATTCCCATTTTAGGGATGAGAAATCTCAATCCCAGAGAGATCAAGGGACTTACCTAACATGACACAACTAGTAAGTAGGAGATAGGGAATTTGAACTCAAGCAGTCTGGGTCCTAATCCTCACCCTTGCCTCTAGGAGAGACAATGATGTGATAAGAGCTTAGAGATACAACTAGAGGGCAGACTTTGTGTATGCACCCTCTTGTTAAGTCCTCATAGTAACTCTTTAATTTACTTGCTATTTTATACATGTAATGAAATGTCTGAGGAAAGATGAGTAGTAACTGGCACATACCAGGAGAATTTACCTCTAGAGTTCAAACCAGTATATTGCTCAAGTTGAGATGTACCAATGTAGATATCTAAAAGTCTTTTCCAGCCCTGAAAATCACTGATTTTAAATGGGAGTTTCTGATTTCTGTAGCTGGTAGGGGGTAGACTCATATTGGTGACAAGTTTAGAAATGTCCTAAAGCCATACACGGAAATTCAAGGATCAGCATTTCTATCCCACTTCCGGGCATTATGGAAATTCTCCCTCATTCTTGTTAGCTTCCCTATAATCTTGCTTGAGCTGAGCTTAAACTGGGTGGATTTCAGCCTGCAGGAATATTCTAGCAGGCTGGAGGAGCCTTGTAAATTTTCATTCTCTAAGCAATGTTAGCATGAAATCTTAGAACTCCTTCCCTCTGAGTATATGACATCAGTCAGTAATTAGAAAGGTGAAGCCAGAAAACAGAGAATGTTCACATTTCCAACAATTAAAATCACAGCAGTCTTTGTTTAACCTTTTGAATTACGATCTAAACACCTATCATTAGTTCAACACAATTCATAAATATTGGGTACCTCCAATAGATCACATACTGTTCTAGGCTTTGGCAATAAAAATAAGAGGCTGTTCTAGATCTCAAGGAACTATCATTTCAGGTGACAGAAACATCTAAGTAAATAGATTTACGTTCTTGGTAATACATATACAGAGGAACATGGGAACTACCCTGAAGGAGAGAAAGTTCACTGTGATAGGATGCACAAAACAGGAGAGAACAGGATTGAGGGAAGGGATCAGGAGTTTCTTCCCAGAAAAGCTGACAAATGAGATGGATTTTTGAAGGCATGATGGGAAAACATACTAATTTTAAATATAGCTACACATGAAGAGACAAAGTTCCCAGAGAAAAAAATTAGGGGCACAGCATACACATCTTAGCTGTTATGGAGCTCATCTAACTGAATGAATAACTAGACACCACCTAGGGTACAAAAAGTTCTCCATGATCTGATGCCTTGCTACTTCTCCTTTTCTAGAAGCTTTTCCCACTGTACCATGGGTAAACAACCATGCCCTGATAGGTCCCACATCAATGCCTCTCAACACATCATTCCCTCTGCTTGAATGACCTTTGCTGCTTACAGAAGGAAAACACCCACACTCATCCTTAAGTTCGCAGAGCTTCAAGCACCTGGTCAAAGAAGACTTCTCTGATTTTCATTCCCCAAATAATTGATCATTCTTTCCCTTGTGACACCTCTGTTTCTAGTACATACTTTCATTGCATCAGCTCTTCCCCAACATTATATAATTTTTTAAAAATTGAATGCCTGTCTTCCTTACCATGCCATAAGCAACTTGGATGCTGGCACAGAATCTGAATTAACATGGCCAGTGATGTGATGGAGTTGGCACATATAAGCTCAGGGGAACTGAGTGTTCATAAGAATTCTTTGAGCCATTTGCTTGAAATAATCTATGGTGGGAGTAGTTACACCATGGAAATTGGCAAATACTACAAGTTAGAACCTTGTTTTGTTTGTTTGTTTTCCAGCGCTTTAGTTTACCAGATCTCAATAACCATATTTCCTAGGTCTTGCTCATTATGACAAACAGGAAGATGTTCAAAAATGTTGGTTGGAGAAATAAAGCAAATGATATTAGAGCAGGTTTTAAAGTAACACATCCAAGTTTTAATGATTTAAGTTAAATAAAGTTAGTGCAAAATATAATAATCGTAGAAAATTGGGTAGAAAAACCTCTCCAGGTTTTTATATTTTAAACAATTTTTTGCAAAATTGTGAGTTCTGAGAAAGGACTCTAAATTTTCAGAGAGGATATAAAGTGGTAATTATAGAGGCCATTGTGGTAGATAAAAATACTATTTAAGAATCAGTTTCCATATAATTAAAAATATATATAATAATTCCTACCACACAGAATTTTGCAAAGATAAAATATTGTATGTGAAAATGTTCTATAAAATATATAGCATATACACTGCAGTTGCTATTATAGGATGAAAAATGGTTGATGCAGGCTTTATATGCACGTATGTTTATATGTATGTTAAGATATATTTTACTCCAGAAACAAAGGGTACATGCTATCTGAGAATGGATAAATTTTATTGTTTCTGATGATCATATTCTCACCTATTTCTTTTAATTCTTCTTAAAATACAAAAGAAAAAACCAAAAAGTCAAATCTACATCCAAAGGCTCATCTAAATATCATCTAAATCAGATATGATGACACTCAAGGTATAATTCATTCTGAGGCAAGTTGTTCTCCAGCTGTGAACGTGAGAAACCAAACAAATTATGTGTTTCCAAAAAAAGTGGGGGGGACACTTTCATCCCAAAAGGGGAAAAAAAAAAAGGACTATGGAAAGGAGTAATGGGTCCTAAGTAAGTCCAAAACTTAAGAGGGTGAATAAAATTTAACTTTAAGCTTCTAGTACAGTCCTCTTTGGCTTGATGCTCTGAATTCCAGGCCCATTGGGCTGACAGCCTCATCCCCCCACAGCTCAGTGGGAAGACTTCACAACCGAATTCTGACTGGGCCTTGAGGTTCTGTGGGGCTGGCATCCTGCACCTGTGACTTTATGGCCTGAGATCACAGCACTGCAGCTGTCCTTTAAAACCTAGGTGGAGGGTGCCTGGGTGGCTCAGTCGTTAAGCGTCTGCCTTCGGCTCAGGTCATGATCCCAGGGTCCTGGGATCGAGTCCCATATCGGGCTCCCTGCTCGGCAGGAAGCCTGCTTCTTCCTCTTCCACTCCCCCTACTTGTGTTCCTGCTCTCGTGCTCTCTCTCTCTCTCTCTCTCTCTCTCTCTCTCTGTCAAATAAATAAATAAAATCTTTAAAAAAAAAATAAATAAATAAAACCTAGGTGGAGAGAGTTGTACCCCCGGGGCCTATGCACTCCAGGTAGATATGTGTGGTAGCCTTGGTGAGCTCTGAATTACCTGTAAGGTCATTCTTCCATTGTCTTGAAGAAAAATTCCTGGCCTCTACTGGGGTTTGTCCATACTAATCTCTTCATCTAATGGTCTCCTAGCCACACCCTGAGTGTTCTCACATTTTGCAATATGGATAGGCTAAAAATTTTCCAAATCTTTAAGTTCTGCTTCCTTTTTGCCTAACGATTCCAACTTTAAGTCTTTACTCTCTTCTAGTATTTTAGTATAAGCAGTCAGGAGCCAAGACTCTATTTCAAGATTTTACTTAGCAATTTCTTCAGCTAAATATCTAATTTTAGCCTTGCAAGTTCTACCTGCTATAAAACACTAGAACACAAATATAATTCAGCCAAGTTCTTTGCCACTTTGTAACAAGGATTGCTTTGCCTTCAGTTTCCAATAACATATTCTTCCCTTCTGTCTGAAACCTTGTCAGAATGGCCCTTAACCACCCATATTTCTACCTATATTTTGTTCATGATTATGGAAGTATTCTCTAAGAAGATGGAAGCTTTCTTTACAGTTCTTTTCTTTTCCTTCTGAACTCTCTCCAGAATCACCCTTAAAGGTCCATTCACAACAGTGTAGGCTTTTTCTAGAATGCACCTCGAATGCCTCCAGCCTCTATCCATTATCCAGTTCCAAAGCAGTGCCACACTTTGAGACATTTGTTACAGCAACATTCCACATCTTGGTACCAATTTCTGACTTAGTCAGTTCAGACTGTCTAACAAAAATAACATAGACCAGATGGCTTAAACAACAATTTTTTTTTTTTTTCACAGTTCCGGGAAGTCCAAGCTCAAAGTGCTGGCAGATTTGGTGTCTGGTGAGGGCACTCCTGGATCATAGATGACTATCTATTTGCTGACTGTGTTCTCATGTAGAGAAGGGGAAAGGGAACACTCTGGGTGTGATTTCATGAGGGCACTAATCCTATTGATGAGGGCTCCACCCTCACAACATAACCACCTCTCAAAAGTCCCACCTCCGAATATCATCATGTTGGGTATTAGGTTTTAACATATGAATTTTGCAGAGGGACACATTCAATCTATAGTAGTTTTTAGATCCTCTTTTTTTGGGGGGGGGAGGATTGCATTTGGGTATATTATTCCTACTAAGTTACATCTCTTCTAGAAAAAGTTTTGGAAATTGGCAATTGTCCCATTTCAATCTCTGATATTAAGGCACTTGTTACATTCATCAAGTGAAGAGGGGCACCTAGGTGGCTCAGTTGGTTAAGCATCTGCCTTCGGCTCACGTCATGATCCCGGAGTCCTGGAATCCAGCCCCACATCAGGCTCCCTGCTTATCAGCGGAGAGCCTGCTTCCCTCTCTCCCTTTCTCACTCTGCTGCTCCCCCTGCTTGTGCTCTCTCTCTCTCTGTCAAATAAATAAATAAAATCTTTAAAAAATTTAGAAAAAAATACAGACAGCGAGCAAAGAGAGGAGTTTGATCAGATGCAACTGGTTGGGAAGAAGCAGCCACTTCAGAAATGTTAACTGCCTTGTGCTGAAATTCATTATGTCAGAGCTTGAGAAATAAATGTAAAGTAGTATCTAAATCCTCATCTCAAAACTGCAATCAGAAATAAATATGAAGCCAACAGCAGCAAATATTTAAATGACAACTTTATCTCTCTTTAAATGCAATATAATGTCCTGGCTATATTGTAATGACATCATTGAACAGAAATGCCTTGATCTGCAGTACCAAGATATTTTATAGTAACTTTTGTCAAGTGACATACCCAAAAAGCTCCATGCCCTATAAGTAGACTCATACTCACCTATGATTTGGTGACAGGTTCTGCCTAAAAAATTGTAAGGTAGTGGTAAAGCATGGACTTTAGGGTCAAAATCTGAAGATAGAAATTTGACTATTTCTTGTCTTATATTAGTTACTTAACATTTCCTGGTTTCATATTTAGTACCTTTAAAATGGGAATAATAGTATCCATCCTGAATATGTCTGAGAGATAATCAAATAAACTATATTACTTATAAGATATAAATTCAAAAAGATATTATTGATATCATCCTCATCATCACTACCAATCTTTTCTTCTTCATCACCATTTCATCATCATCATCATTACACTTAAGTAATATTAAGGAACTACATTTGTAACAGTAGACTAAGTCCTACCCAGGGTTCAGAAGATCATAGTTGATTTTCAAAATGTAAGATGCTAAAGTGTATTACATAAGCAAAAATATTTGACTCATTAAAATGC
Source organism: Callorhinus ursinus (assembly GCF_003265705.2). Taxonomy (NCBI): domain Eukaryota; kingdom Metazoa; phylum Chordata; class Mammalia; order Carnivora; family Otariidae; genus Callorhinus; species Callorhinus ursinus. Next base: position 95,576,761 of record NW_027397064.1, read on the forward strand.
TGGTGACAAAAAAATAAAAGGCAAGGGACATTGGTCATGGTTGGGATGTTTACTTGCATATAATGTGACTTAATCATATAATAATATTCAAAAATATCTACTGGGTCATATAACAATAGTTGCAGTGGATAAATCTATAACAACCCCAAGTTTTGATGGCTTAATACAATAAGGGTTTATTTCCTATTCATATTATAGTCAATTTAAGTTAGATGGGGAAGAAGGTTAGTTCTGTTCCACACAATTATTTAGGGATCCAGGCTTATTCCATCTAATGGTTTTGTTAAGCTCTAGAGTCTTGGAGTGTCCCATTGGATCTGTATTAATCAAACTGGGATGTGAAAAGAGAAAAGAAATCATGGAAGATGGCACAGGAAAGGGCAGGAGCCAGGTCTGGAAGTGGTATAGGCCAATTTCATGCTATTCCTATTGGGTCCAAACTTGGCCCATGACAGCACCTAATCCCCAAAGAGACTGGAAGACAGAGTCCACCTACATGTTCAGGTGGAAGATATAATAGAAATTTGGGTCTTGCCAACAGCCTCTGCCATGGGTTCTAACATATTAAAACAAATCATGAATTTAACTGAATGAAAGACAACTCACAATTTAATAGTGTCACAATCATTTGTGATAACTTATAAAATACTATATAATCTATTCTCCCCTTTCTTATACATGTAAAACTTAACAGCATTTTGATGATGATCTTCTAATTAGTATATACCTCTGGGGAACTTCTAGCTAAAAGACTTAGTTTTCTCTCTTGAATGTGCATGGAGGACCAAATGTTCCTCGTGTGAATAAGGAACTCTTTGTTTCATAAAGATCAAGCTAAGTACTCACAAGAAAAACATTTAGGCAACCAGACCCTTCTGAGCATCTCTCTCTAGATATAGAGAGATATGGATATAGATGTTCCAGTAGTATTTTTAGTGTTAACAAAATAATGGCTTTCTCTCTGGGAGTTAGCTAAGGTCCAAAGCAGCTTCTCCTCAAAGTTTTATCAAGGGTATCAGAGATCTCCCAATTTCTTTGGAGGTCCCTTTTGCCTTTTTATCTTACCAAACTTGAACTCATGACTGAATCCTTTCAAACATACTGTTAATTTTTGAGAGGGTCCCATCTAGTATCAGTTTACACTTTATATCCCATCATAAGCCCAAGCTGACCTTACATCCAGTTTGATTCTATGGCCTGTTTATAACATGTTCTCGCCTGTGATAAACACCCCTTTACCATATCCTGGCATTAGGGATGCCCAGAGCTGCACTGGAATCATCTGATAGCACTCGGAAATGCTATCAGTATTATTATTTCATCATGTGGAATTGAGCCATTCACACTTTTGTGACCATGGTTGTCAAGAATTCCTAAACTGTTTTCTCTCAGGGTAATATGAGAAAGAGGAAAGAAGTTAGGAAGTTAGGAAGAAAGGAAGGGTGGAGGGAAGGAAGGAAGGAAGAAGGAAGGAAGGAAAAAGGAAAGATCTACCCTGCTTCATTCACAGGATCAAATGCAGATGATACTGTTGTGATAATGTAGGTTTTTGTCACCTAACTCCATCAACTATTTTTATACTTTTGCTTTGAGAAAACAAAGCAAGTGGCAAACTGTCATACTTCATTTTTTCCCCATGGAACCTTCTTTATGTGTGAACTGTACATTCCTTGGAATATCTAAAAGACTTATAATTAGTCAAAGTAAGCACCAGTTTAAGTACCAGTTTAATTCCAGAAGTTTGAGTTCATTATTATTTAATGCCTTAGGGTACAGGAGACAATTTGGATTTAAGATATATACTAAAAGAGAGTATGTTTATATATTACATCTTAGCCAGTTGTTATCCTTAAATTCCATTAAATTCTCAGCGTTTACTGTTACCTTAACAAATCATTAAATTATGAATACACTTTTTGAGATGCCACAGCCCTCAAGAAAGATGCTTTGGTGTTTGAAGTGTATTATTATTTTCATTATTAGAAATTTTTTTTAAACTGTATTCAAGTAAGATGTCTGAAATGCTTATAGAATTGATTGATTAATTTATCGACATGAGCATATTTAAAACTAATGGACTTCTTAGTTAAATTACTTGAATGCATTCTTATTTTGACTTGTTATAAATGAGAATTTTGCACATGTTGAGGATAGATATGAAACAAGGCACTCTTTAAGTCAAGAACATTACAGTGCTATTGGGGAGATCATTCTGTTGAGTACCATTTGTCAGTTACTAAGAATATAATGGTGACTGAAATACTTAATTTACATGTGCTTGTCTTCTCTCTCCTACTAGGATATAAGTTTCAAAAGGCAAGGAACGTGTTTCACATCTTTTTTTTTTCCTTTTTTAACCATTCTTAAGATTCTCACAAAATGCTATATATTTGTAGCCAACAAAAAACAGTTGAATAAAATAAAAAAAAAACAAGTGAATAAACACAAAATAACTTTTTATAGAGAGGGGTATCAATACTAAGAAACTGCCATTCATCCAGTGAAATGTCTCTACACATACAGTTCAGGGGCAAAAGTTCTGTTTTTTTCTAAATCTTTTTGATACATGGCTGTAATCAGTTTGCTATATAGATGATTGGAAAAGCTCACAGAAGCAAGTTGCTTTTAGCTGTGAATCTTCAAATACTTGAATGTTTCCAAATGAATTCAAAGTGCTGTTAGAAATGTCAGTAAGTGATTATCCATGGGCTGTGGGATTCATGGCTTAATATTTATTTATGCATATATTCATTTATTTCTGTGCAAAGGGAAACAGGTATATCCGCTCTTGGTGACACATGGTGCAGGCATATGAAAAGATTCATTGATAGCAATTTCAAAGCACATGATACAGAAACTCATATTGTTTTTCCATCAAGAAATATGCTGGAACCAGCAGAGCTTGACACACTGCGAAAAGCATCCTAGAAGAGAGAACCCCACCACTGTGATCTTCTACATATAGAAAAAGGGAAGCAGGGAACATCTAGGTAAATATAATAATGGAAACCTCCATTAAATGACCTTTTAAAAATAGATAGATAGATAAAGTAACCTTTTAAAAAAGGGTCAGGGGCGCCTGCGTAGCTCAGTTGGTTAAGCGTCTGCCTTCGGCTCAGGTCATGATCCCAGAGTCCTGGGACCAAGCCCCACATTGGGCTCTCTGCTCAGCAGGAAACCTGCTTCTCCCTCTCCCACTCCCCCTGCTTGTGGTCCCTCTCTCGCTGTGTCTCTCTGTGTCAAATAAATAAATAAAATCTTTAAAAAATAAAAAAGGGGTCAAATCTCGTGAGCTCAGTCTGTGGTATCTGCTTGTTCTCCCATTGATTTATCTCAGACCTGCAGAGCCAGCTTCTCGCTTAACTGCTGAAAGAGGGAAGGGAATGAGTTTCCAAGGCCACCCACATTTGTGTCCTGGCATGCGTGCATCTTCCAAATTCTCAGTAATCCTCATGTATCAATTTCTTAATAAGAAAATACTTTTTTTATTTTGTTTTTACAAGGTACATTAAATCTTGTATGATACTTTTTATTCTTCAAATCCCTTTCACAAATCCATCATCCCATTTTATCCTTAGGACAACCTTTTAAAAGTAGTCCTAAACTAGTCTTATCCTGATTCATAGCTGAGGAGAGTAAAGGAATTAAAATGGCTTGAAGTCACTCAGTTCTTCAAAGTCAGCTCTGGAAGCTGAGCCTAAGCCTACTAAGTTAAAATTGTGTGTGTGTGTGTGTGTGTGTGTGTGTGTGTGTGTGTGTGTGTTCTACATTTTCCTTGGAAATCTTCATACGGATTATGAGAATTACTAGTATTCTATTTTCCTTTAGGTTTTGTAGATGAGAGATGAAGGTTAAGGGGTGTGTGTGTGTGTGTGTGTGAGAGAGAGAGAGAGAGAGAGAGAGAGAGAGAGTGTGTGTGTGTGTGTATAACCATACCACAATTCCTTATATTTACATTTGGTTCTGGAAAAAGTCAGAGAAAGAAAACTCCTTAGAATTAGAATATTGAGTTTATAGAATCTAAAGACACCCATTTGAGTACAGAAGAAAAATAAGATTTATACTGACTGCTTCTGAGAGGACATGGGAATCAAATGGTCAATGAAGTGTAACTGTTATCAAAACCAGTTTAACTTCTCTTTTTATTTTATTGTCACATTTACAGATTTAGAGCATTCAGAGCCATGCGTAAACACATTATGCAAAAGTTAAGTAATTAAGTGGATAGTGACTAGAGTAGCATTTTATGTTAACTGCATCCTTAAAGTAAATGTTACCATATCCCAGCTTTTCTTGAGAATAATTTCAGTGATTTCAATTAGCTCGTTTCAGTAATTTCTCACGATGCACCCCACATGGTGGAATGGAAAAAACAGAGTGAGAACCAGTGGACTTCAACTTGAAAACACCCCTGAGCTTTCTGGTTGTAAGAAGAAGGAGAAACCACACTTCACCCCTGTCATTTCTACCACGTAGGGTCTCTAAAATGATCAAATGAGACAGCATTGGTGAAATACACTAATCCAAAAGCATAAACCAAGGAAAATTAAAATACAGATTAGAAGCAAAAAGGATCTATGAGCAAAATCATTAAAATTAAAAGCTAGTTTAGTAAGGATTTAAAGAAATTAATGATATAATATAAAAACTGAATTAAAGCATCTAAAAGTAAACAAGATTTGAAAAGACCTTTAACTCAGTTTTTGGAAGTATAAAATTGCATCCAACCAAAAATGGTAAAAACAAAGTTAATTGAAAAGGGGAAGGTGCTTAAACAGAAAAAGCTAAACACCAATGATAGAACATGCTGAAACAACAGCAAAAATAAGTATTCCAGAAGGAAAGTCTAAAAAACTCATAAAGTACAAAGGCAATTATTTTTGGTCTTTCATTTATTCAACAATATGGGCAAAAAGCAGGTTTGACAAGATTGAGTGAAAGCAGTTTGCCTGCTCTCGTGGAGCTTACCTTAGAGAGACAGGAAACAGATATTAAATAGCTAAACACATACACATAAGATACATGCATCTGGCACTGCTTTTGTGCCACTTAAAATACCCCCATCTTCTCTCTTTTCCAGGCACTGCTGTACGACCAGCTGGGTGAAAGTTGGTACCAGCTGTTCTCAGGTGCAAAGTGACAGCACCTCGTACTTGCACACGCACGAGCCCAGTGCAGGTCAGTGTGTGCCTGTAGGCCATCCTTGACCAATGGTGGTCTGGTGCTGAGGTGGCATTTCCAAGAGATGTCACACTAAGCTTCTCAGCAGGCCCACTCACTTTACAGATAAGAATCATCAGGGTTCAAAGAGGTTATATAATTTACTGAAGTTCACCCTGTTTGTAAGGAAAAACAATACTTGTCTTAAATGATTTGCTTCAGAACTTGAGCCCCTTAAATTTGTTTTTCTTCTTCTCTCTGTCCCTAAAGAGGCTTTCATTTCTCCCTCCCCTCCAATAACTTCAAGACATTTGTGCCCCTTCTGATGTGAAGATATCAGTAGTGATTGCTTCTTGGAAACTTTTCAGGTATATTCATATGGAAAAATATTACTCCAGAGGGCAGAAGTATAATCCAAAGGCGCTAATCTCTAATGGTAGAATGCCAGGCATCTTTATGCCTGAAATTGGTTAAGTCTTTCCTTCCCTCAAATTCATAATCACAGTATGTACATGGCCACTCCGGTAGTTCCACACAGGCACCTAAAAATCCTCCCTGGTAGTAAAAATTAAGAATAATTGTCACTCCCATCTTGGGTTGGTTTCAAGTACATCGATAGAACAACTTATAGAACTGTCATATTTTAGGGAAAATTGCAGAAAGCAGTGTTTCCAGTCATTTGCTAACTGAGCCAGAAATTATAATGGCATGCCAAATTAGACTCAGCTGTAAAAGGAAGATATTCACATTATTCTTCTCTGCCCTCACAATATGCATCAGAAGCTGAAAAGCCAGTAATTTTTTTGTTTTTGGTCTTACTAAATTTTTTTCAAGTCTTTTCCACTCTAGGAGATATATTTTTGCTTCATTTATTTTCCCTTGTATCCAATCACCTTGCAGCTAATAACTTGGTGACCCTCTAGAGAAAGTGGGATTGGACTCCTTTCTGGTCACTGAATGATTGAAAGAAATATACAGCTGAACTCTTTACCCATACCTTGTCCCTCCCCCTATTTTATTTGTGAGTCCTACGTGTTTTATAAAGTTCTTAAAAATTGAGAGCATGCTGCTCATTTGGCAGAGGTGATGGAAATAGGGCATGTTTGGTTGGTTTGTTTGTTTCCCCTGAAGTTTCTCCTTGACAAAGTTGCTGTCTGGTCTGATGTAAGAAACCCTGTCTCTCACTATAGAGGTGTCCTTCTGCCCGTTATTATGTACGTTGCTGGCAGCTCTGGCCATGACTATGTCCTCCTGCCTCCTGCTGGGAGGATGACACCCAAATGACCTTATATTTTCTGGCATGGAAAGGGCCTCTTTCATGCAGGCTAGAGGGCAGTAACCTAGGGAGGAATGTTAGAACCATCTTTGAGCCACAGGAATGGCACAGACATGACCAGTTCCTTAAATTAGAAAACCTAAAACACACAGCCCAGCCTATGAGCATCTGTGTTCCCAAATCACAACACCTGAACTCAAAAGCATTCATCCCCAGAATTTACTCTAGGGACAATTCATAGGACTCTGGGAGTCCAGCAATGAATCAGATGGAATCCTATCCTTAAGAGATTACAGTCTAAGGAGCTAAAGAATTCATAGACTGGATTTGAGAATTCAGAATGCATTTTCCTTTATTAAGACCATTAGGTTTGAGGTCTAGTTTTAACATATTAACCTATTACAGTTGCCTTAAACTATAAAGAAATTCAATAAATCTCTAAGGAGAATTTAAGTGTAAATTCCAAATTCTGGCAGGAATAACAAGATGGAAGAAGGTAATCCCATTTTTTTCCCTGAATTCAAGGCCAATAAGCAAGATTTAAAATGATAGTTTGTCTCAGAACACAAAGCCCCAATTTCATTTTTGACTACCTCCTTCCTTCTTTCTTATGCTAATACACTTGCCCCAGAGCTCCTATTTGAAGAACAAGACCTGTATCTTCATTATACAAAATTTCTATTCTCCTTCTTCTTTCCACCAAAGTCTCCAGTTTTCACAGAGTAGCTAGTCTTAGTTGTGCATTAGGGGAAAAATAAATTGATTAAGCTGACTCACAATAATATGAATGATGGATGGAAACTTTGTTCTCCTGGAGATATTAGCATTTAAGTGTAAATTCTCCTCCATTTAACTTTTTACCTCAGTGATTCTCAAACTTGTGTTGGAGGCATCATTCCCCTCTGTAAGGAAACACATTTTCAAAGACTTCTGAAAATGTATCTCTGTACCCGGAAGGGTAAGGGGATTATGGTTGGAGAAGCACTGCTCTACTTCAGTGAATCTCCAGGCAGGGAAGTGGGGAGCAAGGAGGAAGATGTCTGCCAAGAAGGTGAGGCATGTGGAAATTGTGCCAGTGTGTATTTTGAAAAGATTTAAGCAATATTGAAGTGTAACCTCATGTTTAGATTAAAAAAAAAGGTGTGATTTCTAGATTATATATAAAATAATTATATAAAATATATATAAAATAATAATATATAATATAGTAACCAGATTATATACAGTAAAATTTTACTTTAAAAATCATAGAGAATATGTGAAAAAAATGCCATCATTCTCAGGTAAGGAAATATCTCTTTAGGGGTTCATTCCAGAACCTCCAAATATTTGATTATATTGAAAGTAACACAAGCCAGTGTTGAGCATCCATCTGGTTACTGGTAGCTTAGTTCCTATCAAAGTGAAGTGAAACAGAAAAGCCCAGAAGAACCAAACAGAAGTCTGGTGTTTGGTTAAGAAAGCCATCTAGACCAGCTCTGGCTGGGACTCTAGAAAGTTGGGATCCATGGGCTCCAGAGCTGCTCCCCTCAACCATTGTAACCACACAAAAGAAATAATTCAGATCACTCCCATGGTGACCATGGCATTTATTCAATAGTATACTGAATATCTATGTGCCATAGTTCTAGGCACTGGGGATACAGCCTATTCTCTTCTGGACTTCACAGACAAAGAAGAGTTTTGGATGGTGATAGGTACTATGAGGAAAAGTAAGCATAAAAAAGTGATATAATAGGAAATGACAGGGGTAAGAGTAGGGGATTACTTTCATTTCCCTGGTGGTTGGGGAAACGACTCTAAGGGGTTGACACTTGAGCCCAGGTTGAAGGGCAAGAACCTAGCCCTGCAAAGCACAGGAGACAGAGTTCCCAGTAGAGGGGACAGCGAGCAGAAAAGCATGGGGGCAGGAAAGAGTTTGCAGAAACAGAGGGAAAGTGAGTGTGAATGACAGAGAGTCACATGGGTGAGACAGGCAACACCTGAAGCTTTGGAGTTCCAGAAAGCAATCTTGTTTTTATTCCAGATGCCATGGGAAGACATGGGCAAAGTTTCAGTAGGGGAGTAGCAAGCACTGCTGTTTAGGAATAGCTTCCTATAATTAATTAAATGCTTACACATCAGTGACTGTGCAGATATTATGTGGATTCCTTGAGAGAACACATGCCAGAAGACCGGGATTATCTTACTGTTCCAGAAAGTGGTGAAGCCAGTGGAAACTCAGCTTGACTGTTTGGGCCACTGTCACCAAGCCATGTTCTGCATGCTTGAGCTACTTTGTGCATGAGCCTTTAAGACTTCTGAGACTGAAAACTCTCTCTCTACCTATTTAGCATGCACGCTGCTAGTTTCTCTGAACTATCTTGTGGGCTACCCACTTTACTGTTATCTTCTTTTGGAGTATTTTAATGGATTTTAGAAGACTGTGAAATCTCTGCTTTGTAAAGCCTCATTCCTATCCTCAAATTATCTTAATTCATTACCTAGCTATGATAGTTTAATTGAGTGTAGGATATAAAGCTAATTTATTTCACATTTTTGCTCTTAATAGTTTTCACTTTCTTTATTGAAAAAGTAATTACTGAATTCTAATACAATAACTGGAAATTACTTTTTCTAATAACACATATTATCATGTCACCATCTGCAGAAAATACTTTGAAGTACCCCCAACTTTGGGTTACTGGAAATGAGCTTAAAATTGTTAATGCGGGAAAATTGCTAATTGGTTATCTCAAAGCTGGCCTCTTTATTTATTTTGAAATTACACACTGCCCATTGAGAGAAAAATGATAAAATATAGAAAAGAAAGAGTAAATATAATCCCAACACTCAGATATAAGTACTATTGGCATTTGCTTGAAAGTCTTTAATATATGTTTCTAGGTACATATAAACAGATATACATGCATAAATGCATTTAATAGTGTGCTGACATTCTTTTATTCATATGTACTCTAATTATTAAACTGAGCCATACAGAAGTGCCATTTTCCTAAATCATAGATCATCAATTACCAATTATTTCAATATGGTTCAATATAATATAGCAATTTACATATTTTAAAATATTTTATTTATTTTTGAGTTTTCAATATCTTGAGAAATGCAATTTGCACATGATCCAGTGTTTATCTAAACCTATGTAAGTAAATTATATTTGCACCCTTGACTAATAATTTCTTTAGGATCAATTCTCCATAGTTGAACTGGTGGGCATGGGAAAGAGCACACACATTTCTACTGGATGTGATATATATATTTCCAAATTTCCCTTAAACTTATTTAAGCTTAAGCAATGTATGAGATTGCTCATATCCTCAGCAACATTATTATTCTTTTATTGGCAATCTTTTTTTATTTTTTATTTTTTATTTTTTTAAGAGAGAGAGAATCTTAAGAAACTTAATCTTAGGGGCTCCTGGATGGCTCAGGGGGTTAAGCTACTGCCTTCAGTTCAAGTCATGATCCCAGGGTCATGGGATCGAGCCCCATGGACTCCCTGCTCCCCTGGAAGTCTGCTTCTCTCTCTCCCACTGCCCCTCCCCCTCTTTATGCTCTCTCTCTCCCTCTCAAATAAATATATAAAATCTTTAAGAAAAAAACAAAAACACTTAATCTGCTGCAGGGCTCGATCTCATGACCCTGAGGTTATGACCCAAGCCAAAATCAAGAGTTGGATGCATAACTGACTGAGCCACCCAGGTACCTCTTTTATTGGCAATCTTACAGATAGAGACAACAAAAATCTATTCATTTTGCATTTCTTTGACTTACTAATCAAAAGAGTTCACCGTTTTTCCTAATAATTTTTTCACCATACCCAACCCTTTAAATTTTTTTGAATGGCGTCTTTCCGCAGGCTGCCATGGATCCACACTCTTTGTTCCATTAGCAAAGCATTTCCAGGCACGGTCATCCCTAAGGATAAGAAAGTGGACTAAGCAGGTGCCATGGGACAGTGAGATAGACTGTGGGGACAAGAAGGGGTTCATCACTGTATATTTGGTAAATCAGCTGTGGTTTGAGTGTCACTAAAAGTCAACCAGCCCACAATAGAGATTTAACCAGGCTCTCTTCTAAAAGCCCCTTGGAGACTTTCTGGAATCAGGATCTTCATCACGTTAAGACATCAAGACATCTGGGTTAAGAGCCACCAGATACAAATATTTGGGAACAATTTATCTGAACAACCTGGAAGCATTCATGATCCTCTATCCAAAGTAAGGACACTCTCTTTTACAAGAGTAACAGAGGAGTACATTTTTGCCCAACTAAGAGCCTTATAAACTTTACAGGAAGAAGGACAAAGGAGAGTAAAGGTAATTGTTGACTGAGCAAAATGAGAAAGAGCTGGTATGTTGGGATTTACTCCCCTGATCTCATCCACAGATCAACCTCTCACTTCCTCTCGCATGGTCCAGACAGTAACCGAGGACAGGAGGTAAGTGAGCAATTGTAGAATTGTTGAGGACCTTATTACTCAGTGAGGTCCAGTGATCAGCAGCATGGCATCACCTGGAAGCTTGTGAGTGGTTCAGAATGGACACGCCCCCAACCTGCAGATTCAGAATAACCTGCATTTTAATAAGATCCCCAGGGCATTCTTCTGCATCTCAAAGTGGGAGAAGCCCTAATTTTGGAGATAAATCTTACAGAACCTGGTGGTAGGTGAGATATGGGAAGTGAGAGAGACCATGGGAAAGAAAACCATTGAGTTTCAGTCCTCCTGACAAGTAAAGGTGTTGTTGAATACCCCGGTGACTGGAGATGAGAGGTGAGATAATGGTTTGAGGTGGTGTGATGAACAGCAAGAGAGCCTGTGGTCCTGACTCTTTGTGATGCAGAATTCTGGAGATGGGGAAGTGCCCAAGGGGTGAATTAGTTTTCTGGGAGGTATTGAGAAATGCTTACATAATTTTGTTGTTATCATTAAATGAAATAATGCATTTCAAATGCTTACATGATGCCTGGTGCATGGTATGCCGAGAGCCGACTTTACCTATCATTACGGTTATTATCATTGTCGGTATCTTTGTTGTTTGTCAAGTAACTGGATTATTGAAGGAAACTATACATATTGAAGAACAATATGGTGCTGATAAGGGCGTGGTTTGATTATATAGGCCACCTTAGTTACTACAGCAAGAGAAGAGGAGAAGAAAAAAGAAAAGAAAAAGTTGTCACTTTTAAAAAGCTCAGCAACTGAATATCCCCACATCAGCACTTAGTGGATATGCTTGTAATTAAAGCCATGGTGTGGAATTCCTGATTACTCAGCTTTTGCAAATTGAAGGGATAATAAATAACACAGGAAGGAAAATGGTTACTTCTTCAAAGATGTATAGAAACAAACATCTAATTTTCATGTTATGCTTGTTTAATTAGGTAATTTACTGTAACATATTTATCAGACAAGAGTATAGATAAGAGGAAGCTCTTTTGCTCCTTGTATCATTTTATGAGTATTAATTTATACACACAAGGGACCTGCTGATTCTCACATAATGATGCTGGTGATTGAAATGTACAGACAAAAGACAAAAGCATGAGTATAGACGATAAAAGGACAAAAAAGGAGGGGAGAAAAAATGCATTCAAGAAAAATGAAGAATTACAGAAAAGGAGTGAAAACACTATTTTGGTATACCAGCCAGTTTATGTCCTCAAAGTAAAGAAGCCTAGACTCAAGTATGAGGTCACGCCAAACCACAAAGAAGTCTCGCATGTGTAATCTAGCCGCTCTGGGATCCCTTTACTCCATCCTTGAATAGGGAACCTGAGGTCTGGTCACCTCAGAAGCAGTGGAGAACTCCAACATTGTCCTGTCTTGTTTGCGGTCAAGGCGACTTTAATCTGCCTCATCCACTGAACCAGCTCTGTGAATGTGATCAAATTGACACCTTTTCATATTAACAAACAAGTGAAGACTAGACTCCAAAAAGAGTAAATAGTGCTAGTAGTATTTTCTGGAAAGCTGTTAGAAGGTTGCCACTGGAGAGGAAGAGAGTACAGTTTGGGGGCTCCCCCATCTTTTGCTCTTCAGCATCTCTGAGTTTTTACCTTTTACTTGGACTTCCAAATGAGAGTTTGTTTGAAAATAGAGTTCCTCTGGGAAAAAAAAAATTGAAAGCTACAGTATGTATTTCAGGGTCTTATGTGAGAAAATACCCCGGGTCTTCAACTCTCCTGAACATGCCTGCTATCCGTCCTCATTGAGGAGAAGCAGATGATGATAGATGACTAAATGGGCATTACAGCTTCGGTTAATGACCAATGAACATGATCAACAAAAAATAAAGGACAGTTAGTAGTCAAAGGAGGAAAACACTGAAAACTTGCTACAACATTCAAATATGCGTATGTGGCAAGTATATATACTGTAAAATGCAAAAGGTTTAAGTATTATAACTATTATTCAGAAAGTTAGAAAACAATTCCTCTGATAAAATGTTAAACTCTGGCTATCTAAACACATCATTCAATTATTATTTTTCACTTTTCCTCTAGCATTTGATGACACTCAGTCATGTCTTCAAGTTATCATGCCTCTGTTGATTTCTTTATGAGCTATATGTGTCAACAAAAGAAATCAACAATTTTAAATTGACATACCTTATTTCCCTGACATTTTGAATTAATTGGTAATTGAGATCTATTCTTGGTTTATATTTTGTTTTCATTAGATACTATAAAAGAAGAGCTATGAGTATAAGTTGTGAACAAATAAACCAATCAAATCTTTAGGATGTTGCTTTGTTATAAGAATACAATGCATGGAGCACCATTTGAACTTGGTGTGTATTAGCGATAACACAGGCCTTATAATGGTGAGATGACCAATAAATAAGGCATCACTCAGCACTGTGCCCACTTTGAAAAGTTATGCATGATCACATTAATTAGGAAATCACCAAATTTCCCATTACAGTTGTCATCAATACACAAAATCAGATGTTTCCCAAAGAGAAATAGGTAAACCTATTGTGCAAAAAAGAGTTAACATAGCAGGCTTGTATCTGCTTAGGCATACTTGTAAGTTTGGCCCTTGGCTGTCACCTGGGAACATAGATTTTGAGAGCATTATTCCTGGTAAAAATGGCTCACTGTATCTACAATGTTTCTGCAAACAGTACGCTTATGCTGAACACTTACTTCCTTTCTGGGTGTCTGGAATTTTGGTAGATGCTATGCAGAGGGTGCCTATATGACCAGCCCCCAGTGAAAATCCCAGGAAATGGGTCTCTAATGAGCTTCCCTGGTTGACAACATTTAACACATTTGTCACAACTTGTTGCGGGAAGAATTAAGCATGTGCCATGTAACTCCATTGGGAGAAGACTCTTAGAAGCTTGCACCTAATTTCCTCTGGGCTTTATCCATGTATCTTTATTTTTGTTAATTTTGCTTGGTATCCTTTCACCGTAATAAATCACAGGTTTAAGTATGACATAGAGTCTTGTGAGTCTTCTCGGCCCATCATCAACTCCCAATGCAACTATATTGTTTTTTTAATATTCACTTAAAGAAGAGATATTAATCAATTGCCTACTATATGTTGAGCTCAGATTGGGCTACTGGTGATACAGCAGTGTTCAAAAGAGATATTGCCCCAGTAAAAACTTAAAAATGTCATAAATTGTCTCAAGCAGAATGCTGGGATGTCCTACATGTTCATTATTTGGATTCCATGTGCCTACTTTGGCCATCTACAAATTGCGATCAAATTAGCAGTCAAATTAACAAGATGATATCTAAAATACTCCTTCACTTGAGGCATGCATGGACTCAAAAGTTTTTACCTCTGATACCATGCTAATTCCTTCCTTTTTCATCCCTTTTGTGCCAATTCATTATGGCCAAACTATGTAATCTTCCCTGGGTGGTTTTGTAATTATTCTCCAGTATATCATGTGGATACATTTCATCTCTCTAATAAGTTGAAAGCAAACACAAGATATTTTTTTCTTATCCTAAGGTGGCTTATTCTGGTGTCCTAAAGATAAAGTGTGCTTCAAAAACATTTAACATTTTTTAATGTTTCCAATGTGCTAAAACTATCACTGGCTTTTCTACTTTTGAGCTTTACTTTTAACCTCATAGACACCACAGGTCCATATTATATTTTACTTTTGGGTTTTTCCAAAAGAGCAGTGGCTGAGGATAGCGTTTTTCCCTGGAACTATTAAGTTATCCATGATGGGTCATTCCAGTCTTTGTCCAGCTGTGGTTTTTGGTCCAGTCCCTGAGCCACCACCAATCCATGCATCCTTAACAATGCACAATGCTCAGAAAACTTGTCATTTCAATCACACACCACAGACATTTGGCTCTAATGAGACAGAGTTGATAGACATAACCACTTCCACACAGATTTCACAGAACTGAGCAGTTCAGGGAAAGGAAAGGTTTTCTGTCCATTGTTGTTGCTTGTCTGTGTCCCCCATGATCCAAAAATGATAATAGGCTGAGAAGCTAAGAGACAGCAGTGAGTGGCAGGTTGGTGGGGGCATTAGGGAAGTGAAGGCCTGGAGAGGAAACCTTCAGTCACTTGTCAAAATGATGTGGACAAGTTCTGTACCCAAATTAATGGGTAACCATGTGTCTTTGTCAATAATTGGGAAGTCTGTTTCTCTACTATGGTAATTAACCCCCAAACAAAAGGTTATGATTTCAGGTATTGCCTCCTTTTCTGGTAATTCCATGTCATTGGATGAGAGACAAGAGAAGCATATCTTAGAATAGGACATATAGATCAATCACTGCTTTATTGGGCTTTATTTATAAACACATTTTCAGTCCTAAGTCAAAATTACAGTTTCTAATTACTTTTTTATTGGTATCATTAAACATCATTTGGCCTCAGAATGATGAAATGGATTAATTATATGTCAAAGAACGATAGTGTAAGTTCTAAGTACATTGCCTGAGGCATATATCACTACTAATAATCTCAAGTTGTATAGTAGGCATTCGTATTTTTGTTCCTATGTTACTGTCAGAGTATTTTATATACCGTTCAGTGACCTATCTTTTACTGGCCTGGTATTGATTTGAAAATTAAATATATATATACATATTATACATAATATTTATAAAAATTATATTTATATCTTATATTATTATATATTATATAGATTACAAATTGTCCCAGTGTTGTTGGATTTAAGGAAAATTGGATTCAAAATTGTTAAAATATAGAGCTTTTTTTTCTCTTGGATAAAGAAACCTTCATCAAGAATTCAGAGTGCACCACTAAAAGCATGATAAGGAATTGTGGCTTCAATATGACTGAAGAAAAAAAGTCAGTTGTTTTATTCTCCTTTCTTCTTACCCATATTGAGAATATGTACCAAGTACAGACTGTGTGGCTGCATTCACATAAAGGTCAGTACCAAGAAAAGCTACATGGTGGTGTTGGAAGTCAGGATGGCTGTTACCCTTGAAGGGGCTGTAGTGACCAGGTATGGGCCTGAGGAGACTACCAGGGTTCTGGAAGTTTCTTGTTTCTCACTCTGGGCGCCAGTTACATGGATGTGCTCACTTTGTGAAAAATCATCTAACTGGACAATTAGGATTTGTTCATTTTGTGTGTGTATTACACTTGAATTCTTAAAGTTTATATTAAAAAAAACAAATGCCAGAAGGGAATAAAGAGTCCAGGTTTAGAGTTCATTTAAGAATTGGGCCATCTATCACCTCTAAGTTTCAGTGTGTATTCTACTAACTGCATTAAAACTAACTCCAACCTCTTTTTAGAGTGATCTATAACAGCATGTACATGCTGCCCTTCAAATGCTGTAGCAAGCAGAATTCGCGGTGGGGCTGACTCATGCCCAGGGTCATACTGTAACTCTCTGGGGGCTGACTGTCCATTCTGCTCACTTCAGAGAGCAGAGCAGGAGAGCCCAGGATTGAGACAAGACCCACTCACAGACAGTAAAGACACGGTTCTTAATAAGTTTGTGCTAAGTTTACCTGCCTGGATCCCTGTGTTTTCTTTCAAGCCTCATTTTTAAAATTCTTCATCTCCGGCTGGGAAAAATAAAAGTCATTTTCCCCTTTTGGAGCAAGTCATGTGGAGAATGGAGTCCTTATTTTTTCACATAACTTGACACTTTCCGAGGTTTGTCCATAAGCAGTGGCAGGCAACTAGAAAATATTGTTATGGCACAGGGAAAAATATGCAGGTAGAGCAGGCTGTCCCATAAGAAATACCTATTAAGTAGCTTTAAGATAAACTGGAAAAAAGAAGCAGAAGAAAAAGTTTGGGGGCGGGCAGGAGGAGTGAATGAAGAGTCAGCAAATGAGCAGGTTTCCATTTGAAATTTAAATTGGCAGCTAGCACTATTTGAATCATTCTGCATTTAATATAATTTGAATGGGGTAGATGACAGTGTTGCATTTTAAAGAGGCAAAGCAAAACCTTGAATATGAAGAATGTACAAACCTCTGTTATTCTGCTTTGCTCGATTTGACACACTTCCCTTCACTACGCTTAGGAGAAAATGAGCTGTAGGTATTTTCGTTGTTTATCCCTCATCAGCACAATGCACAAACGATGTAAGCACAAGATTCAAACCACAAGCTATGTGGCTGTCAACTATTAAGTGAAATTATTGAAACAAGGGGCAAAAAGAAAACCCTGAACTTGTGATAGACTGAAAGGGAAATAGCTACAATGTGGACTTTAGAGTGGGTTTAAGAGATAGTCATTTATAATAAAGTGATCGTCCTAGTGAGGGTTAATCAGATAGGAATGCTATGAAGAAAGGAAAAGTTCATCAATATCAGAAATATGTAAAATTACTTTCTATAGGTTCACAAGAATGCACTTCATTTCACTCAACCATTGATTTCGTACATTTATTTCAGTTAACATTTTGAATACACACATCTCAAAAATACAAACACTTCCAGAGGCGCCTGGGTGGCTCAGTCGTTAAGCGTCTGCCTTCGGCTCAGGTCATGATCCCAGGGTCCTGGGATTGAGCCCCGCATCGGGCTCCCTGCTCCATGGGAAGCCTGCTTCTCCCTCCCCCACTCCCCCTGCTTGTGTTCCCTCTCTCACTGTGTCTCTTTCTGTCAAATAAATAAAATCTTAAAAAAAAAAAAATACAAACCCTTCCCATGCAAGGAATAGTAAAATTAGGATGGAAGATAAGTCAGAGAACAAAGGGATGAAAGCCAAAGCATTTTATGAGCAAGACATTCCAACAGGCAAAAGGAGCACACAGAGTCTTAGACACGTGCTCTGCATTTCATTGCCTCACATGTTAGGGAAGGGAACTGATAGTTATCGGTCCTCTAGAGAGAATAGGCACTTGCCTGTATTATCACATTTTATCCTCATGACACTCAGAAGCATGGGCTACTATTTCAGGTTTATCTGCGAAATAACTGAAGCTTGGAAGAGTGAGTAACTTTAGGCCTATTAGAATTGGAACCCTGGCCTTCTGTGAGCCTGAAAGCTACTGCTTTTGTACAATACTTTGTGGACCCTCCATTTTCCTTAGTGACTACCAGTGAATATGCAGGAATTAGAAAAATGCCTCAGGGGAATTGTAATACTCTTTGAGAGCATGAGGAGCAAAATGGGGATATGTTTAATTTTATCCTTTTCCTGAACTGGCCTTGGGTTGGGACAGAAGATAAAGAAAACAAACATGTGATTCATGACACTAAGGGATGTGATCCTATAAGAGTGGATCACATCCACTTCGAGGGAGACCCCGAATCTCTCCCTCAGGTGCATCACTATGATGCAAAGAGAAGCAAAACTTGAAGTCTTCCTGCTTGCAGTTTGGTGTCTAACTCTAAGCAACTGTTTCTTTCTATGAATTTGCACACAACCTCTATGTTTCAGTTTGTGAATTTACAAACTGGGAGAGAGCATGTGCACCATTGGGGTTCATTGTGAGTATGAAAGAAAGTGATACGTGTAAAGAATTGAATATAGTACCTGCACTGCATTAGCTGTTATTCCTTCCTCATTTTGTATACTTGCTCTTCAATCGAATGAAGGAAACTGACAGCAAGGCCTGGGTTTATTGGCGCTGCCTATGGCAAAGAAATATACAGAAGCCTACCAATTTTTCAGGACCATGTGGATCAAACAAAGATGTTTGTTCTATTTTATTCTTTTTCCAGATTCTTGGATTCATGAACATAAATTTACTTGTTGCTTAAGGACCAAAGACAGAAATGTTCAAAGTGGAGTTGTTTATTCATGTGGATCCAGTTCACCAGTTTCCAAATTTCTACTTTGCTGTGAGAATGAGATCTTGGTAGGAATTGTCTCTCAGTAGCCACAATTCACTCAATTTCCCTCATTCTGGGTTTTAAAACCATGTTGGACATAGAAAGGCAAATAAGCTCAATAATCAGTCCAGTATTACTTTTCATTTAAGGTGTCAGCCTGGAGAAGACAAATATTTTATGTAAATTCAACAAGAAGTAAAAGAATATAAATTATCAAGTAACCAATATCTTAAATACATAAGCTGAGAATATAATCAGGCATGAGGGTTCCAGGAAGGATGTTTTCACAGTTGTGCATAATTTAAAAGGAGAGACAAGTATAAATATAGGTAATAAGGGGTGAAAGTATTTAAACTTTTAAAATATTTAAATGCAGTTTGATTACATCCCAAAACAACTTATTTGCCCTGTCATCCGGCATGACTAAATATAATCTTGTGTTCCAGTAGATCAGAGAGGGATGTACTCAGCGGATAATTAGCCTCTTGTATTAAAAATAAAAATTATAAATATCACCTCATTAGTAGGATTGTATCCTATTACCTGCCCTTTTCATGATCTGCAGTAACCTATGGGACATTTAGAAATCAGATGTCCAGAATGGGATATCCAAGGCTGGGTCAGGACTAATGAGTGTTGCGGGTCAGTAATGAAAAGTGGTGGCTCTTGGATTTTCGATTAGTGAGCTCTGTGAGGAAATAAGTGAAATGAAAAGAACTTGGCGTTGGGGGATTTGCTAGTAATCTTTTTTTTTTTTAACTTCGTATATTCTTAACTTTCCTTGTATATGAAACCATTGTGTTCTCACCAAGAAGATAATGACGAGTATTTGATTCTTAATTGTTTTCTTTCAGGTGAGTCCATATTTTTATCAAAGGCAAATGGTAATGCCATAACCCAACTATTCTAAGGATCACCTATGACTGGGTTCAGATGTGCAGACATTAACATAAATATTCAAAGTCTGATAGTTCTTTTTTTTTAAGATTTTATTTATTTATTTGACAGAGCGAAAGAGCACAAGCAAGGGGAGCAGCAGAGGGAGAGGAAGAAGCAGGCCCCCTTCCGAGCAGGGAGCCTGATGCGGGACTCGATCCCAGGACCCTGGGATCATGACCTGAGCCGAAGGCAGATGCTTAACCACCTGAGCCACCCAGGCACCCCGTAAAGTCTGATAGTTCTTAACCATTGAGGAATTTAACGTTTCCCCAGATTTTCCAGGAATCATCAAGAATATGTCCAGTCAGTATGTTGTTCATCTCCCAATCTTTCCCTGAGTTTCCTGAGAATTCAAGGGCATTGCCTCTGGGAATGAGGCCTGGGCATCTCTTCCCTTTCATGGGATTATTCTTTTTTTTTTTTTAATTTTTTTATTGTTATGTTAATCACCATATATTACATCATTAGTTTTTGATGCAGTGTTCCATGATTCATTGTTTGTTCATAACACCCAGTGCACCATGCAAAACGTGCCCTCCTCAATACCCATCACCAGGCTAACCCATCCCCCCACCCCCCTACCCTCTAGAACCCTCAGTTTGTTTTTCAGAGTCCATCATCTCTCATGGTTCGTCTCCCCCTCTGACATACTCCCCTTTTCTTCCTCTCCTGTTATCTTCTTCTTTTCCTTTTTACTTAAAATATGTTGCGTTATTTGTTTCAGAAGTACAGATCTGTGATTCAACAGTCTTGCACAATTCACAGCGCTCACCGTAGCACATACCCTCCCCAATGTCTATCACCCAGCCATCCCATCCCTCCCACCCCCAACCACTCCAGCAACCCTCAGTTTGTTTCCTGAGATTAAGAATTCCTCATATCAGTGAGGTCATGTGATACATGTCTTTCTCTGATTGACTTATTTCACTCAGCATAACACCCTCCAGTTCCATCCACGTCGTTGCAAATGGCAAGATCTCATTCCTTTTGATGGCTGCATAATATTCCATTGTGTATATATACCACATCTTCTATATCCATTCATCTGTCGATGGGCATCTTGACTCTTTCCACAGTTTGGCTATTGTGGACATTGCTGCTATAAACATTGGGGTACATGTACCCCTTCGGGTCCCTACATTTGTATCTTTGTGGTAAATACCCAGTAGTGCAATTGCTGGATCGAACGGTAGCTCTAATTTCAACTGTTTGAGGAACCTCCATACTGTTTTCCAGAGGGGTTGCACCAGCTTGCATTCCCACCAACAGTGTAGGAGGGTTCTCATGGGATTATTCTTGAGTATACATCCCCTGATGCAGAAGCTTGGCTCAGACACGGAGAAAATCTAATGTGAGCAAACTCCTTTGGTCCCCACTCTCTAGTCCTCTCATCACTATGTTCTACACCTAAAACTAACATATTATATGCAAAGTATACTTCCATTGAAAAAAGAACACTTAGCCATTCAGTACTGCCTAAGTTATGCTATTCCTGAATCTCAGTGACTTAACACCTATATATATAGAAAATATTTATTATATAAATTATATTTATTATAAATATAGTATATAAATTATATAATTATATTACATATATATTAATTAACACATATTTATATATAATACTATATAATACTCTCTCTATATATATATTCGTCTGCAAGATGTCTATCATAGGTCATCAGGGGAGCTCTGCCCATTGGAGGCAATCAGAGACTCAGGTGGGATGATCACTCCCCATCTCAAATTCTACTAGTTCCTTTTTAATGGACAGTTATTGCTTGACCTGAGAGGGACACATGTCACTTTCACTTGCAACATGGCCATAGCTGTCAGATGACCTTACTCAAGGGAGCAGTGAGGTCCAGCACTGATCTACCAGGTGCTCCGATGAAAGGAGAACTGGAAAGATATGATGAATAGCACCACCAATTTGCAGTTGGGCTCAAAACCAGTCTGAGTGGGGATCATCGTAAGCCTGTTGCCTGTATTATTCACCACAATTTCCTTTTCCTTCTCCAAACTTCTGCCCGGGCACCTCTACACTAGACCACTCCTTCTTTAGGAAATAAACAAAATCACCCATCCATCTCAGGAAGTCGGGTAATGCAAAAAGACATCTTCACACTTTCCCCACTCGCTAGGTTCAGTAATCTAATTTGGACTCCACTAGGAGACCTGAGTATAGCACAGTCTTATTTCTGAAAGACGTTTACATTACATGCTACTTTAAAAGCTGATTTTACTCTCACAAAAATGTTTAAGATTAAAGTAAGTCCATTTTACCATATGAAGCCTAATCACAGAAAAGTTGTGTGGCTTACTTAAACCTACCAAGCTAGTTAATGGTAAAGTTTAGTTTATAATTTTTGAGTGCAGGTCTACCTATTCTGTTCTTTCTGGACCCTTTTAATTCCTTCTCAAAAAAAAAAATGAAGTAAGTGCAATTATACTCCAGAGGCTATAGAGAATTTCTTTTTTAATTTTAGTTATATTACTTTCCTTTCATAATAACTGGGAATGATGGGTGGAAGTCTGAGTAGAAGAATTTGTTCTTAAATCTTAATGAATGATTATAAAGGTATTAACTTTTCAGTGATCTTAGTAAGTGGTCATTGGATTTTTAATTTTACATGTTCACTAATCCCAAAAGCACAGATCAGGAAAACTAGTCATGTTACAATAAAATCAAGTACTAGTTGGTGATACTGAAGTGCACAATAATCTCAGTTAATACTTTCACAATCCAGCCAATTACTCAAGTAAAACATTTATAATCCTTCCTGACTCCTCTTTTCTCTACTCTCCTATCCCCACCTAATCCAGCAGGAAATTCTACTGTAGCTCTTATTTCAAGATATATTGAAACCAACCTGGTCTCTCCATCTGCACCGCTCGCCCAAACCACCAGCATCTTTCTCATGAAGCATAGAAACAGCCTGGTAACTTATTTTCCTGATTCCCTGCTGCTTACTAGAGTCATTTTTCACCCAGAAGTCAGAATAATCTTTTTTTTTAACACTTTTTATCATGTAATATAATGCACATATAGAAAAGTGTATAAAGGATAAACACAGCACTTAACTAATTATTATAAGGTGAACACCCATGTAGTTACCAATTTAAGTAAGAAATAGAAAATTATCTATACCAGGAAGCATCAGCGCTAGGTATCCCTGATCAAAGTCATTTTTCTCCCCCTTGGATGTAGTATTTATCTTGAATTTTATAGTAATCATTTCCTTGATTTGTTTTATATGCACCCTCATACAATATAAATTTTCTAACTTCTTTTTAAATTTTATATAAACCAAATCTGATAATTTGTATTATTTTTATGTCTAGCTTCTTTTGATCTACTTATCCATGTTGCTCATGTGTTTCTGTGGTTTTGTTGATGTTTTTCCAGTTCTCCACCACTGTATAACAAATCACTCCCACTGGCACTCCAAAGTGGCATAAAATGAACATCTGTTTTCTTATGCTCATAGATTCTGAGGGTCAGCAATTCAAATAAAGCATAGCTTAGAGACTTTTCTGTCATGCAGTACTGGGACCTAACTGGAAAGGCTCAAATGTCTAGGGACTAGAATTATCTGGAGGCTTCTTGGCTCACATGTCTGGCAGCTGGGCTAGTACTATAGGTCAGAGTGCCTACAAGGGTCCTCTCTATATGGCTTCGGCTTCCTTACAGCATGGTGGTGTCAGGGTCAACACTTTCTTACGTGGCAGCTCAGGACTCCAAAAGTGATCATTCTTGCAGCTTTCAATAGAAATGTGTGGCCTTTTATGATCTAGACTCTGAAGACATCGCCACCAAAATGTCAAGAGTTCTCACAACCCAACTAGGTTCAAAGGGAAGATACATGGATTCCACCTCTTGACTGGAGAAGTGTCAAATAACTTTTGGCTGTATTCTAACTAACATGACAGTGTTCCATTGTATGAATATACTATAATTTATCTACTCCATTCTCTTTTTGAAATTGTCTTCTTTGGGGCACCCAGGTGGCTCACTCAGTTGAGGGTTTGCCTTCAGCTCAGATTATGATCTTGGGGTCCTGGGATCGAGTCCTGCATCGGGCTCCCTGCTCGGTGGAGAGTCTGCTTTCCCTCTGCCCCTCTCTCCCTGTTCATGCACTCCCACTGGCTCTCTCACTCTCACTCTCAAATAAATAAATAAGATCTTTAAAAAAATGCAATTATCAAATAATAGCAATATTAGAAGAAAACTATTTCGTGAATCAGAATTTCACCACCTTAACAGGTATTTTCATTAGTCCATACTCCCTTCCAGGGATTTGTCCATATAGCTGAATATTCTTACCTAGAGGTTGTCATACAGTTTTGCTCTCAGATTTTTTTTCATTGAACATTATAACATTGAATATATCTTTGCTTCTTTTTGTCTATTTTTATTTTTTTAATTTGATTTGTGTGTTAATTTTTTATTGAAGTATAGTTGACATGTATGACATGTATGTCAACATTGTAATGTTATATTAGTTTCAGGTGTATGGTTAGTAATTGGACAATTCTACACTATGCATTATACCATGCTTAACCACGATTAGTGTAGTTACCATCTGCCACCATAGAACAGTATTACAATATTTTTTTAACCATATTCCCTATGCTGTACGTTTCAGCTCATGACTTATTTATTTTATAAGTATCCATTCTATTCTTAATAGATACTAGGGTTGTTTCCATTCTGGACTATTAAGAATAAAATCCCTATAAACATTCCTGGTATACGTCAACATCTAGTACACATCAGCATGCATTTCTAGGAGAACTATACATAGGAGTAGAATTGCTGAGTCTTAGCTGTGAAATATTCAGTTTTACTAGATACTGACAATGTGTTTATCAAAGTGATTGTACCAATTTACATTGATCCCAGGCATAAAAATAAGAACACTCTTGCCAACATAAAGTGATCTCTTTAAATATAATGCTATTTGCTTTAATGCCCCATAGAGATTCCAACAGCACTTGCCGTAAAAATTAAATCCTTCTCCATGACTTAAAAGGGCCTGTATGATCTGGTTTCTGCTTACTTCTGTTACCTCCTGGCACATTGCCTTGCCATAAACTTCCAGCCCCACTTGCCTTCTTTGTAGTCCCAATATAAAATACACTTGTCCCTACATAGGACCACTGGACCTCTGTTTCCCTTGCTTGAAAAGCTTCAATCTCCCAGTTCGACTATCTGTTCCTCAGAGATTTGCCTGACTGCCAATCTAAACTGCATCCCACTCCCCACCCCTGGTTTCTCTCCTTCATGCTCTTCTTTTTTCATCAGATCACATATCATCACATAAAATTATCTTTATTCATGTGCTTATGTATTTGCTTTATATATCTCACCACTAGAATCCACAATGACTGTTTTTCGAACTAATGCATTATTTTTATAATTAGTAAATAATTGAGCAAACTTGTCTTGGTGTTTGAAAACAGAAGTTATGTTCTATATTCTTCTGATGTATTTCTTTACACCTACTGCCATGCTTGAGACCGGTGAATAGTCAATAATATTAATAACTTGAATAACTTGGCCAAATAGTAATGTTGAAATTGATTGAAATCGTATGGTATAGACTGGCTCATGAAAGTTTGAGTTGATCACTATTGAGTCTGAGATGTCAATAGGAGTGATGGCCCTTCCTGAGCATGAAAATGCAGTTTGAAGAATAAAACCCATTTGACTGCTATCATTATCAATTTTCTTCTTTTAATATCTTCAGTTTCTTTTTGTTGTCTCTCCCCCGACCCTTTGATAGATAATGCTCAGGCCTCTGCTGCAGGCTATTAGGATGCTAAAATTTGACTCTAATATTTTTGAAACTGTGATAAAAGTAGCAGATGCTAGAAAAACCGTCTCTTCAACACGGCAAGCAGCTCTTTGTTTGGCAATACGTAGAGCCTTAAAAAAGATTTTGGCGCAAGTTGTTCCTTTTTGTATGACCATCCCATGAATGGGTCAGTTAATTATGTGAATTTAAAACTTCTGCAATGGAAGCAGCTGAGAAGCTGGGTATGAAGTTGCACTGCTCTGGAGAAAGATATAAACGGTCAGCTTAGTTGAAGGCAGTCACATCTGAGCTGACTGTGCTTCCTTCAGCCCAGTGACTTTTCAAGCGTTAGCTGCATCGGGCTTGTAAAACACAGATTGCTAGGTCCCTCACCCAGAGTTTACTCAGTAGGTCAGAATTAGCCTACCTATCACATTCCCAGGTGATGTGCTTGCTGCTGGTCTCCGTGTCCCACTCAGAGAACCGCTCTTCCCAAAGAAGCTGTTCTTTCCTACCCCCCCCCCCCCCCCCCCCCCATCTCCAGAAATCTCTCTCATCTTCCCCTGGGGTGCCAAAGACCTATACACAAATATTCAGTTTTACTCCCAGCCCCAACCTCTTCTGGAACGTGACTCTCCTATTTCTCTGTGACCAGTGGACATTTCTAACTGGATGAGATTTTGACAGTTCAGACTCCTTGACCTTGGGAGCGTCCTCTCAAACCCAGCTCCATCCCCTCCTCCCATATTTTGGTAAATCATGTGCCCTGGTTTCTCATGTTATCCACATTTAAATCTTTTCCACCTGTTTTGCTTCCTCTCAATCTTTGCTTTTGGTTTACTTGATTATAATAAATATGAAGAGTGATTTCTATCTAGAGTAACAGTTACTGATGACAGATAAATTTATCATTGTGGACAAAACCTCTACATCAGCTTTTTCTGAGTTCTGGTACACAGACAAGTCATAGGGGGGCTGAACAAGAACCTCCTGGGGGAGTTTACAAGTAAAACAAGGAGTTCCTAGCCCCACCCCGGGTTTGCAATTTTGAATCAGAAATCCTGAGTATGGTGCCCAAGAATCAGCATTTTGAAAGAGTAGTCCTTGGACCAACCTTTGCAATTCACTGATTTAGATGGTGATATAAGGTATTTCAATGCTGCTTGCTCAAGTCTGGGGTAATCCAAGCCTTTTCAACCCTATGGACTGAGTCGACAGTCATATTTTCCAGCAATATCAGTATTTCTAATTCTTCTTTATCCAACATTCCCTTGGTGTGTGTGCAAATAGATTTTAGTTTTATGTTGCTGCAATGGTGTTATTTTCTTTATTCCCTGCTGATACCCACTTTGGAACTCTGCATGCAAAAAACATGGATAATGATGTGACAGAGAGAAGGGTCCTCACCTTGGGTTTCCCTCTGAGCCTCTCTTCCTAGCATTCTTTAAGTTTGCCATAGCAGTTTATTCACACAATTGATCTTATCTTTCCTGTCAATGAAACTAGCCCAGAGGTTTTCCCCAGAAGACTTTTCTGATAACACAGAGGCACAATGCAAAGCCATCATGTTAAAAAGAGAATAGATAATATTTCCTAGGCAATAGGAGTGCCCCCGTCTTCTATGTCTTTCTCATCCCTGGGTTTCTCCTCTGGATGCATTTTTTTTTCCCCAGAGATTTCTTCTAAGGCAGAATCAACAGGGAAGAAAACAAGCTAATGCTCTGAGGCCTAGAGTGAAGTTTCACGGCACAGAAGAGGCTGGAAGGACATTCTCTGCCTCTCCTCCCCGACAGCAACAACAACAGCAAAATAGCATTTTGTATTCAGATTTCAGTGGACTGGAGTGGGGAAAACAGAAATTCCATAAATGGTGCAATTTGGTTATTGAAGTGCAACATTTCAAAAAGTCTAAATCAATATGGTGAAGGGGGAGATGTGTCAGGGAATGAATGACTATTGGAACAGTTGAGGTGTTGTTTAGAATCCTGGTTGTCCCACTTCTGTGCACATTTTTCTTGCTCCATACCTTCTTTCCACCAATGCTACTGCTGCCCCCACCTCCACCACCACCACTGTCACCTCTACCACCACCCCTGCCGCCACCATTCCGTCATTATCACTGTCCCCCATACTCATCATCTCCTCCATAGCAATAGCTTCCAATCCCAATGCCGCCACCATCATGATTAGCCCTAACTTTCCAATACCCTCTACTAACTTCCCACTCTACCTTCTGAGGAAAAGACCTCATTAAGACTACAGTTTAAAAGACAGATGAGGTCTGATCCATGTGCTCTCTCTACCTCAGAGTAGCAGCGATCAGTTTCTTTTCTGGACTCACATGAGTGGTTCAGATTCCCCATTTTTCTCAGGGCAGGCTTCCAGGAACAAAAATCTCTCAGGAGAAGAGGATGTTTGGGGCCTGGTATCTCTGTTCTGCCTTTCCAACCCCTGTGGGGACTGTTCCAGGCACCACTCAGCTTTGCCCTGGGTTCCTCCCCACAGTTTTCCAAACTGAAATCACACCTGTTTAAAATAAGCCTCTGTGGAAGAACAGAATCAAGGAATGCTTCTTTTGCCTGGAGGTAGCACCTACTTTTAATTTTTAAGTATTTTATAGAGAAGTATGTAAATCTACATACTCTTCAGGATTGTTATTTTCAGGAATCAGTAGTCAACAACAAGGGACATTTTTTTTCCCCTCGGTGTTTTTTTTTTCTTTTAATTTTTATTTTTTATTATGTTAATGTTAGTCACCATACAGTATAGCAGTAGTTTTTGATGTAGTGTTCCATGATTCGTTGTTTGCATATAACACCCAGTGCTCCATGCAATACGTGCCCTCCTTAATACCCATCACCGGGCTCACCCATCTCCCCACCCACCTCCCCCGTAAAACCCTCAGTATTTTTCTTGGAGTCCATAGTCTCTCATGGTTCATCTCCCCCTCTGATTTCCCCCCCTTCAGTTTTCCCTTCCTTCTCCTGATGTCCTCCATGCTATACCTTATGTTCCACAAATGAGTGAAACCATATGATAATTGACTTTCTCTGCTTGACTTACTTCACTTAGCATAATCTCCTCCAGTCCCATCCATGTTGATGTAAAAGTTGGGTATTCATCCTTTCTGATGGCTGAGTAATATTCCATTGTATATATGGACCACATCTTCTTTATCCATTCATCTGTTGAAGGGCATCTCGGCTCTTTCCACAGTTTGGCTATTGCGGACATTGCTGCTATGAACACTGGGGTGCATGTGGCCCTTCTTTTCACTACATCTGTGTCTTTGGGGTCAATACCCAGGAGTGCAATTGCTGGGTCATAGGGTAGCTCTATTTTTAACTTTTCGAGGAACCTCCACACTGTTTTCCAAAGTGGCTATATCAACTTGCACCAAGGGAAATTTGAAGTTAGAAGTCCTCAAGACCTTGGTTGGCTGTATTTTAACAACTCCAGTATTTTCTCATACTGACTGTACATTTTCTAAAGAATAATAAATAAAAAAAATGCAGCATCAATGTCTTTGTCCTCCAGCCCCACATCCTCCTCCACCCCCACTTCCACTCCCACAGTCTTTAGGATTTTTGTCTTGTTTTGTTTTGTTTCGTTTCCATTATAAACATTCCAAGATAAAAAAAAAAACTTGGCGATTGTCACAAAATGAAATGAAAATGTTCACAGCTCTGTTCTCACAGATACACAGTTTGGGACTTACAGAGGTCAGTTCTCCAGTTTACAGAACAAAGCCAAACACGCTTGGCTAATGTCCCAGGGTAGAATGCAATCTGTGTTATTCAGTTTTGGGGGTGGGGTTCTGCAGTTCCCCTGATTATCAGCATTGAGTTACATACGTGCAGCATGTAGCATATAGAAAGTTACCCATGCACAATTAAGCCGCATAAAAACTGAATTCCATACAGGGCACTGCTCATCTGAATTTTCCCTATGATGTGTGTCATAATCATGATTGAGATGGTCTGGATACTGATCACTGATCACACCTATCCCTGAAAGGATGTTTAACTGTGGCCTTCTTAAAGCAAACAAAAAGATGTGTTGACAATGAGTGAACAAACACTCTGGGAGGAGAATGGTGTACAGTTTACTACAAATAATTATGTATAAAAGGAATGCACATGGGGTGCCTGGGTGGCTCAGTTGGTTAAGAGTCCGACTCTTGATCTCAGCTCAGGTCTTGATCTCAGGGTCGTAAGTTCAAGCCCCACATTGGGCTCCATGCTGGGCATAGATCCTACTTTAAAAAAAAAATGCACATATTCAGAGGAAGGAATTATGCAAACCAGTCATAGACCTATTTTGTTTTATTTATTTTTTAAAGATTTTATTTATTTATTTGACAGAGAGAGAGTGAGAGCACAGGCTGGGAGACTGAGGGAAAGGGAGAAGCAGATTCCCCGCTGAGCAGGGAGCCCAATGTGGGGCTCGATCCCAGAACCCTGGGATCATGACCTGACTGAAAGGCAGCCACTTAACCGAGTGAGCCACTCAGTTGCCCCTTGATTTTAAATACCAACCAAATCACAAGCTAGATATGGGAGCTCTGATGACTGGGCTTCTCAGAGTTTCATTTTCTTAATCTGTAAAATGGGAATAAGAATACCTTAATTATACACAATATTTGCAAAGTGATTGGATCTATACATAGTAAGTGCTTAGTAAGTCGTGTCTCCACAGATTTTGGGTTCTGCTATGAGTCTTTAGTTTCTCCTCAACAACACTGTGCCTACAAAAATAGGTCTGGTATTGATGGCTCTTATCTGCTATACTGTATGATCTATGCTATAAATTTTTTGCTTCAAAGCCCTCTGCTTTATTCCAGATTTGAGTCTTGTGAAAAGCATGGCTGAATGGTAGTAGGACACTCCAAATCTCAAATCTAAGAATTTATTGTCACCAGTGTATTTGGCAGAAGCCTTATGTCTGTGGGATTCACATTATTCTCCACTGTAAAACACCAGGTTGGGAAGGAGAGAGAACCACTTTTGGTGGGAAGAGGTTTTTTGTTTTGTTTTGTTTTGTTTTGTTTTGGCTGGGAATGGAAACTGAATGTGGAGTCCCCATATGACTCTCATGACCCCTCTTGTGTATTGCTATTAAATATTTCCCCAGGAATGATAGCTGGGGAGAAAGGAGTCATGTTTAATGAATTTATGCTAAATATTGTGTGGCTTAAACTGGCACACATGCATAAACACACACACACACACACACACACACACACACTCACACACCCCTAAACTGGCCATTAATTAAATAACTATTTATTCTAAAACTCTGATCCTTATCTTTTTTGGTTAATCAGATGATCAATATTTGAGTGCTTATGTGAGTCATTGTTTTAGTAGACACTATGATGGATAAAGACAAGTATTAGGGTGCATTCTTTGCTTTTAAAAAGCTTACAGAGTCTTGGAGGGAGCAAAACAGAATCATTTGATACCAGTCAAGGACAAATAATAGTTTGAAATGGTGGTGATTTCCAGTGATGTGAGCTTTCCCAAGATGTCAATGGGTTAATATGTTGCTCTCTTTGGAAAAGAGAATTAATGAATTAATGATGTTTAGACTCTTTTCTGTGTTCAAATTGGGAAACTGGGTGAGGGTTATTTATTTATTTTCATTTTTTAATTCCAATATAGTTAACACACAGTGTTATGTTAGTTTCAGGTGTACAGTATAGTGATTCAATAATTCTATGTATTACTCAGTGCTCATCATGATAAGTGTACTCCTAATCTCTTTCACCTTGTTCACTCACTCCCCCATCTCTGCTCTGGTAACCATCAAGTTGTTCTCTATAGTTAAAAGTATGTTTTTTGGTTTCTCTCTTTTTTTTCTTTGTTCTTTGTTTTGTTTCCTAAATCCCTCATATGAATGAAATTACGTGCTTTTTGTCTTTCTCTGACTTATTTCACTTAGCATTATACCCTCTAGGTCTATCCATGTTGTTGCAAATGGCAAGATTTCATTCTTTTTTATGACTAATATTCCATTGTGTGTGTATATATATATATGTATATATATGTATACACATACCACATCCTCTTTATTCATTCATCTATTGATAGATAGGCTGCTTCCATAATTTGGCTATTATAAATAATGCTGCAAAATACATAGGGGTTCATATATCTTTTTGGATTAGTGTTTTTGTATTCTTTGAGTAAATACTGAGTAGTGGAATTACTAGATCATACTGTATTTCTATTTTTAATTTTTTGAGGAACCTCCATACTCTTTTCCACAGTAGCTTCACCAGCTGGCATTCCCACCCACAGGGCACAAGTGTCTTTTTCTCCACATCCTTATCAACACTTGTTGTTTCTTGTGTTTTTTATTTTAGCCATTCAGGCAGGTATGAGGTGACAACTCCTTGTAGTTTTGATGTGCATTTTCCCTGATGATTAGGTGACGTTGAGCATCTTTTCATGGGCCTCTTAGCCATCTGTATGTCTTCTCTGGAGAAATGTCTGTTCATGCCTTCTACCCATTTTTAATTGGATCATTTGGAATTTGTGTGTGTGTGTGTTGAGTTGTATAAGTTCTTTATATATTTTGAATACTAAACCTTTATCAGATATGCCATTTGTATATATCTTCTTCAGTTCAGTAGGTTGTTTTTTAGTTTTGTTGATTGTTTCCTTTGCTGTGCAGAAAATTTTTATTTTGATGTAGCCCCAGTAGTTTATTTTTGCTTGTTTCCCTTGCCTCAGGAGACATATCTAGGAAAACACTGCTATGGCTAACATCAGAAAAATTACTGCTTGTGCTCTCTTCTGGGATTTTTATGGTTTTAGGTCTCACATTTAAGTCCTTAATCTATTTTGAGTTTATTTTTTTGTGTGGTGTAAGAAAGTGGTCCAGTTTTATTCTTTTGCATGTGGCTGTCCAGTTTTCCCAACACCACTTGTGGAAGAGATCTTTTCCCATTGGATATTCTTTCCTGCTTTGTCAAAGGTTAATTGACCATATGATTGTGGGTTTATTTCTGGGCTCTCTATTCTGTTCCTTTTATCTATGTGTCTATTTTTGTGCCAGTACCATATTGTTTTGATTGTTACAGCTTTGTAGTTTACCTTGATACCCAGTATTGTGATATCTCCAGTTTTCATCTTTT
Organism: Callorhinus ursinus; assembly: GCF_003265705.2. NCBI lineage: Eukaryota > Metazoa > Chordata > Mammalia > Carnivora > Otariidae > Callorhinus > Callorhinus ursinus. Next base: position 95,609,339 of record NW_027397064.1, read on the forward strand.
TCAGGATTGCTTTGGATATTCAGGGTCCTTTATGGCTGCATACAAATCCTAAGATTATTTGTTCTAGTTCTGTGGAAAATGCTGTTGGTATTTTGATAGGGATTACATTAAGTCTGTAGATTGCTTTGAGTAGTATGGACATTTTAACAATATTCATTCTTCCAATCCATGAGCATGGAATATCTTTCCATTCGTTTGTGTCATTTTTAATTTCTTTCATTAGTGTTTTATAGTTTTCAGAGTATAGGTCTTTCATGTCCTTGGTTTAGTTTATTCCTAGGTATTTTGTTATTTTTAGTACAATTGTAAATGAGATTGTTTTCTTAATTTCTCTACTTTTTCGTTATGAGTGTCTAGAAATATAATGAATTTCTATATATTGTTTTTGTATCCTGCAACCTTACTGAATTCATTGATCAGTTCTAGTAGTTTTTGGGTGGAGTTTTTAGGGTATTCTGTGTACAGTATCATGTCATCTTCAAATAGTGAAAATTTTACTTCTTCCCAACCAATGTGGATGCCTTTTATTCCTTTTTCTTGTCTGACTGCTGTGGCTAGGAGTTCCAGTACTAGGTTGAATAAAAGTGGTGAGAGTGGACATCCTTGTCTTGTTCCTGATCTTAGGGGGAAAGCTTTCAGTTTTTCCCCATTGCGGATGATGGTAGCTGTGGGCTTTTCATATATGGTCTTTATTATGTTGAGGTATGGTCCCTCAAAACCTATGTTGTTGATGGTTTTTATCATGAACAGATATTGTACTTTGTCAAATGCTTTCTCTGCATCTACTGAAATGATCATATGGTTTTTATCCTTTCTCTTGTTGATTGATTTGTGACTATTGATCTACCCTTGCATCCCAGGAATAAATCCCACTTGATCACAGTGAATGATTTTTTTTAATGTATTGTTGGATTTAGTTTGCTAATATTTTGTTGAGGAATTTTTTCATCTATGTTCAGAAATATTGGTCTGTAGTTCTCTTTTTTTTTTTTTGTAGTGTTTTAGATCATGTTGGTATCAGGCTAATGCTGCCCTCATAGAATGAATTTGGAAGGTTTCCTTCTTCTATTTTTCAGAATATTTTGAGAAGAACAGGTATTAACTTTTCTTTAAATCTTTGGTAGAATTCTGGGTGAGGGTTTTTATTCATGTTCTGTTTAGTTTCTATCTCTTAACCTTTCTTGATCTCCAGCTTTATTTTTTTTCTCTAGGGCAGCACGGTACAATGCCACATATATAATATGTAATTTAATTTCTAACAGCTACTTTTTTAAAAAGTAAAAATAAGAAGGAGGAATCGATTGTAATGACATATTTTATTTAAGCCAATATATTCAAATATTATCATTTCTACATGTCACACTAGTACATTTTAAGCGTTCAGTACTCACATGTGGCTAGTGGTCACTGTATTTATTGGATACAGCAACTCGCGAGCCTAATAACCACTGGATGACATCAGGGAGATCTGGGCATCACCATGTCTCTTGTTACAAAGAATGCTGACTTCCTTCATGGATGTTCTACTTTCTTCTCTCTCTCTTTTTTTTTTTTAAAGATTTATTTATTTGAGAGAGAGAGAGAGAGAGACAGAGGAGCGGGGAGGCGGACTTGGGGCTCAATCTCAAGACCCTGAGATCATGACCTCAGCTGAAACGAAGAGTCAGACACTTAACCAACTGAGCCACCCAGGTGACCCTAGAGGTTCCACTTTCTGGCAATAAGAGGTACATTCTCCTGTCAAGGATCTTCTTTTCTTATTCTTCCTGTTTGTCTGTAGTTGTCCAGGTGAGAATCTTGGCTTAGTTCTCAGCTCTTCCTTCCTCCAGTTTCTGCTGCTGCTGCTATCCAGTGAAAGATGAGGGCAGAGCCACACCTCAGGGGAGTTAGCACAGGTTTTGCGGACTTGGGGCTTGGGCACAGAACATCCAGAGGGACCTGGATGGTGTTTAATTAGGATCACAGATAAGTGAGAAAGAGGAAGGCAGTGGCAGGAGGATGTGGCAAACCTGAACAGAAGGACCCTCCTGCCCTTCTGCTCCCTCTCACTTCAGTGCTCCATTAATATGATCTGTCAAATCCCACTTCCCCACATGGGGATGATGCTGGCAGGTGGTGGGGTCAAATAGTTAAGAGATGAGAGAGTCTGATTTGGACATTTTCACTTTCACCATATAATTCTACTTACATTTTGCATACAAGTTATGAGGCAAGAAAAATTCTATTTTGGTTCTTGATCTGGAATTATTTGTCTCTAAGACATTCACTTACTTCAAAAGCATAGCCTCAGCATCTGAAGTTTGCCAGTGTCTGAGCCAAGAGCTAAGGGTATATAGGGAAAAGTGGGAGCTGGTCCTTATTCTCAAGGTTCTCTGTTACACACTAGCCAGGAAGTTTGTGGGTGTCATCAAATTAAAACTTTCCAAATACATTTGTTCCTTCATTGAAGGTATCTTTAGGGCAGAAGGACTACAATTATTCTTGCCTTATTTTCTTATTTTTATTTGAATGCCATGTGCTTCTTTAAGTGCTCTTCAGAAAAGTTAGTGTCTGAATGAACAAAGTGAATAGGAACAATTATTCTGTAACCTAGGTAGAGTTGCCAAATGGTTTACCTTCTAATAGTGGAATCTTAAGCATCACTAAACACACAAAAGATGCATTCAGGAGGACAGAGTATCCTTCTACTCTCTCAGTTATATTATTACTATATAAGAGAGCAACTGAGGTGTGTGGGCTGGTGCACCAAGAACTGGCAATTAGAAGTAAAATGTCTCATTTCTCATGAAGTCACCACCCCCTTGGATTTGGGCAGGTCCCAATGCAGCCACTTCCCTTCAGAGGACCAGTCACTTAGACTCACTTAGCCTTTAGTTTTCTCACCTCTAAAATGAAACAAATTATTTTATCTAGATAGATATGAGTTAGGAAGAAATGAGATAAAGATCTATATATGAAATACATCTTCTAGAATGTGTTTGGCATTTCAAAAGTAAATATAGATCATTTCACCCTCAAAATAAAAAGCAAAGTGACTTCATTCCCCATATAGAATAAAATCCATGTTTATCATGGTCTTAATCCTACATACCCCAGACATGGCCTCCATCAAATCTCCACCTGTATTTCAAACTTGTTCCTAACTTTAAGCCCTGGAACTCGTCCTTTATTTTTGGAAAGTTCTTCCACAAGACCAAAGGTCAACAACATTTTACTCTAAAAGGTCAGATAGTAAATATTTTTACCTTTGGGGGCCATGTGGTCTCTGTTGCAACTATTCAACTCCACTTGCTATTGTAACAGAAAAAGAAAAAAAAACACAGGAAATACATAAACAGATGAGAAGGGCTGTCTTTCTCTGTTCCAATAAAACTTTATTTACAAAAATAGACGATGAGCTAGATTTGGTCCACCATAGTCTGCTGACCCTGACCCTAGACTTTTCCACATTTGACTTTTTCTGGTCATTTCAGTTTTAGATCAAGTAGAATCTGAAGACTTCCTTGTCAACTCTATCTAAAGTCTCTCTCCATCACCTCTTAAATATTTTGACCTGTTTTGTTTCCTTCCTAATATGTATTTATATTTTAAATTATCTAAGTTAATCCTATGTTCATTGGTTCATGGTAAGTGTCCATTTTCCATACCATCATAATCTTAGTTCCTAGAGCAAGGACTAGAACAGGGTGGGTGGTAGGTGCTCAATAAATATTTTATTGCACACATAATTAGATAACTTATTGAAAGGAATAAAATTCAAGATAGACAATTCCAAATTTTAGTAGTAAGAAATCAAGATCCTTTGGGGACAATCAGAGGCACATGAAGATCAGGGGTTCCTGCAAATTATGAATTCACCTACATGATCTTTCACAAACAAGACTACTAAAAAGCCAGACCTATGTGAAACCAAGTTATTTTTTTATTGTTATTTATATCTGGGTACAATATAAACTGAATATCACTATCTTTTTCCTGGCTAAGAGATAAATACATTGGTTATTACAGTTCAAATCAGTGGCATAAGTAATTCTAGCTCATTAACAGCCTGTGGGCACTGAAATGGTTTTGATTAGGGTTTTGTTTTTTTTTTAAGATTTTCTTTATTTGAGAGAGAGAGAGTACGCACAGAGGGAGAGGGAGAAGAAGACTCCCTCCTGAGCAGGGAGCCCAAGTTGGGGCTACATCCCAGGACCCCAACACCATGACTTGAGCCGAAGGCAGATGCTTAACCAACTGACCACCCAAGCACCCTTGATTAGGGTTTGAAAGGCAGCTTTTAATAAACCAAGATAGTGTATACCCTATGCTATTTATCAGCATTCTCAATGAAATGTCAAGTGCATGGTTTTGCAGTGGATACTAAGGATGCTAGCAAAATGAGGCAACCTTTTCCTTCTCTGTCATCAAGAATAATTTTTGTAATGGGAGACAGACAAAAATTAGGTACATAGTGATTGTGACATAACGAATGATGTTTTGGCAAGAAACAAAGGACTCATGCAAAAGGTTTAACCAAAGAGAAGTTAAGGAAGCTATGAGAGTACTACATACAGAAACAAGGACAAAGCTAAAGAAACCATCTAAGAAATGTGAGGCACTCAAAGACTCAACAACAGTTGGAAGTCATTCCCGCCCTTTAGCCGGAAGGAATTAGGGAAGAAATTTATATTACCAGAGTCCATTGAGAGCTGGGTCCTGAAGGAGAGGCCAGCCAACAGGAGCTCTGGCCATGGAGAAAAATGTGGTTCTTACAAGAACCTCAGCAAGGCAACCTTTCTGTCATTCGACTCTGCCAAACCCAACAGGAAGTCAGAGGGTATGAGAGCTGATATCTGCAGTCGATAGAAGCCAGGCTTCCTAGATACCAAGTTAGAGAGTAGATCTGACACTGGGAGCTGGGGAGAGCAGAAGAAAAATAGCTAGCATAGTAGGAAAGGTAGGTAAGCTACATGACAAGAGATTACATCTTAGAAATCTACATTTATTCAGTTGACTGTATTTATTCTGCAGTATGGGAATGCAACAGAAAATAAAAGATCAAAGAAGTTCTATGAGTGTGTATTTTTATTACTTAAGGAAGTAGGTCAAGAATAAAAAAAAAAAAGAATAGTTTCAGGATTATTGGCAAAGTTTGCCTAACTCAAGCCAATCCTTTTGAAGGCCACTAGTCTTGAGGGATTAGAAAATACCTTTCCTGTCTGATGCCTGTGGAAGAAACATCCAGAACTAAGTATAATCTTTTGCCTGGGAGAAAGAAACCAGAGTAAAATCCTTCATCTCCAGGACAACACTGAACCTTCATTATTGCTGAAAATAGAAAGGAAAGAGAACTTACACATTCCTGGTAATGAAGGTTAATCACTTATAAGCAATATTCTCTTTTTTTACTATTATCAAGCAAAATAAAATGACTTTTTGTCTGCCAAAATAAACATTATAAAACCAGGTCCTGAAACCAGCATCCTAGGACTGGGATCTCTAACAGAAGGCCACGTTGCTTTAACATCTACTAGAATGAACACAAATTGGATGCTAATCCATCTCTTTTATAGATTATATGCTTGCCTAGAGGATAAATATCCTGTTGTTCCTATGAGTCTTGTCTACCATGTGCACCCTTCCTTCCCACTCCTAGTTATTATGCCAGTGCTATTTCTTAAATAAGTGAAAATACAATATTTTGCATCTTTTACACCACAATTCTTTAAGTAACTGTATTTTCAACTCATTATAAAATGAGAAGTTTGATTTTCCCAAATAACTAGTTGCTTTCTGAACTGACTTAAGTGATATGTGTCCTAAACTTGTTGCAAAGTCTTGGTCCAAGTGGCTGCTAGAGGGAAGGAAAGGAAATGCTGGTTATTTCCTTAGCAGATTTCAGGAGCACAGTTCTTTTAGACTAAGGTGTTTATCTCTTATGATGTTCAGAGTTGTCTTCATATGATCCAAGCAACTTATTTTGTAATTCTCTCATCATAGATGTTATTAAGCTCTTTCTTAAAGAGAAATTTAGAAGAAAAAGGCGTTTGTATGAAATATCTTCAATAGCTGTCTATTTGAAATTAAAGTTGATTTCATTGTTAGGCTGGCTTAGCCGCTAACTCAATTTGTGATCCTAAACAAGCCACTTACCCTCTGTGGTCCTCAGTTTTCTCATCTATAAAATGAGAGGGATGGGTTAAGAGGTCCCTAAAGCCCTTTATAATTCTAACAGACTGTGATTATGCGTCTATGTTATCCCTGGAAATATCATGAAAAATAAAAATAAAACTGATTGAGTTGAAAATGGTCCAACAATTACAAAGAAATACTTGACATTCTAATCATAAACTCACTTCAGTTAGTCTTTTGGCTCTTTAATTTGGGAAGCAGATGCTTGATTGCTTGTTTAAAACGTGTGTAAAAAGCCCAGCCTAGCCTTGTGAAAGCTCAAAATATTCTTAAGCAGGGATGTCAATTACATAATTTTCTAGACCTGACAGTTTGGTTGAAATTAACCCACAGCGTATTTGAAAGCCTTTTTCTTTTGGGAGCATCTAGCATATTTCCTATTGCTCTCCTCCGGGGTATCCATTTGTTATCAAAACCAGAAGCACAGTATGGCATCCAAATTGAAGTTCATTGTCAGCTGAGGTTACTTTTCTACATTTCCCAGAAAAGGAACAACTATTGTCATAGGAGAGGATTGATGTGTGGCCATTTGGGGTCCTTATTATAATCTTTTCTTTAAGAATGAGGGATTGGAATGTTAATGCGTTCAATAATCTATGAATTATAAAGGTAGCTATACTGCTTTGACCTTTTCAAAATTTGGTATTTTGATTGAGTGGCCATTCTGACCCTGTTCTTTTTAACAGCTCTATTACTCTGTGGGAAAGAGGAAGGCTAGACAGGTTTTGAAAATAACATTCATCTTGAAGCAAGAGTAGTAGGATTTAGTTTGAATGTGCCAAAGACAGTGCTGGATGTTTACAGAAAGTTCGTGTGTAATACGGACAACGTCACTTGTGAGATAGTATTATTATCAGATGAAGATACTGAATGAAGCTCAGAGAAGTGGCCACAGTACCTCAAAGGTAAAAAGGGAAAGAAAGGCAACAATAATCTCAGGACTGTGTGATGCCAGGATCTATGCACTTTCCAGAGTATCCCAGACTTTACATTTTGAAAGTTGTAAGTATATCTAGTGTGCAGTAAACACAAGTAAACATCCTAAAATCTTGTCTTTTTCTAAACTGAGCTTTTAGCATTGGCATCTCCTAACAACCTCTAAGTGCCAGGTACTCTTCTGTGGCTGGTAGAGTGCTGAACAGGACCAAAATCCCTACGCCCAAGGAGATTACAGCCAAGGAGTTTAACTCAGGGTTAAGGAAACACACAAGGGATGATGAGGCACCCAGGGATAAGCAATTTAGGGGCACTGGTACCTCACCCCTCTGCCCAGATCGTAATGGATAAGGGAATAAAGAAGTGTTACTGGAGCCTAGTGATAAATGAAAATGGATGAGGAGGGAGAATATTTCCAGAGGACAAAATGAAATGCCTTGGCCATAAGGGAGGGAAGAAGAAATACCATATTCTCTCTTTCTTGTCCTCTGTTCTCCCGACAGTGACTTCCATTACCTGAAACCGACCAGAGAGCAGCCATCACAAAAATCCAGTCTGTAAAGGACAGCCTCTGGTGACTCAGAGCAGATAAGCAACATGGAAAGTGGACTAGGGAGAATCACGGGGGATCACCAACAAGATTGCTTTCCAAAGCAAAGGAATAATGTGGCTCAAAGATAAACTCATGTCTCCATTTCTTTCAAAACAGAGTAACTACCTGCAGTTTTTAACTGATGTCATTTCTCAGCTTCTTCACATCAAAAATCTCTATGAGTTTTAGCTAGAGAGATTGAAAGACTCATGATATCGATAGCCCATCAGTGATGAGATTTCAAAATGATTGTGGTAATGAGGGTTCTTTATTGGCTACTACCTTGGTTCAGTTCTATACAAGGCAAAGAAATAAATACATGATTCCCTTGAGTGAAGTTCAGGGAAGAGCTGATTCTGTGACATTTTCAGATTGCTTTCAGAGTCCATGCTTTCAGTAAGTTTTAGTCTTTTAGGATATTTGATAGACTACAGTTTTATGTTAGTTTTTTTATGTTAAGTATTAATTATTAGAAACAAGTTTACCTAGAATGCTGGCCCATAAAAAGAATATTAGGAATTATGTTATTGCTAGGAAGACTCTGGAAATATTATTAATAGGTTAAAAAGTGAACCACTGTGTGATGAACCTTGACTTTTAGCATTCATAAACCCAAAAGCCAGAAAAATATGTAAAAATAGTTACCCTGACTTTTAGCATTCATAAACCCAAAAGCCAAAAAATATGTAAAAATACTTATTTAATAAAATTTCAGAAGACCAGGGAAAAATAACCTTATGAGAGAGCTCTATATCTTCTCTCATAGACATGCTGTTGTAGATAAAGGAGAGATGTGTTCCAATAAGAAAAGTGAAATCTTGGTAAACCTTCTGCAGTGATATTCTCCAGCAAATAGTCTTGAGAGTAGGTTTTGGTTTGATTCACTCAATCTGTATTCATTGAGAATCTTCTCTATGCTGTTAATTTGATGCTGTAGAAGGTAAAAAGTTATCATCAGATCAACAGTAGACCTATAAAGAGGAATGCAGTTATCAAGAACTTCAAAAAAGTACACTTTCTGCTGTGAGCCTTGGTCACCTCATTTGTTGGCATAAAAATCTATCAGGAGTCTCCCCAGTAGGCTCCAAGAGTGACTGCATGTCTCCCCATCCAAAGCACTTATCCAGGAATATAATTAGTTTTATATTTAATATCTGAGACTTCCTCACAAGCAGAAAATGTCATGAAAGAGGAAAGTACTGGAAAGTACAGAAAATGTCATGAAAGAGGAAAGTACTGGAAAGTACAGAAAATGTCATGAAAGAGGAAAGGGATGATATAAATGTTGGAAGAGATACATTTAGCCTGCTTTGCCTTTGATATGAATTGTATGCCTGCAACTTCTGTTTCCTTTATGTTCACATGCTGGCTGAGCCATTGGCCAACTGGGACTCAGGTGACTACCCAACCAGGTATACTTATTTCCCACTAGGTATATGGTTGTCCTAAGATTTTCTTGGATTATGGAATATTTTCTGAAAATAAAGAAGCTATCTTCTACTTTTTCCCTAAAGCATTACTTTCTTATCAGCTTTGGCATAAACAGAAGACACGCTCAGTTATATGTTGCCTAAAAGAATGATTCATTGAAGCATTTTGTGAATTTTATGTTCTCTCCACCCAAAACACAGACCCAGGATTTGAGATGATTAGATACACGCAGTTTAATATGTTTTTTTGCCTTTTTTCAGAGGTAGTGAGTCTGAAGGAATAGATGTTCAGTTCAGTGATCTTGAAGTATGTAGTGGCAAGTATGGATAGTTTATATGTGGTGCTGTATAGCTGAAACAATGGAGGACATAAGGAGGTGAAGGAAGGAAGGAAGGAAGGAAGTAGGAAGGAAGGAAGGAAAGAAGGAAGGGAGGGAGGGAGGGAGGAAAGGAGGGAGGGAGGAAAGAAGCCGAAACAATGGAGGACATAAGGAGGTGAAGGAAGGAAGGAAGGAAGGAAGGGAGGAAGGGAGGGAGGGAGGGAGGGAGGGAGGGAGGGAAAGAAAAATGTATAATTGTGGGCCCTTCTACTGGTAAGGAAAGGAGATGATTTATAATGTAGCAAAGAAATTATCATGGTGTTTCTATTATCTACGGAGCTGTTTTTGGCTTCAAATTCAAAGTTAATCTTTCTTCTCAAAGAAGTGGGATACAAAATGCCTTGCAATTGCTGCAGTCATGCAGACAAACTCAGAATATTCAGAAATGAGCAGATCAAAATTCTATCTTTAAAAACGGAATACCAACATTTTCAATTAACGAATATCTGCTGACCAGCATTTTGCAGCATATGAAAGGGGTAGAGTGAAACTTTGCACTGAGTAAATAAGAAGAGAGGTTGCAAAGGCCATAGAAATCGTCACTGAAACTTAGTGCTTAAAGTCTGAACTTCATAAAATTGCAGATAAGAGACAGAGAAATCGAAGTGGCAACATGTGATCAGCTATGAACAGAAGTGTCCTAGGAAAGTAAATTGAAAGAGCCCTGATAGTGAAATAAGTGAATTAGACTTGGTGATTATATAGGAAAAATAATTTATTTACAGTGTCAATGAATGATGTTTCAGAGCATTTAATAGGCATGGAGAATGTTAAAATGGAGGTAAATATGTAGAAGCACCCATACTTAATGGACCAGCAAGTATTTTGCCTCAAAGCCTCAAGGAATAAGTGCTTTTGTGTGTATACTTTGGGAAATGTTTTTATAGGATACGTATCAGACCCAAGTAAACTCTAACTGATAAGCATTATGGTTCCTCGAAGGGATGGGCTAGATAAATGGCATCCCTTCCAGAAATGTGTTTGATTCACATGATAAGCAAGTTTAATTAAATTGAATGTGCTCTAAAAATAGCAACCTGATCTTCATTGAACTGATTTAAACAAAAGATTATAAAACCAATAAAAATAAGGGTTCAGTCATCAAAAGTGGAACCATGGAAAGACAGCAGAGAACAGGAAGGTGACCAGGCCATGGTATCTATAGAGGTGTGTAATCACTAATGTGGAATTAGACCAAACTAACCATAGTCAGTGCCAATGAGGTCATAGGAGATGTTTCATGAGAAATGATTCAGTAATGTTTCAATTGTTGAATCTCTACATAAGAGAAAAGCAATTGTAGGTACTAATTTGTCTGTGAATGTATTAAAGAAGTTGGGGCCCTACCTTGGTGATTCTGACTAGTGGGGACAAGGCCACAGTTGTAGTTCTACATATAATTATGGCTAAAGTACATCAGCTGGTTAACAATTGTCTATATCCAGTAAATATATTAACTATGCCTGACTGTGGGTTGTCTCCCCAAACCACTTTTGTTGGTCTAGTTAGTTGTTAATTTAATTTTTTGGTGTGTGTGTGTGTATGCACTCCCGTGCTCATAAGTGTTTAATCCATTAAGGTCTGAGCATATCAAATTTTGTTTGTTTGTTTTTATAAAAAGATACATAGTTGTTTAGCTGGGAGTAGGTAGGGGTGCAGAGAACAAGCATAGCTTACAATTTAGCAGACTCTCAAAACACTCAACATTTTTCTTTCCTGGTGAATCTTTCTGCCTTTCAAAGGCCAGCATGCAGCTTTATTTTCCCTCCTTTCTGGCAATCTGCTTCCAATGTGAATTTTTTTTTACCTTGAGTTTCATCATTTTCTTATTTTACAATAATAAAAAGCAGATTTTTACTCACACATGCAGTGGCTTTTTTTTTTCACTTTGTAGGAAAAGCTGCATTTATTTATTAATCTTTTTTTATTGTCACAGTCAAAATGAAACATGCTTTTTTTCCTGTTTACTTTGACATTTCAATGCTGAAGTGCTACTTCTAAAAAATCAAGTGGCAATATTCTGTGTACAGTACTTGTAGAGACACAGGGAGAAAGCATGAATAGTGCAAGTTCCATCCTTTGATAGTGGTCAGATAGTCTCAAAAAGCTAGTTGTATGGACAAGTTTTATTTAAGAGGGATGGAACATAAATTTTATATACAATTGTATGGCTCCACATAGGTTAATTATAATCAACTTATTTTTATTAGCATTTCTTTCTGTCATTGTTACCTACAGAAACTTATCATGATACAATTAAACACATACATTCACAGTATATTTAACTACATATATAGTTATATAGTTTTATATATAATTATATATATGAAACTATATCTTTTAACTATATATATCTTTTAACTATATATAGTTAAAAGATAAACTGAGGAATACTAAAATTTTTAAGAGCTGATTTGAACAAAAGTCTATGTGAGTGAGGCAGCATCCAACCTAGCAGATAGAATAAAGTTCCAAGGAGCTATACAGAATGAGAGACATTTATAGACAGAAGGGAACAGGAGTGAGAAAGTTATACTAGGCAAAAGAATGGGTTGGTTATTATAAAATTACTTTCCTTTAGGGAAGGGCGGGGTACTAGCAGGCAGATGACCTCACTAGTGCTAATCGTGACTCCTGAATGATGGGGTTTAAGATTCCATTTCTGGGAGAGCTAACACTGTAATTAAGTCTTGGTTTGGTGATGTGGGGCTTAGCATAAGTGATTCCACTCTGGACATTTTGTCTTGCTTTTAACTACAACTATATATATACACACACACACATAAATATGTGTACACACACACACACATATATATACACACATATATGTATATATGCATTTATACTTATATATATTTTAACTGTACATATAAGTTCATATATATTCATATATACCTAAAAATACATTTTTATACAAACACATGAATAGGGAATCAATATTTATTAAAAGTCTACTAACTTGTTTGTGCTTGGACCACAAAGATGTGTTACACCCAGTTTTTCAGTGATCTGTTCTTTAGATGGAGATGTCTTAAAGTACACATCAAATTGCTAGAAGAGTGCCTTCCATGAACAAGGAACTAACTCAATGAATATTTATGGAGTAAATTAATGGATAAAACTGCACAAGTGCAAAGCAATGTGTGCTATCTGGCAAGCTAAAAACACACTAGAAAGTTCAAGAATTTTTAAAAAGTGGAGGAAACCTGGAGAGCATTGCAACCATTGATGTCTTCACAGGGAAGTTAGCCATTGAAATGTCTAAGGTCAAGTTGGATGGGGCACATGCACTGCAGCGCAATGGTGTAGGTTGGGGCAGGGAGGTTGAGCACAGAAGGATAAAGGACAAAGTTTGTTGGCTCATTTGTTTTTTAAGAGAGAGAGCAAAATGAATAAATAATCCAGGGCATAGAAACTTTTGTGCAGTAGGATGAAAATAATATGTTCAGGGGAAAACGATAAACAAACTTGAAAAGAATAGGGAGTTTGTAGGTGGAAGAAATCAGAATATAAAAATGTGTACGTCTAAGGTCATCCCTAGAAATAGACTAATTGCTTATGTGTGTAGCCATTTATTATTTGATACATAGGACATTCTTGTTGAGAGAACGATAGAAGTCAAGATACTTGTCTTCTCAAATAGAGAGGTATATTTTATTTGCTCCAAAATGTTCAATATATTTTCAGTGTTTCAAAAATAGGTGAGATTTTATACCTTGTTCTCTAAGACCTGTTAATATATTGAAATAGTAACTGTGTATTTCCTCAACAAAAATATCTATTTCAGAATCCACATTATCCATTTTCTTTTCCTTTCCTCATTCCTACTTCTGAGTTCAGCTAATAATGCAACCTGTGTTGAATTCACCCATTTTCCTCTTATCCCCACCATCTTTGGCCTATTAACTACAGCCTCTCACTGCCTGTAAGTGCTGTCCTCTTTTGGGCTGTCTACTAGAAAATGCCTCCTCTGTGATCTCTTCACCCCAGCTCATCTCTCCTACCACCAGCTGAGTTTCTGCAGCCATATCAGAATTTTCTTTATTAATGCTTATAGGACTGCATAAGACCCCATGTTATAAGACTTTACTACTCCTTCTTGCCCAGAAGATAATGCCAAACTCCCTAGCATGGTATTTATATGTGTTATAATGTGGCCATTGATCAGTCTCTCTTACACTATTTTCTATTACTTTATTCCACTTGTGCAAAGATTTGCACTTCCCAGATAGTCCATGTGCTTCTCAGCCTCTGTGCTGTTTGGTCATGCTTTTCTGTGCCTAGAATATCCCCCTTTCCTTCTTTTGGTTGGAAAATTCCTATTCACCTTTCAGGACTCAAGTAAAATGTCACCTTCTATTTGGTTACTCACTGTAAAATATTGTTATCTCTTAACTTTTCTTTTCATATATATGTATATATACCACTTGCTACAGTGAATTATTTACTTGGAAATGCCTCTCCCCCTACTTGTTACACCCAGCACACATAATGCCTGGCCTATAGTTCATTCTTTGAACTGCCGAATGGGATTGTTTTGAAATTGAGACAGATGTAACAACCTCTTATTTGTTAAAACAACTTCCATCTTTTGTCATTTTCTTCATGCTAATGGATATCTTTTCCAGTATCTCTGCCACAGGGAGAGAAAAGTTTATACGTAGTTTCTTTATTAGGCCTAATACAGAATTATTTTTACTATATTAACATGGAAACAAACTCAAACAACTTGTTAAATTAGATAAGCAACTGATTTTAGCATCAACCCTTTAGATTGCATTAACCAAACTGGTTAGTCATTTTTTTTTTAAAGATTGCATTTATTTATTTATTTTAGAGAGAGTGAGAGAAAGAGTGAGGGCAGTGGGGGACAGAGACGTAGGGAGAGGGAGAAGCAGACTCTGTGCTGAGCATGGAGCCCGATGCCGGACCTGACAGGAGCCGGATCCTACCCCCCAGATTATGACCTGAGCTGAAACCAAGAGCTGGAGGCTTAACCAACTGAGCCACCCAGGCGCCCCAGTCACTTTTAAATTTATAGTCAGGTCATCGTTTAGAAAAAAAAAAATCAGAAACAAAAATTTCTCAAGTCTCTTGTTTAGTGTTAGGTGATCTGCATAATTTTTAATGAAAAGTTTCAGTTTCAACCCACAGTGGAAAATCTAGATTATGCAAAGATGTTGGGTGGGTTTATTTTTGCTCTATTTTCCAAGGGCATCAGAAATCTTTTATTGGGGCACCTGGGTGGCTCAGTCAGTTAAGGGTCTGTTCTACCTTCAGCTCAGGTCATGATCCCAGGGTCCTGGGATCGAGCCCCGCGTCGGGCTCCCTGCTGAAGCAGGGAGTCTGCTTTTCCCTCTGCCTCTGCTCCTCCCCCTGCTTGTGCGCTCTCTCTCACTCTCTATCTCAATTAAACAAAATCTTTAAAAAAGGAGGGGTGCCTGGGTGGCTCAAATGGTTAAGCGGCTGCCTTTGGCTCAGTTCATGATCCCAGAGTCCTGGGATCGAGCCCCACATCGGGCTCCTGGCGCAGCGGGGGCCTACTTCTCTCTCTCTCCCTCTGCCTCTTCCCCTGCTCATGCTCTCATTCTCTGTATCTCTGTGTCTCAAATGAATAAATAAAATCTTTAAAAAATATTTAAAAGAAGAGAAATATTTTATTTAAAAATAGATGATACAGTAATAAAAGAATATTTTATGTGGTAGTAGAAGAAATGGGGAAAATAAAAAGGCACTATTGTTATAATTATAGTACTCATTGTCTACACTTTCTCAATTTTTATACTAAAAGTTTTTCAATAGGCTATACCTTTAAAAATAGTTCTCCTTCTAATAGGTTCAGGTACTTGTGTCCCATATTTCACTATAGAGATGTTTGTAATATATTTTTGGAATGAGAAACAGGTCAAATATCCAGCAGTTCAACCTTTAACATTTATGAACAGAGCCACCAAACTGAAAATTAGCTTTGGGTATTTTGTAACCTGGGACCAACTCAGAAATAAAGGCTTTTGGAAAGCAAATAATTATGACCCAATTACAGGAACCATGTTTATTTTTTATGGCCAAGAGGAGGTATCTATCTAAGTTTTAATTACAGGCATTGAGTGTTTCTAGCCCAAACCATCAGTTCTGTGGTGTGTTAACATGAAAGATCTTTTGGGAAAGCTAGGTTTGCAGTAAAAGAGTGAGAAAAGAAGAAATTAGATCTACAGAGTTAGATATTCTGCACCTAATTTGCAAAACCTTAAGCTCATCAAAAGGAAAGATCAAAATTCAATTTAATGGAATTGGAAATTAAGTTGCAGAGAAATACAATTTAGCTAAAATATCATATTGATACTTCAAATAGTTTATCAGGAAGAAGACTAAAGGAAACAAACAAAAAAAAGACTGGTTATGTGTCCAGATAAGGTTTGCTTTTCTTTTCATCTTTCTCGGGGAAAAAAAAAAAAAAAAAAAAAAAAAAACTCTAAATACACATAGGACTCTAGCCAAGGCAAAAAAATAAGAGGCTATCTTGATGCCCTTTGTGCTGTCCCCCTCCCCCCTTCTGTAAATGTATATTCATACTTAACATATTCTTATCTTCTCAAGATTAAAATTGTCTCAGAACCTCATTTGGACACATATAAGTGAGTGACATGTTTTGCTTAAATGTGCTTTTCATAATTTATTTCCCATTTTTTCTGACTTTCCAGAACTGAGCCATTCCTCAGTTATGGAACACTGAGAGGAGTTCATGGGACAGTACTTTGAAAGAGTTTTTTATTTCACAATTAAAATTAAGTCACAAAAATGTATGTTCTTAAACAGAACGTAACTCTCTCAGATCTTGCTCACAGTAAAACTTCAAAATACACCACATCACCCTATCATTGCCAACGTTTCTGGGAAGAGGGGCCAGAAAAAGGTGTTTCCAGGCGTTTTACCACTTATGAATGAAATCTAATCAGTTATAACAAGAACCTTATCCAACAATATTTTTTCCTTTCATCAGCGATTCTGCCCAAGAGTGACTTGGTTTTAGGTAAGGCAGTCCTCACTATAAATTTACCCTTAACTGAGCAATACCATTTAGTGTTGAGATAAAATCTTCCATTAAAGTTGCACAACCTTCATATATAACTTAGGGTAAATGGGCAAATATTACTGTTTCTTATTTATAGAGAGATCTAGAAACTTAAGCAAATATTTGAAGTCAAAATTACAATCCAAAGTATACATGGATAGATGAATAGATAAACAAGGAGTAATCTAAAGCAGTTCTGAAATGCTGTGTCTATACACCTTGAGCAAACAAACAAAAAACAAACAAAAAATGACATGAATTAAGGCTACCTAAGCATGTTTCTGAGAAATTTCAAGTAATCTAAATATTTATACTTGACTAACCATGGCTGCCATTTGGAAATGTAGCCTCACCAACGAAATATATATATTGTGTGTACATGTATACAGTCCCGCTCCCAACCCCCGCCTTACTTATAGTTTCACTTTCCAAAGTAGTTTCAGTTCCCCATGGTTAACCATGGTCTGGGAGCAGATGCTCCTTCCTCTGATGAATCCTCAGAAGGTCAATAGTAAGCCTAACACTATGTCACTATTCCTGCATCACTCACCTCACTTCATCTCATCAAGTAGGCATTTTATCATCTCACATCTTCACAAAAAGATGGATGAGGGGCACCTGCGTGGCTCAGTCAGGTGAGTGACCATTTCTTGATTTTGGCTTAGCTCATGATCCCAGGGTTGTGTGACTGAGCCCCCTATAGAGATCTACACTCAGCGGGGAGTTGGCTTCCTATCTCTCTCTCCCTCTGACCCTCCCACCTGCTCTCTCTCTCTCTCTCTCTCTCTCTGTCTCAAATAAATAAATAAATCTTTTTTTAAAAAAAAGATGGATGAGTACAGTAAAATATTTAGACAGAGATTGATCGCATTCCCCTTTTATTACACTATATGGCTATAACTGTTCTATTTTATTATGAGTTATTATTGTTAATTCGTTACTGAGCCTAATTTATAAATTGTATGTATGTATAGGGAAAAAAACAGTATATATAGGGTTCAGTACTATCTGTGGTTTCAGGCATCTACTGGGGGTCTTGGACATATCCCTTATAGAAAGGGCGGGGGGCACTGTACTTATACATCTCTACATGTGTGTGCACACACACTCTACACATACACACCGTGATTTATAATCTTGGGGACTATAATATTCTAACTGTAATTCTGGTCAAAAGAACTAAAATTCACATATTCAATACTGTGGAAACAAGGATGACTATTTTTTGGGCTTGTCAGTGAAAATCTTGACATTCTTTTCTTCCATCTGGATTTTTCTATGGCATATTTATTTGCCATAATGTTCTATAAATTTTGTAAAAACAACATATTAGCTACATGATTTACTAAGTCAACTGAAGGAAATTTTTGATATAATTTGTGGAAGAAGTAATCTATGATGTGACTGTTGTGTTTAAACATTTACAGTAAATTAATCATTTACGAAGAAACTATGGAAATTAATCAACTTTTAAAAATATACCCACTTGCCTAAAATTTTTGTATTTTTTTTCAATTTCATTATCTAGATGTTTCTCAGGTTTCACCGTCGATCTTTTTCCCAGTACATAACCTTTTATTTCATTAAATTCTTTCTCCTGAGTAACAAAACAGCTTTATTTAGCCATTACCCCCCCCACACACACACACACAAAATAAAATAAAACAAGGAAAGCTTGAAAGCAGCAAGCATAGTTTTTTCTCTTCCATACATATAAGTGGAGAGGATAAAATATCACGGAATATACTGTGACATAATAACTTTTGGCACCGGATTTGGGTTGCTTGTGTTATGCTTTCCAGAGACAGGAAGCTGTTGGTTCCCCTCCTGACCCTGCCAGTGATCTCCCTAGGCATTAGTTTTCCTGTCAGCAAATGTGACCACTGTTCCTTATCTCACTGTGCTCCTATGAGGACTATATAACATGAGCTGCTGCATATAACACATTTAGCTCAAAGCCTGACACATAATAAATATGCAATAAAAGGTATATATAGACAAAGCGACAGAAGGACAAGAATTGATGTGTTCAGAATCACAAATCCTCATTTGTCCCATGAAAGCCCACAGGAAAGACATTTCTGTGACACATGGTGATGCTTTTCCCTTATTAGTGACCCAAAGAGAATCTGTAAAAACACAGTGATTGAGTCTTTTGAACTGCCACTGGGAGATATACATGTGTATATGTATACATATACCTTTCCTGATTTTATCACATTAGCTTTTAACCAAATCACATTAATGACAAAATACATATGTGCTTGCTCTATTACTCATTTGCTTAGTTCTTGTCGGCATATTCTGGCTTTCCTAGCCACTTGCTCCATAAATCTATCTAATCCATGCTGTCCAAGGACTCAGGCATGGTCCTAGGTGAGGTCAAGATCTTGTTTCCTAGTCGCTGAGAGCAGATTTTCTCTTAGAGAACAGAGCATAGGAGCAGATTTATTTTACTTATTAAGAATAAAAGTAAACTCCAGAAACACTCGTGAAAATCCATGTCAATCTGACAAATACAAATACCTGTCATGTCCCCAATAGCCCATTAAACTCTAGGAGAAGAAATGTGGCCCCTGTCACTGAATTTATAATTCCATCAGAGGGAGAGAGAAAAAAAGCCAAAACGACTGTATCTACTTATTACTCAGTTGTTTGATGAAGTATCTAACCAGAAAGCCTTTTATTTTGAATCCTGATAACTGAGAGAACCCTTTTGATTGAGTGACTAGTAGTTTTATTTCCTTTGGTCATTTTCCTCCTTTTCAGAATTAAAATGCAGGAAGATCTATTACCAGTCACTTGTAGGTTTGGATATTGTGGGTGGTGATATCTTCACTCTTATCAACAAATCTCCCCTTCCATGCACCCCTATCTTTCCCCCAACTCTCTGACAGTCCCATGCAAGGTAACCTAAAATATTCCTTCCCCCCAAACGAATTTCCTGACCCCCCACCTAGAAACAATCATTCTTCTTTGCTTTCCACGGCACTACATGCTGGTGCTCTTCGTGACATGTGTTACATTCTGTTATAGTTCATCCATAATTATAGTTATAATTCTCCAGTTGTCCTTCGTGAAGGCAAGGTTCTTATCCCCACAACAGTTAGCAGAGTCCTGAAGATAGCACATATTTTAAAAATATTTGTGAACCCCGAGTGCATTTCAATAATTTGGGTACCTCAATCTGGAATATTAAATGGTTTGACTCAACTTGTGCAATGAAAGTCTCTGTTTTCTGTCAAAAGAAGTGCAGAGCTTGAAAAAAAAAGTGGGGACAATATTGAAGCAGTAAGTAGCCATGTGTTATGGCTAATCTATGCTGTGGCAACAAACAAACCCTAAACCTCAATGACAATTCATATTTATTTCTCACATGATCTGCTGCTCATGTTATCGCAGGAGACAAATTTACCAACGTTTATCATTCCATAAAATACCTGTTACTTTCCTAGCCTCTGATACCAGTTTCCTCATCCCGCAGTGCTCAAAAATACCACCCATTTGCAGGCTTTGGATGTAACAGCAGCTCACCTCTGGTATTAGTTCACAGAATAAGCAGTGCTGTGATAATCAATAGATGCTAAAACATCACTGGCATAACAAATTAAAGGTTATTTTCTTGTTAATGTTAAGTTCAATGTGAGTGGCCAGTAATTCTCTTCTATCTTATGGTTATGCCATCTGAAAATGTATCCTTAAGGTCACCACACTTAAGGTAAGGGAGAGCTGAAAGACCACGTGGAATACTTTTAGGGCCACGCCACTTCTACCAAATCCATTGACATGAATTTCGAGGAAAACTAGAGGAGCATATGGATACTTGGTAAGCAATAATAGCCCCTGGCCCTAGATCCTACAGTGACATTAGAAGTTCACTTAATTCCTATGACAAAGCTAATTTTAAAAATTACTGACAGGTAATTCCAGTATCTCCCCAAGACTGTGCTTTATGTCAGCTCAGCAGATGCTGAAGGCATATTTCAGGGGTTACCATGGTGTGTCCTTGCATCTGATCACAGCAGATTGCTCTGGGTCTTGGATCCTGTCATATCCCATCAGCGTAGACTGCTTCCCCCTCTCCATACCTCTTATCTCTCTGGGCTTGTGTTGACCATTCCCTATCTCATACATTCTTGGCCTTTCCTTATGTTTCTTCATTTAGAGGTAGTTTTATGTTTTAACAAATATTTTAAGAGTATTCTGTTAATGTTAACTATATTTTAGAATTCTACTTTGTGTTTTTTAATGTAATGATATATATGTTAATGCTTCCACAATGATCTCAACTCTAATAATAGAATTTTGATAAGTATACTATTGAAAATCATCATCATAATTAACAGAGATATTACTTCATTTTATTGCAACTTAATCGTTGCTTGCCTTATCTTAGCAATTATATCTGGGATGGCAAAACTGTATAATCTATGTTGCCACATGGGGAATATCTAGATAAATGGTAATTAAATATATCCTATTAAAAGACGGCATGAGAGAGATGGAGTTAAGTTGGAAAATTGCTTCTTTGTGACCTTAGAGAGTTTCTAGGTTGATAATCAGATAAGTCTACAACAGATCCCATAGAAGGTAATATCAATTTAAGTGACTTTATTGAGCTAAACACATAGAATATTTCCATGAGTTACTCTGTATATCAAATTCTATTAGCAATCATCAAGAAAAGGTATTAAGACAAAAATAATAAGGCCATTTGAAAAATAATTACTTCTCATTTGGAGTGAAAACAGTACAATGATGAAAATGAAATCCGTGAACTTAGGGATTTTTGTTAATTAACCTAAGATTTTCCTTTCATGTCTTTCAAGGAAATTCTTATGCCTATCAACTGTCATACCTATGAACTTTCTTCTCAAACTACTTTATTCTATTGTCTTTTTGCAGTTTTGTTCTCAAAGCTGCCCCTTCTCTTCCTACTCATTTTTGTGTTCTTCTCTTGGTACCTAGATTGAAAGAAAATCAATTGTAGGGGAGGAAAACATTTCCCTTTTCCCTTCTAGATTCTTGGGTTGGTCTAATAATTAAATTGACATAAGACAGATTAACAGAAGGAAAAAAAATAATTTTGTACATACAGAAACCCCAAAGACTTTAGGCTCCCTGAGAGTCAGGCAGTTAAAGCTTGTATGCCATCCTGAACTAAAGAGAAGGGGGGAGTGTTCTGAGGCTTCAAAAGGGAGAAAGACAAGTCATAGTAAGACAGGAAAAGCAAGTTTTTGGTAAACAAATGTTTGCATCTCATGTTGATACATTTTTCTGATATAAAAAGTTATCTCTAGTATTAGCTCTCTTCCTGGTACAGGCCCTCTATCTAAATTCATTTAGGAAGTTAAGGGAGAAGTTAAAACACAACAGCAATGACAAAACTTCCTGAGTCTCTTAGGCCTTAATTTCTTTCAGCTCAAAATAATCTACATGCCAGGTGGAATGTTTGGGGCACATATTCTGCTCCCCCTTAACCGTGAGATCAAAAGGGAAATTTTTTTGAGGATTTAAAGTTCTTGTTTATGGCAAATATTTAAGAAGAAAAGATGAAAAATTCTAATCAACCTAGGAGACTCAGAGAGGATTACCTTTAATAAACTCTTGAGTAGCTTTGCATACCAGGACCCACCACCATAAAAGGAATCTGGGCAGTTTTATACATGAAAAATGCAAGAGAGATCTGCTGGTCTATATAGCATTTCAGGAAATGTGGTGGTTTTCTCCAAGTTTATGTAAAGTTGAATTAGAGTAATATTTCTGCTTTCTATGAAAATCCTTAGTAGGCCTTCACATAAACCTGTTAAATAACAAACCAGTGTTTTTCTAAGTCAGGACCCAGTACCAGCTTTAATGAAATCCATTCATAAAGCATATATAATTTGTGATCCAACCCTTGAAGAGTGGTTATGGCTTGAATGGATGGAGCGAATTTTTTTTGTTTGGTTTGTTCTGGCTTGGTTTGGTCTACCCTAGCTGAGAAGATTAGTAAGAACAATTTTTGAGAGGAAGTGGTACTATCACTAAAATGGGAAGAATAAGAAAACTCATTGCTCAAGAAGAGGTATACATACAGAAGGCAAGAGAAATTATATTGAACCAGTGGTCTTGGATAGTTGTTGTATTTGAGTCACTGAGCTGGGAATCAAATTCAGAATTTTCTGGTTCTGTGATTCACACTTTTCATCATGCTTCTTTAAAGCTAGCTAAATAGATTTCAAATTTTGAAATAAACTCTAACCCCCCCAAACCTAAGACTTACTTCCATTTCACCATTTAAAACAGAGAAACAAGTGGGAAAACAACAATGACTCCTCTAAAATCCCATCATCCAAAACCTTCAGTTAAACGTAATAGATTTATTCAAGAACAGTTGTCACTCTGCTTAGTTAGAGGTTGCCTATTGTTTTTCATCCTCTAACTGTATTTGATGCCAGCAGTCACACACTATTTATGCTCTGTGGTTGTTTTTCCCTCACTCATCAGCATAAGGGAGAGGAACTTTATTGTCCCACTATTAAACAACTTCTTTGACAAGTTTGTGATTTTCCTGTGATTTTTCCTAAGCTTTATAAGTGACTCATTTAATTATGACTAGAATCCTGGGCATGTGGAGTTTTATTAATCCGTATCTGCATCTGCTGCATGGGCATATAAAATCAGCCCTACAAATGCAAACGGTATTACACTAACAAGACTCTACCAGACTGGAAGCTGCCATGGATAGGGTATGTGCCATGTTTATCCCTACATCCCAAAATGAACCTAAACCAGAACCACACAGTAGAGAGTCAATAATAAATTTTAAGTATATATTGTATTTCTTAAAACAACGCTGAATTGGAGCTATATACGGCCGCATACCAAGAAGGGAAAAGCAATCAAAACAATTGTGTAACTAAATCACACTCCTTATATCCCCCTTCTTTAAATTAGTTTATAGCTTTATTATCAGACTAGATATTATTGAGATTCGGGCAAGCTTATGTTTGACAGGTTGAATCATTGGCCAGTTAAATTCGGTAGCCTCCCTTCCCCAAAAATTATTGATACCAAGTAAGACTAAGGAATCTAAGCCGTCCATTGAGGTTGGTTTTGCGGTAGCTTGTAGTCTGAAGCAGACCTCCATTAAACAAAACCAACTGGAACATAATATAGTAATGACTGCTTCCAGGAGATTGGGTTCAGAAAATGATAGTAATTTATTTCAAATGGGGGCTCAATATGAAAATCAGGGATGGTTAATGAGTTGATATCTTTCATTTGGAGCCAACAGGTTATGAAGTCTCTCCCAGAAAGACAGGTACTAGGGTTCACAGTCAACCTCCAGGATTGAAGACAAATTAGAAAGTTAGACAAGTTAACACATCTACCACGAAATTAAGAATCAAAGTGAGAATTTAATCCTATGAACTGAAGTGAATGTGCAAACCAGAAGCCATGAATTAGGACTACAAGGAAGTCTGGAAATTGCTGTGGTGCCTGAGATTGAGGTTCTCTCTGGCCATAAAGGAGTCTTAGAATTAGAGAAACCCTGCACACATGTTGGGATACACCAAGTTAAAAGTTGAGTATGGTTTCACGCCAAGACTGACTCAGTGATGAGGAAAAAAAGAAAACAGTTAAAAAATTTCCTTATCAAGTTTGCTTATGAACCAGACTAGAATTAGAATGATCATATAATTTATTTGCCTTACTAGTTCACTTTTGAGCATGGAAGGAAGTTCCTTGACAATCATGTCATGATCACATACAAAAGCTTGGGTTGTCTTAGGTGGACTATGACACATTATCACCCTAACTAGAATAGAGTGGCTAGAAGGTGGTGGAAGTTGAGCTTCAAGGATTATTCTGGGAGGAGTGGAGATGACAGAAGTATGAGAAACTGGGCTAGCTCTGACGATTATATCTTCCTCCGTGTGAGTGTCATTTGGTTTTTCTTCCCAGAAGGCATTAATGACCAGCCTAGACTAGATAGAGCCTGTGATACTCTGCCAGTGAAGTTCTACAGGCTTGTAGTGGCCCCATGGAAGGGATGCTAAGAGGCCATTCCAATGGCCACATTAGAATTTCTGAATGACTAAGGAATTAGGCAGCTGAGGGATGAGGGAGTGAGCCTACAGAAGAAGAAGAAATAGAGCCTTCAAGATATAGGGTAATTTCCAAAGAAAGCAGCACATACAGATGAGGATACATGCAGTTAAAGTTCTTCCCTTCCCCAAGAAAAAAATCTTTGAAGTGACTACATAAGAACATGCGTTTTTATGTCTTAGGGACACATATTTGGGGCAGTGACATTTGTGGATTTTCTGTCATGACTAATCAATCCACATCATTGGGTATAAGTACCAATTTTAGGTCGGCGGAGCAAGATGGCGGAGGAGTAGGAGACCTGGATTTCGTCTGGTCTCAGGAATTCAGCTGAATAGGGATCAAACCATTCTGAACACCTACGAACTCAACAGGAGATCGAAGAAGAGAGTAGCAACAACTCTGAACAGAAAAGCGACCACTTTCTGGAAGGTAGGACGTGCGGAGAAGTGAATCCGAGGCGATATTCGGGAGGATAGACGGCGGGGGAGGGGGCCTCCGCCGGCCCCTTCTGGCAAGTGATAGAGCCGCAGAGCACAAAATCGGAACTTTTAGAAGCCGTCTCAGCTGAGGGACATCGCTCCAGTGGCTAAGCGAGGGGTGGAACCCTCACGGGACAGTGTGGTCTCAGGACCCTCGGGGTCACAGAAAGACTGGGGGTGCCTGAGTGCGGCAGACCTCCCAGGTATCGGAGCGGGAAAGCCAGCTGCAGGGACGGAGCCGAGGAGTGGGCTCTCAGCTCGGGGTTGCCATCAACAGTGATACGCGGCCCAGTCAGGCCACTGCTCCTCCAGCAGGGACCCAACAAGTGGCAGAGCTGGGGAGACTGCCCTTCCTCCCCTGGGAGGAGCGGCGTGGGTGTGCACCGCAGGGATCTGCTGGGTTTGGAGACTCCACACGGGGTCGGGTGCCAGAGATAGAAACGCTCGGTCACAGACCAGGTGAGCACGGAGTGCGGCCAGAGACCAGGGACACGGGAGTGACTGCTTTTCTCTGGGGGCACACTGAGGAGCAGGGCCCCGAGTTCTCAGCTCCTCTGGGCGGAGATTGGGAGGCCACCATTTTCACTCTGGTCCTCCAAAGCTGTACCGAGAGCTTGCAGGGAACAAAATCGCCTGAGAGCAAACCAGAGCAGCTTGCTTAGCCCAGACCGACATGGATGGGGCAATTCTGCCTCCAGCAAAGACATTTGGGAGCCACGGCAACAGGCCCCTTCCCCAGAAGATCAGCAGGAACAGCCAGCAAGCCAGGACCAAGTTTACCGATCAAGGAGAACGGGAGAACTCCAGCGCTAGGGGAATACTGCCCATAGAATTCATGACTTTTGGGCGCCTGGGTGGCTCAGTTGGTTAAGTGACTGCCTTCGGCTCAGGTCATGATCCTGGAGTCCCGGGATCGAGTCCCACATCGGGCTCCCTGCTCAGCGGGGAGTCTGCTTCTCCCTCTGACCCTCTTCCCTCTCATGCTCTCTATCTCTCATTCTCTCTCTCTCAAATAAATAAATAAAAACTTTAAAAAAAAAAAAAAAAAAAAGAATTCATGACTTTTTTTACTATGATTCATTAGTCGTTCAAAGTTAATTTTTTAACTGTTTTTTTTTATTTTTATTTTTCCCTTTAACAACCACCATCTTATCAATCCCTTTTTTAAAAAAACATTTTTTATTTTTCATTTTTAGTGTCATATTTTATCCCTTCATAGTAGTTACCCTTATTTTTGGCATAT